>NC_138293.1:88675000-88720000 GCF_965601325.2 Salmo salar | reverse complement strand
TTGTGCCCTTATTATTAATATGACATTGGACTGAACACCACTGGGTATATGAGCCTGCTATTATATAGTGCTTCCTCTGAGCAGTCTCCCCACAAACCCCCTGCACCCCTCCCTGGGTCACCCTATGCACAGCATAAAATGTACCATTTCCACATTAGCATCTCAATGCAGGGCATTTGAAAAAGGTTGCTCATGAATAATGACGCCAAGAGGCTGAAAATCGTGTCCTTAATAGGATGACACTGGTGAGGATAAGGGCTAATCTTTTGTAAGACGTTGTGGTCAGGTTTTGTTAATGTCTTTTTAGCAACCAGAAAAATACGCCTTTATCTGGTTGTAATCCGAACAGAAAGCAACCAACAGATTATATGGTAAATGATGCCTTCTCAATTGGAAAACCAGTTTCCAACTACATTTTGCTTGATGGGATATCTGTAGCTATGAGAAGGTATAGCTTTATACACAGCTTTCATCACAGAGGATTCATCTACAGAGCCACAGCTCTAACTAACCCATCTGACTGAGTTCTGAGACTGAGGCAGTCCTACTATGGACACCGTACACCTGAGCTGGGATCATCTACCCAGAACGCATCTAATGAAAACTGACATGCTCATCTTTTTTAACTTGACCCCACTTCCTCTAGAGTTCAAGTACAACTTTATTCCTTTTCAGAGCATGACCCTGATGTTACAACACCTTAAATAGAACCACCACCAATATAACGGACTGATCTCACGTTTCATATAGCGTGTGCTTACAATAGAACAACAGTATTTCCTTACACCATAATTTTTCACACACTGGTCTCGTCAAGCCTTTACATTTCCTAAAGATGGACCATGATATTGAGTTAAAGTTGGTGACATCACGTCTTGCGCGTGGTGAAACATCCTCAAAAAGTTCTACAGCTGCACCATCGAGAGCATCTTGAATGGTTGCATCACCGCTTGGTATGGCAAATGCACCGCCATCGACCGCAAAGCGCTACAAAATTTGCCAAAGACGTCCGGCAAACGGTACCAGAGCATTGGCTCTCGGACGAACAGGCTCAGAGGACAGCTTCTACCCCCAAGATTAAGACTGCTAAATAGTTAATTAAATGGTTACCCAGGCTATCTGCCTTGACATTATCTTGCTCTATGTACACTCACAAGACTATATATACACACTATATACACACTCACACACACACACTACAATGACACTCACACAAAACTCATTCTCACACACACACACACACACACACACACACACACACACACACACACACACACACACACACACACACACACACACACACACACACACACACACACACACACACACACACACATACCGACACAACACAAACACACACTTTTACACTATTAGTAGCAGTAGCAGTAGTAGCAGTAGCAGTAGTAGCAGTAGCAGTAGTTTTAGTGGTAGTAGTAGTAGTAGTAGTAGTAGTAGTAGTAGTAGTAGTAGTAGTAGTAGTGGTAGTAGTAGTGTTAGAAGTTGTAGCAGTAGTAGTAGTAGTGGTAGTAGTAGTAGTAGTAGTAGTAGTAGTAGTAGTAGCAGTAGCATTAGCAGTAACAGTAGCAGTAGTAGTAGTAGCAGTAGTAGTAGTAGTGGTAGCAGTAGCAGTAGTAGTAGTAGAAGCAGTAGTAGTAGCAGTAGTAGCAGTAGCAGTAGTAGTATTAGTACCAGTAGCAGTAGTAGAGGCAGTAGCAGTAGCAGCAGTAGCAGTAGTAGTAGTAGTAGTAGTAGTAGTAGCAGTAGTAGTAGTAGTAGTAGTAGTAGTAGTAGTAGAGGCAGTAGTAGTAGCAGTAGTAGTAGTAGTGGTAGCAGTAGTAGTAGTAGTGGTAGCAGTAGTAGTAGTAGCAGTAGCAGTAGCAGTAGTAGTAGTAGCAGTAGTAGTAGTAGCAGTAGTAGTAGTAGTAGTGGTAGCAGTAGCAGTAGTAGTAGTAGTAGCAGTAGTAGTGGTAGCAGTAGCAGTAGTAGTATTAGTAGCAGTAGCAGTAGCAGCAGTAGCAGTAGTTTAAGCAGTAGCAGTAGCAGTATTAGTACCAGTAGCAGCAACCGATAGCGGAATAGAGCGACAATAATGTTGGCGTGATTGTTACTAGCCTGTAGCTGGTCTCATCTCAGCTGATGTGTCAGCCTGTAGAGGGGTACTCAGTTTCCCTTCTGAACTCTCTCCTCTTAATCAAAGTGTTCACTCATCTGTAACACTTTATGATAACTTTTATGAATAAACCATTATAAATGCTAATGCATGTTTATAAACGCATTTAATTGCACATGCCACGGAACATATTAGAATTGCAAATAGAATGTGTAAATTTTGTGGGAAATCTACGGTAGGGATCACTAATCTGGATAGGTATTACCTACTTATGGTGACAATGGATAGTTTACTGCTTGTGTGTTGAAGGTAGAGGAGTGAAGCCTTGGGTATAAGTGCCATTCCCACCCTTCAACCCCAGTGGAGAGGACCCCCCGCCCCTCCCTCTCCCACGGTATGACAGTACAAATGAATCAAGCCCCTAGACATCCCCTCAGCCTTCACACAACAATAGGATTGCATCAGCCTCACTGCAGCCAATTAAATAACATGTGCAAGAATGTGTGTGTGCGTGTGTGTGTGTGTGTGTGTGTGTGTGTGTGTGTGTGTGTGTGTGTGTGTGTGTGTGTGTGTGTGTGTGTGTGTGTGTGTGTGTGTGTGTGTGTGTCATGTATGTAAGGAAAACTTTACATAAAACTTCATTAATGTAACTATCAATAACCCTCAACATAGTGTCTGTGTGCATGTGTGTGTGAGGGGGGGCTGTGTGTGTTGGGTATGAGTGTGCGTGTGCATGTCTGTGTGTGTGTGAGGTGTGGGCGTGTGTGTGCATATGTGTGTGTGTGTGTGTGTGTGTGTGTGTGTGTGTGTGTGTGTGTGTGCATGCATTTGTGTACATTATACATATGTGTGTTTATGTACATCAGTAGCGAAAGATCATCTGGAAAACATGCATATGCATGAACACGTGTCATATGTCTAATGACTAAATATAACATGGCTGTACGTGCATTCATACTGTACAGTAGGTGTGTTTGCCTTTCAGAACGTCCATGTACGCGCATGTGGACGAGTGTGTGTTTTTCTGTGAAAGGGGGGCAGCCAGGCACAGAGGGGGGCCAGCGGATCAGCTGTGTGCAGGTTTGGTGTCTCCGAGGAGGGGGGTGTGAGAGGACACGTCGGTGCCTGTGTGTGGGAACCCCTCGCTCCTCACTTCTCATACATTGTTCTCCTCGCTCCTACAAACCGTTAATGCCACAAAAGATGCTCAGCCCCATTGTAGCGTGGGACAGCTGAGGGAGAGAGTGGGGGAGAGGAGGGGGAGGCCAGAGGGTGTGGAGGGGAGGGGAGAGGAGGCGGGTGGATTGAGGAGACTAGGGGGAGAGCTCCAAAGAAGCCTCTCTCCTCTCCACCTTCTCCCTACTCAGCGCTGCCACTTAGCCCCTTCTCAAGAGGATTTGGCTGGCCTGGATTTTAGGGGCGCAATGCTTATCAGACAATGGAATTAAACCAACTCAAGGCACCAGAGCTTTCTCCTTTGGGACCGTCCACGGTTAATCTGAGAATCTAGTGAAGGACGGCTTAGGTGATGTTACATTTTCATTAGACCTCTGAAGCCAAACGGGTCACTTATGGTAAAAGGGACCTGGCCACCATTGTGATGCAAATCCTGATTATTTCTCCTAATTAAAGCAAGTGAGGGAGGGAGGGGGGGAAGGAGGGAGGGATGGGGAGGGAGGGCGAGAGAGAGAGAGAAAAGGGGAGGAGTTGACACTGACAGACCTGAATACTCCATCTAGGCTGTAATTCTCACGTCCCTCCCAGACCTTGAGATCTAGAGCTTCAGTCTAGTTGCTGGGAGATTTGGATGAATTAGATGGTTGGTTTTGGGAGGGGGACTGATGTTTCGGTAAGACTTTATTAAGTCTGCTGATGTACTGCATTATGATATGGTTCTAATGCATTATAAGACTTGTAATACACTTTTGACCCCCTAAGGTCAATGTCCACGGCCCAGCGGAAATAGAATTAGCATAATACAAAAATTCCCATAAAACTAAGTCTGTTTAAGACCCAGTTTCAGTCTATTTATACCATCTCATAATGACGCTGACTAAATAACAGCCTTTTCATGAAAATGTCCTAGAGGGACATAACATATTATAAGCTCTATAATACAACATTATAAAGACTCATGCATGCTTATTACAAAGCATTATACATGCATGCTTACCAAAGACTCTATTAATTGTAACCTACAGATAACCTATATCCCCCAAAGGGACACACCTGTATTTTACGTTATAGCAGAATGTCATCCTCTCCTGACACTATGGAATCTTCATGTTTTAATCACCAGCGACAGCAGGAAAGGTTAAAGGACCATTCTGCAGTTACTAGATACATTTTTGGATTTATAAATTAATGATATGTACCCATTTATTCTTAAAGAATATAACTTATGAATGCCTCATGAACTCAGTTCAACTGTCATACCCCATCACAACCCAAAATATAAGCTTGTTTAACTCTAATGTTTGTAAACAAAGTAAATGTAAACAAACACTGTATAGCCTCAAAACGTGTTTTAAAACTGTCATTTTGATATCATGGATGTTCAAGCCTTTGCGGAGAGGGATTGAATTTCTCCAGCCCCAGCTTTGTTTTCTGAAACACTGATTGTCACTTTAAGTCTGATCTAATCAAAACATCCTTATCTCTTCTATAGATGTTTATGTACTATAACTGCATTGGAACCAGACAAAATGCATACTGCAAAATGGGTATACCTGTAAATAGTACTGTGGGTAGTAGTCTAATGAATTCATCCTCTGTGACTCTCTGTTCCATAATGAGAAGAACACAATGTTCAAGAACATTTTCACTTCAGAAAGTAACCAAAAAAAGTCATATTTTTTTTAGGAAAAAAACAACAACAATTGGGGACTCATTTGTGTTATTGTTTATCATTGTTGTGGTAATTCCCCGGTAACCTAAAACAGACGGATAGATATGACGATTGTCTGTGACTACAGGGGGTAAAAGGAAGACGCTCAGTCTCTGTCTCACCTCCTCTAGAGGAGGTTCACAACAAAGCAGAATGGAATCACAACAAGATGCTACACCACCAGCAGAGCTTCTGTCCTCCGTATCTGGTTATCACTTTATTCACTGGTCAGGAACCCATCCAAACACACTGTGTGTCCGTGTGTCCGTGTGTCCGTGTGTCCGTGTGCACGTGTGCACGTTCTGCGAGGGGGAGGAGGGTAGAGCAGGACCAAGAGAGAGAGAGACGAGGGGAGCATGTGTACAAATCATCCCCCCTCCCCACCCTCAGCCATGGGCAAAGAGAGGGAGGGAGGCCGGTACGAGGGTGTCGCATTAGGGGTGTTGGTGTGGAGCTGATGAGTGGTGGTTCTGGTACTGGCGTTGGTTACTCCTGCTCCACCAGTCCTCTAGACCCTGAGAACTTCCCCCTCTCCCCCACCCTCCCTCTCTCCCTTGGTGGAGCTCGGAGTGCTGCAGCTCTCTGGGAGCGCGGTGGGAGCCAGTGTTGCCCCCCTGCAGCTTAAGCCTCTGTCTCTTTTTGTCCATAGCACAACAGCCTGTGGCATTCCGTGGCAGGCAAAGCTCACTGCTCGCTGTCACATGGGCCAGATTAGCTCAACTAAGACCTCAATAGAATGTTCACTTTAACTCACCCCCCCACCACCGTCCCCCTTTCCTCCATCCCAGCACCGCCCCCCTTTCCTCCATCCCATCACTGACCCCCCAGCACTGCCCCTCTTTCCTCCATCCCAGCACCGCCCCCCTTTCCTCCATCCCACCACCGCCCCCCTTTCCTCCATCCCAGCACTGCCCCCCTTTCCTCCATCCCATCACTGACCCCCCAGCACTGCCCCTCTTTCCTCCATCCCAGCACCGCCCCCCTTTCCTCCATCCCACCACCGCCCCCCTTTCCTCCATCCCACCACCGCCCCCCTTTCCTCCATCCCAGCACCCCCCAAACACTCTGACACACACACCCACACCCAATTGAACCATTCCTTGTCTAGACAGCACCGCAATGCAGCCATTATGATTTGTGGTTATTAAGACTTTATAAATCCTGCTCTCTTTGTCATTGTCACATTCCCAGCGGTGCACATGAATAAACATGCAGCGCAACGAGACCTATTTCCCACTGGGGAGACACCACTTCCTCCCTTGGTCTGGTCTGGCCTGCCCGGCCTCCTGCATCCCGCCGGTGACGCCAATGTAGCGCAACAGCATCATTTCTGGAGTCTGGAGGGTTAGATGCAGGAATATCTTAAACGCTGAATTTACATCTAGTTCAAATCCATTTTCTGCTGTAATTGAGGTTTGTGAATGCCTCCCAGCCCCTCCGGTCTCTATTACCTTCCCAGCAACATGATGCAGTTTTCGGAACGTAGGTCACAGAGAATCTGGGAATGCGTCCCAAATGTGTCCATAGGGCTCAGGTCAAAGATAGTACACTATATAGGGAATAGGGTGCAATTTGGGACACAAACATGGTTAGCCATGGATCCAGCCACACGACCACTAGACCACTACCTCTCAGACTAGACCAAACCAGGCCTGGCCCCAGGGGAGCTTGCAGGGGCGGACATTCGCTTGGGGAACTTCTTGGAAATGGGAGCTCCAAAGGGGCAGGAATCAGTCTGTGGGAGGCTGGAGGAAGGCCGCCAGAGGGAGGGAGGGACGGCCTGATGCAGGATGGATGGAAGGGAAGGATGGGAGTCAGAGCTAGGGGAGGTTGGGGGTTAGTACTTCCACAACAAAGCCATCTGACTACCTTTTAAAGACAAAGGGTGAAACACGTATGGTTCATGTTTGTAGCATGTCAGACTTACACCGATCAGCCCCACTCCCACCACCACCACCCCACTGCACCCCGTCAAGTTCATTTAGATATGTATGTATGTAGTAATTCCACAAATGGGTATGATTAGATTAAAATTGACCAGATAACTGTTGTTAATGTTTAGTTGTTTTAAACCATACGTTTTGTTTAGGTGCTGAGTCACCACTTAGTACAGTGGAGTGAGTTTCATGACGGGCATGGTTTTAAGAGAGGGGGTTGCTGGTTTAGTGTGTCAGTCTCCTACTGTGATTGAGCGTTAAAGGCCGGCCTGCTGTAAAGGGGGGAGGACGGACCATGTTAAGGCTGAGGCTGTGGCTTGGTCTGGGACAAAGGTTGGGTAAGAGGCTGGGGCTGGGACAAAGATTGGGTAAGAGGCTGGGGCTGGAGCAAAGGTTGGAGCAGAGGCTGGGGCAATGGTTGGGGCTGGGGCTGAGGCAAAGTTTGTGGCAGAGGCTGGAGAAAAGGTTGGGGCTGAGGCCAGGGATGGGGAAGAGGCTGGGGCAGGGGCTGATGCTGAGGCTTGGGTAGAGGCTGGGGCTGAGGCATGGTGTTGCAGCTGTGGGGATGGGGCCACCATGCCGCAACGGTGCAGAAAATAATTAGGTTTCTTTTCAAGTAATGGTCTATTGCTCAGAGCGGCACTATTGACAAGCGCAGGCCAGCGAGCTACTTTATCACCCTCCACATGAAAGGGACTTCCTCACCGCCCCCAAAATGGACAGGGTGAGGAGTAGAGGAGGGAGGGAGGGGGTACAGAGTAAGGACTGCCCAATACAAACTGGCAAGCACTTTGAGAGAGAGAAAGAGAATGCAACAGAGAGAGAGAGAAAGAGAGAGAGAGAGAGAGAGAATGCGACAGAGAGAGAGAGACAGAGAGAGAAAGCGAGAGAGAGAGAATGCGACAGAGAGAGAGAGACAGAGAGAGAAAGCGAGAGAGAGAATACTCAGAATAGCCATGAACCCAAAAAGTGAACCATTAGGTGGAATGACAATGTCTTTATACATGCACTGCAGCATCACTTACTTGCCTGCCTAACTCACACACTGACAGGGAAAGTACTGTAGGCATGGAACTAAACTTTAGCTGAAGAACACTGGTATTTTCACAACAGTCTTTAAAATCAGTTTTTATAAGTTAACTGCAGACAGCAAGCACCTGTTGAGGTAGACATTTGGTTTGCTGGTACAACCTTTGCAGAAGTAATTACTTATCATGTGTTTCAGTAAATGTAAGTTGGAAATACTTTATCACTTGTACAGTGTCCATATTAGGAACGCCTCAGTCTCAGAAATACAGTTCAATACAGTGCATGAGGTGGGTATCCCCCATTCAATGTAAAGTGATTTGAACACCTGGAAAGAGTGCTGTATAGAATCCATTATGACATTATCGTTATTAACGTGAATATTATTTCTGGATCTCTCCTGCTGTTTGCGTACACACACATTACAGCCCTGTTTATTGTCATCAGTCAGTTTCCGCTCCTTCTGACGTAGTATCTGGCAGCTCCAGTGGCCGAGTGAACCACAGCCCAGCAGACGGGCCCAGCCAAGGCTGCAATGCAGTGGTCCTGGCTTTTAACTGGCTGATTAAGTCATGCCTCTGGGTCTCTGGGGTATCGTGAGACCCAGTGAGTTCTCCCTGACCTGGGTTCAAATAGTATTTGTAATATTTTTTGCGTTTGCACTAGTCGGACTGGAGTGTCAATTTGGTGGGATGTGCAGTTTTCGGGACCTTCCTATTGGTTTCATTGTGCCAGGCAAGCTTGATTAAGCCCATATTAAGTATTTGATATGATTTCAAAAAGTAGATCTCCTCTCTCCCAAGCCCCTGGTGATCGAACGGAGACCAGTGAGGGGGAGCACCGGTGACGTGCATAAATCACATCACCCCACATCAAATAAAGCCTCACACTTCAAAAGCTCTTAGAAACTCAGGGAAAGGTTCTCACCAGGGGGGCCTGCTGTCGCAACAAAGGGTTCAGCTTACGCCCCCTGACTCCAAAACTGTGTTCTTGTAAAACACATATGTCATATTTGTGTGTGCTTTCCTTGTAAAATGTTGTAAAGTTATTAAGGTTTGTAATGGAGGTGCAGTGACAGATCCAAAATGGAGGTCGTGTAATGGCTATGGATCATTGCAAAGCTGGAGGTCACATGCGTGTGAACGTAGAGGAGAGGACCGAGAAAAGCACAGGTCTATCATTTATGGGACGGAGACCTCGCTCTCTTAGTACGACAAACAAGGTGCCTGCCGATGCAGGGTTTACCTCTCTTTGTGTGTGTTTCTGAGTGTTTCTGTGCTGCTTGCGGGCGTGTGTGCGTGAGTGGTGTGCATGCTGGTGGGTGTATACACCCTGGTTTATCTGTTATACATCTGGTCTTCAGTTTCCCGGGTTTTGGTAATCCCATGCCACTGGGGATATAATGAGTTGGGATTAAATACACAAATTGGGAATAATCCCTAGTTCATGGATACGTTGGATAGGTTATAAAGTCCGCCTATATGAATTGGGTCAACTGCCAAAAAGAGGTGATTAAGGTTTATTTGTTGGCGCACACACACAGACACACACACACACAGACACACACACTCACACACACACATCCATAGAGCCATTACAAACACACACATTCAACAACCACAATGTTTGTCATGGTGCACTTGACATTTAAAGGTATTGTATTCAATAGGTGTTTACCACGAATTCATTATCTGCCAACGTCAGAGAAGTTGCTTTTAAAAGTCAAATGCAATGCGGTTGGTTTGAATCTCGGCCTCAGTTTACACAGTTCATGCATGCTAACTGTACACGTCAACTAGGATGTCAACACACCATGAGAACCCACCCAACACCGTCTACATCCAGCTCCACACCCACTCACCCAGCGTAGTGAGAGAGCGAGTGAGGTCAGCATTTGGCTCGTCACACTGTGGGTACCTGACCATGGTTAGCTGTCAGGCAAGCAGCGAACGCACAGCTAGGCCCCAGAGACTCTCCCAGTCACAGGCCTTTCCCTGCCGCCCTGCCCACTTTCCACTAGACTGACTACAGCAGCAGTAATAATACAGCAAGACCTCGCCAGCAGGGTCACCGTCTCACACGCTAAAGAGAGACTCACAATGACGCATTGTGTTCCATGCAACTTTAACGGGCGCGTGTCCTAATATGGACACCTTACATATGGACAGGTACAGTGATCGACAGTGGAGGTGATTTATAACTGCAATGGTCAAATGTCCCTATTTGAACATGTTTTAATTAGACCGTGTTGGTGTGTGGGAGTAGAGGAGAGATGAAGTACGACTATCTCATCCTAGTTGTCTCAAGGCTCTTTCCTCCACTAGGAGCTGAAAGGACTAAGTCAAGTTGAGTTAGTCAAGTTGCTAGTCTATAAATCACAGTGAGTTCCTCCCCATGCCACTACCAGAGTGGAGGCCAGTTGGGTGATGAGTAAACTCATCTAGTAATGACCTCTTTCTCCAGACATTGACAATGTAACCCGCTGAAGCAAGGTTTTATGAAAAAGTCACTTTTCAATGCCCAGAAGTGTGGGAGAGGTGGGTGATTTGTTTTAATGCCCAGAAGTGTGTATAGGAATGAAGGAGAGGTGGGTGATTTGTTTTAATGCCCAGAAGTGTGTATAGGAATGAAGGAGAGGTGGGTGATTCGTTTCAATGCCCAGAAGTGTGTATAGGAATGAAGGAGAGGTGGGTGATTCGTTTTAATGCCCAGACGTGTTTATAGGAATGAAGGAGAGGTGGGTGATTCGTTTTAATGCCCAGACGTGTGTATAGGAATGAAGGAGAGGTGGGCGATTCGTTTTAATGCCCAGAAGTGTGTATAGGAATGAAGGAGAGATGGGTGATTACTTTTTTCATGGGATAGTTGCCATAGAAGCCTACACCAAAAAAGTGCTATCTAGAACCTAAAAGGGTTGTTCGGCTGTCCCCATAGGAGAACCCTTTGGCAAACCCTATTTGGTTCCAGTTCGAATCATTTTGGTTCCAGATAGAACCAGTTTGGGTTCCAAGGAGAACCCTATTCACAGATGGTTTTACACGGAACCAAAAAAGGTTATACCTTTGTCATGACGTTGGCCTCTCCCTTTTGCACACAATCCACCCTGTGTGTAAAGGGTAGAAAAACTCTAAAATTCCAGGAAAGTCTCTGGCCACATGGCCCATAGAGAGACAAAGGAAATTCTTCCAACTCATAGAATTGAAGAATCCAGCTACGAACTGATCCGCTGGTACCATTTTGTGATACTCAGAAGAGACAATATAGCCATATTACCATAAAACTGTTTATATAATAGACTCAGTTTAAGACTTGCCTCATATGGGTGTATGGAATGTATTAATAAGGATAAAGCTTTTGTAAGACATTGAGATGCTATGTACTGATGTAATGTGATAGAATTGTATTTCTGTAACCAAATCTAACTCAGTCATAGGCACGCCCCAGGGACATATACAGGACCAGGCGTCATTTGACCAGCCTGTTCGATGGGCACTATAAAACACTCCCTGATTTACATTTCTACAGACCAGGCCTACACTCATGGCTAATAGGTTTTACCTTCCAATTCCTCTACTGAAAGTGAACCATACCACGTGGTTAACTTTTAGACTATTGATACCGACAGAATAAGAACAAGTCTTTGATATTAATTATTAGTCTGCAGCTAAGTAAATTATATCATTGAACGCGAAGACCAACGAAACAACCATTCGATGACGACATTAATGAAGGTCGCTCTGAAAGATCCATTCTAACCGAGAGAGAGAGAGAGAACGCGGACAAAACTCCCCAACAGAACTACTCTCCAACAAGAATCAGAACGACACACTGAGCGTAAATATATATTGATTGCAATTGTTCCCGAACGAGTGAGCCCTCAATTGTCAATTGTTAATATTAAATCACCCTGTGTAACTTCTCAGCCGACCTTTTATGACCCATTGTTCAACAGGCCGACCTGACTGCTTAGCCCACAAGGGCACATTCCGATACCAATCCTTTGTGACAATAATTACTGTTTGTATGTTTTTCTGTTAATTACTTAGTGTAGTAAATAAATGATTTTAAGACAATTGATGTATGGATGATTTTAGTAAAGACTGGGTTCGTGCAGATACAACAATTTACGACGTTTTGGAATGAGACTGGACTAGAGGTAAATACACCATTTAAACTTAAGAAGATAATCGACCTATACTATAATAGAATATAATATTATAGTACAGGAAAGTTATATTAGGAAAATTATAGCTTTGTAATCTGAATATTCTCCTTGGTGCCCCGACCTCCTAGTTAATTACAATTAAACGATTAATCAGTTTAATCGCGTGATAATAATTACAGGGAGCTAATTGATAAACATATCTTCAGTTTAATGGTACCCCCAAAGACACGACACCTTGAACCAAAAATGGTTATCCTATGAGGACAGCTGAATAACCCTTTTGAAACCCTTTTTTCTAAGAGTGTTTATATTGATGGAGATGAACACTCCTCTTGCATATCTCAGAAGCAGACACGTGCACAGATAGCAGTCTAACGCTGCTGCAGCACCTGCCCCTTCGCATTCCCACTCGCCAAGCGCTCTTTTGGGTGGACGTCGTGAAGTTAGCCACTCCCCACTCCTACCCCGTCACCCCACCCCACCCCTACCCCGTCGCCACTCCCCACCCCACCCCTACCCCGTCGCCACTCCCCACTCCTACACTTGTCTCTCTTGTATGGAACTCAATTGAGCTGGTTGTGCATTATTCCCAGTCTGCCCTGTGCGGAGATTGTGCGTGCTGCGCCAGGTATCCAAACATGCATGGATTACATTTACATTACATTTAAGTCATTTAGCAGACGCTCTTATCCAGAGCGACTTACAAATTGGTGCATTCACCTTATGATATCCAGTGGAACAACCACTTTACAATAGTGCATCTAAATCTTTTAAGGGGGGGGGGGGGGTTAGAAGGATTACTTTATCCTATCCTAGGTATTCCTTAAAGAGGTGGGGTTTCAGGTGTCTCCGGAAGGTGGTGATTGACTCCGCTGTCCTGGCGTCGTGAGGGAGCTTGTTCCACCATTGGGGTGCCAGAGCAGCGAACAGTTTTGACTGGGCTGAGCGGGAACTGTGCTTCCTCAGAGGTAGGGGGGCCAGCAGGCCAGAGGTGGATGAACGCAGTGCCCTTGTTTGGGTGTAGGGCCTGATCAGAGCCTGAAGGTATGGAGGTGCCGTTCCCTTCACAGCTCCGTAGGCAATCACCATGGTCTTGTAGCGGATGCGAGCTTCAACTGGAAGCCAGTGGAGAGAGCGGAGGAGCGGGGTGACGTGAGAGAACTTGGGAAGGTTGAACACCAGACGGGCTGCGGCGTTCTGGATGAGTTGTAGGGTTTTAATGGCACAGGCAGGGAGCCCAGCCAACAGCGAGTTGCAGTAATCCAGGCGGGAGATGACAAGTGCCTGGATTAGGACCTGCGCCGCTTCCTGTGTGAGGCAGGGTCGTACTCTGCGAATGTTGTAGAGCATGAACCTACAGGATTCGGGTCACCGCCTTGATGTTAGTGGACAACGACAGGGTGTTGTCCAGGATCACGCCAAGGTTCTTAGCACTCTGGGAGGAGGACACAAGGGAGTTGTCAACCGTGATGGCGAGATCATGGAACGGGCAGTCCTTCCCCGGGAGGAAGAGCAGCTCCGTCTTGCCGAGGTTTAGCTTGAGCTGGTGATCCGTCATCCACACTGATATGTCTGACAGACATGCAGAGATGCGATTCGCCGCCTGGTTATCAGAAGGGGGAAAGGAGAAGATTCATTGTGTGTCGTCTGCATAGCAATGATAGAAGAGACCATGTGAGGATATGACAGAGCCAAGTGACTTGGTGTATAGCGAGAATAGGAGAGGGCCTAGAACAGAGCCCTGGGGGACACCAGTGGTGAGAGCGCATGGTGCGGAGACAGATTCTCGCCACGCCACCTGGTAGGAGCGACCTGTCAGGTAGGACGCAATCCAAGCGTGGGCCGCGCCGGAGATGCCAAACTCGGAGAGGGTGGAGAGGAGGATCTGATGGTTCACAGTATCAAAGGCAGCAGATAGGTCTAGAAGGATGAGAGCAGAGGAGAGAGAGTTAGCTTTAGCAGTGCGGAGAGCCTCCGTGACACAGAGAAGAGCAGTCTCAGTTGAATGCCCAGTCTTGAAACCTGACTGATTAGGATCAAGAAGGTCATTCTGAGAGAGATAGCAGGAGAGTTGGCCAAGGACGGCACGTTCAAGAGTTTTGGAGAGAAAAGAAAGAAGGGATACTGGTCTGTAGTTGTTGACATCGGAGGGATCGAGTGTAGGTTTTTTCAGAAGGGGTGCAACTCTCGCTCTCTTGAAGACGGAAGGGACGTAGCCAGCGGTCAAGGATGAGTTGATGAGCGAGGTGAGGAAGGGGAGAAGGTCTCCGGAAATGGTCTGGAGAAGAGAGGAGGGGATAGGGTCAAGTGGGCAGGTTGTTGGGCGGCCGGCCGTCACAAGACGCGAGATTTCATCTGGAGAGAGAGGGGAGAAAGAGGTCAAAGCACAGGGTAGGGCAGTGTGAGCAGGACCAGCGGTGTCGTTTGACTTAGCAAACGAGGATCGGATATCGTCAACCTTCTTTTCAAAATGGTTGACGAAGTCATCCGCAGAGAGGGAGGAGGGGGGGGGAGGGGGAGGAGGATTCAGGAGGGAGGAGAAGGTAGCAAAGAGCTTCCTAGGGTTAGAGGCAGATGCTTGGAATTTAGAGTGGTAGAAAGTGGCTTAGCAGCAGAGACAGAAGAGGAGAATGTAGAGAGGAGGGAGTGAAAGGATGCCAGGTCCGCAGGGAGGCGAGTTTTCCTCCATTTCCGCTCGGCTGCCCGGAGCCCTGTTCTGTGAGCTCGTAGTGAGTCGTCGAGCCACGGAGCAGGAGGGGAGGACCGAGCCGGCCTGGAGGATAGGGGACAGAGAAAATCAAAGGATGCAGAAAGGGAGGAGAGGAGGGTTGAGGAGGCAGAATCAGGAGATAGGTTGGAGAAGGTTTGAGCAGAGGGAAGAGATGATAGGATGGAAGAGGAGAGAGTAGCGGGAGAGAGAGAGCGAAAGTTGGGACGGCGCAATACCATCCGAGTAGGGGCAGAGTGAGAAGTGTTGGATGAGAGCGAGAGGGAAAAGGATACAAGGTAGTGGATTGACATGTGGTCACCGGTCAGGTTTGTTGCAAGCTACCTAGATTAAATATCAACACTACCGCCACATCACCATAACATTTGATTAACACTTGTTTTACATGATCATCATTTTTCAGTATATACCTCAGTGCAAATACAGTCTCTCTGAAGAGGTTTGACTTTGCTAGGTAATAAGATAGAGAGGTAAGCTTTTGCATGAGTACATCGCGGCCATCTCCGGCGAGTGAGCTGTGCATCATTGGGCGAGTCATTGAAGCTGTAAAGATTTTTCAGGATTATAATTTCCTCCTCATATTGTACAATATGTGTCTCCGTACTCCTAAGCCAGGAATGGGCAACTTTGAGGGGGTGGGGGCCACCAAAAATCTGAACTCATCATGAGGGGCAGAAGTGGCTCGCAGGTCTGCGTGTCCACATCCATACCCACACATGCAATCAGAGCCAGCCCTCGCCTTTTGGGGGCCAAATATGACAATGTGTGATGAAATAAATAAGCCCACCCTAAAACAATCAAACTATTTTTGCTACAAAAACAGTTAGTATTTTAGGAATTCCAACATCTGAAATATGAAAGTCTGTTTGTTTTCAAGGGTTTTTTCATTTTGAGCACCTGCCCCCTGAAAGTTGTGTGACAGCCCTGCTCAGAAACCTCTCCCAGCTGGTTGTTGTGGATAATGGCTAGGCATGGGCCTCTGGGCTAACAGGAAGATGATCAGTATTCATGAAGCATCCTATGCCTTCCTGCTTGTCTGTTCTCTGCTGTGTTCTCACCATAAATTTGCTCTGAGAACAGTGACTTGCGATGGTTTTACAATGCAATGCAATGGTGTGTGTGTGTGTGTGTGTGTGTGTGTGTGTGTGTGTGTGTGTGTGTGTGTGTGTGTGTGTGCGTGCGTGCGTGCGTGCGTGCGTGCGTGCGTGCGTGTGTGCGTGCGTGCGTGTGTGTCGGTGTGCATGTGACTTGCATAAGCATGTTGGCCCACATATGCTGGGAAGAAAGCATTCTGACTAGCAGTGTATGTAGCTAGGAAATTTCTGAAGAAACGTCTGACCTTTTCATTTGGATGGACATATCACATAAATGAACTAGAAACTGAGGGGACATTTCATTCCAGATCAACTGGAAACTGTCAGTTGTTTTCTAATGCCTGACCTTTGAAAGCAGATACAACATTAGTTACTTCTACCCTGCAAGGGGACTGGGACTTTTATTCTCCTTCAGTGTAGCAGGGTAAGCAGTGGTGGAAAAAGTACCCAATTGCCATACTTGAGTAAAAGTAAATATGCCTTAATAAAAAAATCACCCAAGTAAAAGTGAAAGACACCCAGTAAAGTACTAGTTGAATAAAACTCTAAAAGTATTTGGTTTTAAATATACTTAAGTATCAAAAGTAAATGTAATTGCAATAATATACTTAAGTATCAAAAGTAAAAATAATTTCAAATTCCTTATATTAATTAAGCAAACCAAAATGCACAATTTGCTTTTTAAAAGGTATTTACAGATAGCCAGGGGCACACTGCAATAGTATGGATGACCAGGGATGTTCTCTTGATAAGTGTGTGAATTAGACCATTTTCCTTCCTGCTCAGCTTTCGGAGTGTAACGAGTACTTTTGGGTGTCAGTGAAAATGGATGGAGTAAAAAGTACATAATTTTCCTTGGGAATGTAGTGAAGTAAAATGATTTTTACCTAAGTACTTTAGACCACTGAGGGTAAGTCTGTCATAGCCACAGAGAAGAGGTGACCATGCAGGGACAGAGTGTGGTTGTTGAGAGAGAAGTACTGGAACTCCAGAGATGCAGTACCAAGCAGAGCGTGTCAGCAAGGCCCTTCACCTGGTCACGGGGAATACACCACACCACAGTACCAGCACACTGCTAGCTCCAGAGAAAAGGGAACATGATCTCCACAACCGCTACTTCCAAACGTCACACAGTGACAATGTCCCTACTCACGGTGAATGATTGACTGAGGTATTTATTACTGGTGCCAAAGCACAGAGAGATAATCTAGCTGCACATTTTAATTCACAGGCAATAAAGATAAATCACCAGGTAAAAACCCTGGGTGTTATTTTAAATGCTAAATTCAATTTCGAAATCACACTTTAGGAATGTGACCAAAATAGCTTTTTACCACCCGAGGAACATTGCCAACGTGCGGCCATTTCTATCTCAGGCTGATACAGCACAGGAGGTTGGTGGCGTCTTCATTTGGGAGGACTGGCTTGTGGTAATGGCTGGAGCGGTATTGGTGGAATGGTATCAAATACATCAAACACATTGTTTGATGCCATTCCATTTGCTCCGTTCCAGCCATTATTATGAGCCATCCTCCCCCCAGCAGCCTCCCCTGTGATACAGAGAGAATCATCCATGCTTTTACCACAAGCAGGCTCGACTACTGTAATGCTCTCCTGTCTGGTCTACCCAAAAAAAACATTGTTCAACTGCAAAACATGCAGAATGCTGCAGCACGGACCCGGACCAGGACCAGACAGAGAACACATATTACACCGGTTTAAAGTCTCTGAACTGGCTGCCTGGGATTTAGAAAAAATCTGTGAAAAATATCAGACATGCTTTCAGTAGTAGTTAGTGATCAGCCCTGTTAACATCCTCCCCATGAGACAGACAGGGAAGACTGAAGCCACAGTTACTGTAGTTAGTGATCAGCCCTGTTAACATCCTCCCCATGAGACAGACAGGGAAGACTGAAGCCACAGTTACTGTAGTTAGTGATCAGCCCTGTTAACATCCTCCCCATGAGACAGACAGGGAAGACTGAAGCCACAGTTACTGTAGTTAGTGATCAGCCCTGTTAACATCCTCCCCATGAGACAGACAGGGAAGTGAAACAGTACGTCCGACCGCACTCTGTCCCAGCGTTGACAGTGATGTCACACTATGCAGTCTCATGGAGTGTGCTCTCCATGATCACACAGAAGAAGGTCATTGAACCCTCGAAGTAGAAACGTGACTTTGTGCTGAAATCATTGTGTAGTCGTGCTGACATTTCATTTCTGACACGCATCACTTCTTCTACTGTGCTGACCTAATAGGAGAATACAAGGGGAATAACAGGGGAATTCCCAATATCATTTCAAGAGTCAAAAGCCTTGTTCACACTGCAGGCCTTAAAGCTCAAATCAGTTTTATTTTGGATACTGTCCAAACAGCAAGTTACAAATGACCAAATGGGATTTGTGCGGTTTGAGACAGCAGTCATTTGCTGACATGGCTACACTAGTTGTCATAGTAATGGCAGGTGTGTGCTCAGTGGCGTAGGCTGATTGGTGGTGGTGCTCCTGCTTCCTATCACTCAGATGTTATGTAGCAAGCTGAGGTGACAACAATGTCTGCTATGGACGTTTCCCAGTTGCTTTGAATGTTCAAAATCCTAGTATAAGAACACTTATAAAGTCTCAAAGAATAAGTTGATCCAACTTTCAAAACTAGTTCTTTTTGGCTAGCCACAGCAGTCAACTAGCTAGCTATGTAGCTATTTGGCTTTCTGGCACATTCACTGATTGATTGTAAACAATTAAGAAGCTAGTTAGCTACCACATCATGTTCTTGTCAAACTGTAAACATAGCAGCTAGCAAGCAACAAGATATGCCAAATAACAGTATAAATCTGATTTGACCGTTCAGACACAAGTCACATGGCCAGGAATCAGATTTGTATCCTACGAGGGTGGTTTGAAATATCCGATACGATGTGTCTTCTGGCTGTTCAGACTGCAGGAAAAAGAACAGATTTTAATCAGATATGCAACAAAAATTGGATTTGAGTCACTGGCAATGTGAAACAGAGGATCTAAGAGTGTCTTGTTCAATATCCTGATGACATTAAATGCTGAATGAAATTCATTCAGTAACAGTATAACAATATCTTAAATAAGACATCTCAGTTTTCTTCCCAACATAAAAAAAAGTTTGCACTTGATAACTTCGTTATTGAGGAAAAATGTGTTTACTATGACTGTGATGTGTGGTTGTCTGAACTAGCTATCTTAAGATGAATGCACTGAGTCGCTCTGGATAAGAGCGTCTGCTAAATGACAAAAATGTTCCTGTGCAATATAATATGTCTACCAACAGCATTAGGATAATGAATGAAATCATGTTGTTAAAGGATGTAACAATAGGGGAAACCCCCTCATCCTGTTATAAGGCCTTGTTGTACAGTACACTCTGCACCGCTGAAGACCCTAGTTGTGATGATTCCAAATCCAATCACTAAATACAACCATTTTTCTCTTTTTATTACTTTCGTGGAGAGAAAAAGGGAAATGGACATGAAACAGATGGAAAATAACTCTCTTTGTCTCGACTACAATATCTAAAACGGGCCTAATTGGTGTTCTTGGACACTGGTTACAGTCACTGCATATGTGAACATTATACATTTCTCTGCACCCGCCCTGGCTGTCGTCAATGACTACGCTTGGCAGATGTACCTGTTTTCTGCCCAGGCACGCTCCACAGGGCGCTACGTACACACAAACCATCTGGGGAGGCCCCTGGATCCTTAAGACACCCTACAACACCTTTATGTCATCTACGTCCCCTGTCACTAACTACATCCCCGCGTGTTTTTATTTTTTATTTTTTAACCATTATTTTACCAGGTAAGTTGACTGAGAACACATTCTCATTTACAGCAACGACCTGGGGAATAGTTTCAGGGGAGAGGAGGGGGATGAATGAGCCAATTGTAAGCTGGGGATGATTAGATGGCCGTGATGGTATGAGGGCCAGATTGGGAATTTAGCCAGGACACTGTCCTCTCTCTCTCTCTCTCTCTCTCTCAAAGGACTCATTGCATCGATATTTACGCAAACAGTCCGAATGACTTCTTCATGACTTTGACTTTATTCATTCTTGCTCACAGTTACAGAAAAACTTCAACCAATGTGAGAGCAGCAGCAGCAGAAATCCTGCACCACTCTGCCAGAACCCAAGCTAACTTTCCAATAGCATTATTCCCGGATGCAATGGAACCCAAGTCTCAAGTCGGAGATCAGTTTCCACTTTCCAGCCTCCATATAATTGAACAAATTGCTTTGAATCAGATTAACTGGGATGGTCTGGTCTTTGTTAGATGGACTCGGGGCAAATACAGGATCAGTCCTGAACTCTGCCTCAAATGATGACAAACTGCATGGATTCTAGAGGTAATGCTTACTCCCTGAGAGGGCCTGCCGTCATTACTCACCTACAGTACAGTACTAACTTACTGCAGGCCCTGCTGCCTTTCTGCCTGCTAACTTATTTCAGGCCTTGCTGCCTGCTTGCTAACTTACTACAGGCCCTACTGCCTTTCTGCCTGCTGACTTACTACATGCCCTGCTGCCTGTCTTCCTGCCTGCTAACTTACTACAGGCCCTGCTGCCTGTCTTCCTGCCTGCTAACTTACTACAGGCCCTGCTGCCTGCCTGCCTACTTGCTAACTTACTACAGGCCCTACTGCCTGCCTGCTAACTTACTACAGGCCCTACTGCCTGCCTGCTAACTTACTACAGGCCCTGCTGCCTGCCTGCCTACTTGCTAACTTACTACAGGCCCTACTGCCTGCCTGCTATCTTACTACAGGCCCTACTGCCTGCCTGCTAACTTACTACAGGCCCTACTGCCTGCCTGCTAACTTACTACAGGCCCTGCTGCCTGCCTGCCTACTTGCTAACTTACTACAGGCCCTGCTGCCTGCCTGCCTACTTGCTAACTTACTACAGGCCCTGCTGCCTGCCTGCCTACTTGCTAACTTACTACAGGCCCTACTGCCTGCCTGCTAACTTACTACAGGCCCTACTGCCTGCCTACTTGCTAACTTACTACAGGCCCTGCTGCCTATTCATGGTGAGTATGGAGAGGATGGACCTGGTGTTGGCCTTCTGCTGCGTGGGAGAGTTTCTATCACTTTCACTGGTGTGGTGGATGTGTGGACAAACAGAAACACAGATGTAGAGTACTGTCTCTCTCTCTCTCTCTCTCTCTCTCTCTCTCTCTCTCTCTCTCTCATCTCTCTATCTATCTCTCATCTCTCTCGCATTTTCAATTCAATTTAAGGGCTTTATTAGCATGGGAAACAAATGTTAACATTGCCAAAGCAAGTGAAGTAGATAATAAACAAAAGTGAAATAAAAAATAAAAATGAACAGCAAACATTACACTCACAGAAGTTCCAAAATAATAAAGACATTCCAAATGTAATATCATGTCTATGTACAGTGTTGTAATAAAATAAATAAACATAAATATGGGTCATATTTACAATGGTGTTTCTAGTGGCAACAGGTCACAAATCTTGCTGCTGTGATCTTGCTGCTGTGATCTTGCTGCTGTGATGGCCCATATCTACTGGTATTTCAACCAGTACTTCACCCAGTATATATGGGAGCTTGTCATAATTGGGTTTGTTTTTCGAATGATTTGTGGGTCTATGTAATCTGAGGGAAATATGTGTCTCTAGTATGGTCATACATTTGGCAGGAGGTTAGGAAGTGCAGCTTGGTTTACACCTCATTGTGTGAGCAGTGTACACATAGCCTGTCTTCTCTCTTCTCATGCTCACTGAGTCTGTACATAGTCAAAGCTTTCCTTAAGTTTGGGTCAGTCACAGTGGTCAGGTATTCAGCCACTGTGTACTCTCTGTTCAGGGCCAAATAGCATTCTAGTTGCTTCTGTTTTTTTGTTAATTCTTCCCAATGTGTCAAGTAATTATCTTTTTGTTGTCTCATGATTTGATTGGGTCTAATTGTGTTGCTGTCCTGGGGCTCTGTGCGGTGTGTTTGTGAACAGAGACCCAGGCCCAGCTTACTGCCCGCACCGCACCCGCCCGCCCGACTAGCATCACTACTCTGGACGGTTCTGACTTAGAATATGTGGACAACTACAAATACCTATGTTTTCTGGCTAGACTGTAAACTCTCCTTCCAGACTCATATTAAACATCTCCAATCCAAAATTAAATCTAGAATTGGCTTCCTATTCACAACAAAGCATCCTTCACTCACGCCGCCAAACATACCCTCATAAAACTGACTATCCTACCGATCCTCGACTTCGGCGATGTCATTTACAAAATAGCTTCCAATACTCTACTCAGCAAACTGGATGCAGTCTATCACAGTGCCATCCGTTTTGTCACCAAAGCCCCTTATACCACCCACCACTGTGACCTGTATGCTCTCGTTGGCTGGCCCTCGCTACATATTTGTCTCCAGACCCACTGGCTCCAGATCATCTATAAGTCTATGCTAGGTAATGCTCCACCTTATCTCAGCTCACTGGTCACGATAACAACACCCACCCGTAGCACGCGCTCCAGAAGGTATAACTCACTGGTCATCCCCAAAGCCAACACCTCCTTTGGCCGCCTTTCCTTCCAGTTCTCTGCTGCCAGTGACTGGAACGAATTGCAAAAATCGCTGAAGCTGGAGACTTATATTTCCCTCACTAACTTTAAACTCTCTCTCTCTCTCTCTCTCTCTCTCTCTCTCTCTCTCCCTCTCCCTCTTTCTCTCTCTCTCTCTCTCTCTCTCTCTCTCTCCCTCTCCCTCCCTCCCTCCCTCCATTCTGTATGTCTCTCTCTCCCTCCCTCCTGTCTCTCTCTCTGTCTCTTCCTCCTCTCTCTACCTCTCCCTCTCCCTCTGTCTCTCCCTCCTCTCCCTCTCTCTCTCTCTCTCTCTCTCTCTCTCGCTCTCTCTCTCTCCCTCCCTCCACTCTTTATCTGTCTCTCTCTCTCTCTCCCTCCCTCCACTCTTTATCTGTCTCTCTCTCCCCCTCCCTCTCTCTCTCTCTCTCTCTCTCTCTCTCTCTGTCTCTCCATCCTCTCTCTCTACTCTCTCTCCCCTCTATTCAATTCAATTCAAGGGGCTTTATTGGCATGGGAAACATATGTTAACATTGCCAAACCAAGTGAGGTAGATAATATACGAAAGTGAAATAAACAATAAAAATGAACAGTAAACATTACACATACAGAAGTTTCAAAAGAATAAAGACATCACAAATGTCATATTATGTATATATACAGTGTTGTAACGATGTACAAATGGTTAATGTACAAAATGGAAAATAAATAAGCATAAATATGGGTTGTATTTACAATGGTGTTTGTTGACCTTTTCTTGTGGCAACAGGTGTGGCAACAGGTGACAAATCTTGCTGAGGTGACCTCTATCTCTCTCTCTCCCTCCCTCCACTCTTTCTTTTCTCTCTCTTTCTCTCTCTCTCCTCTCTCTCTCTCCTCTCTCTCACTCTCCTCTCTCTCACTCTCCCTCTTCTCTCCTCTCTCTCTCCTCTCTCAGTCTGTCTGTCTGTCTTTCTCTCCTCTCTCCTCTCTCTCTCTCTCCTCTCTCTTTCCCCTCTTTCCTCTCCTCTCTCTCCTCTCTCTCCCTCCCTCCTCTCTCTCTGTCTCTCTCTTCTCTCTCTCTCTCTATCTCCCTACTCTCTTTCTCTCTCTCCCTCCCGCCTCTCTCTCTATCTTTCTCTCTTCTCTCTCTCTACAAAATCTAACATTTCATGGCCTAGGGCACTTTGGGGGCAAATGTAAAAAAATAAATAATAATAATATCAGGTGACTTTTATATTTAACATCCCCCCTGTCCTGTCATGCTCCGAGGTGAAGTTTACTCCAGGTGCAGATCAGAGGAGGCTGATGGGAGGAGTAGGCTTGTTGTAATGACTGGAATGGAATTCATGGAACAGAGTCAAACATGTGGTTTCCATATATGTGTTTGATACCGTTCTATTTATTCCATTCCAGCGATGAGCCCGTCTTCCTATAGCTCCTCCACCAGCCTCCACTAGTGCAGATATAAGATCAGCTTTCCAAACCCTAATCCTACCCTTAACCAATAGTGGAGAAAATGCTAAACTGACCCAAGATCAGCATCTAGGGACAGCTTCACCCTACACCACCCTGTCAAACAGCCAGGCCATGTGTCACGTCCTGACCAGTAAAGGGGTCATTTTGTTATTGTAGTTGGTCAGGACGTGGCAGGGGTGTGTTTGTTTTGTGTGTTTCTTTTTTTAATGTTATGTTCTATGTTAATATATTTCTATGTTTGTTCTAGTTCTTCTAGTTCTATGTTTAGTTTATTGGGTTGACCTTCAATTGGAGGCAGCTGTTCCTCGTTGCCTCTAATTGAAAGTCCTATTTAGTAGGGGTGTTTTTCCATGGGTTTTGTGGGTAGTTGTTTCATGTATAGCTGTGTAGCCTTACAGGACTGTTTTTCGTCGTTGGTTTTTGTATAAGTGTTTTGTTTTGGTTTCCTTCTAATAAAAGAAGATGAGTATTCATATACCCGCTGCGTTTTGGTCCACTTTTTTACGACGCACCTGACACCATGGCACATTTAAAAACACAATACATTTTCAGAATGTGGGTAAAACACAAAGCTACACCCACAGTCAGAGAAATACATTAAGAAAAATATAATCTTTGGATATTACTGTCATAAAAAAAACATCTCTATTCCTACTGTTTCATGACAATCTTTGTGAAGTTTTCAGTATTATATGATTTCACCCTACGATAGTTTTGGCAAGATAAGTCAATAGTTACCGTGGCATGGAGGTAAATGCAGTATGGAGTTTCTGGTATTAGCGATGCAGGCAGCATTGATTTCTCTGTCAAGTCACCCCTCTCTGTAAATAGTGCAGTGGAATGGACTCACATCATCATGGGCCATCCTCAGAAAGTCAATCCTGCTCATGTAAAATCACACTGTACATACAGTATGTCACTGGAACTGCAGGAGAAGACAAGGGAAAAATGTTAGGACAGTTTGGATATATCATTTAAAAAAGTTAAATTAGTTGATATTGAGACAACATAGTGTCTTTAGAATATGTCAAAATAATGGCATTTAACCATTGTTATGTACTGACATATTAGGAACATGTCACCAATGGGGACATATTACTTCTATGGAACTTTCACTGGTTGGTTACACAAAATAACAATAGTTTGGTGGGTGCTTATATTTGTCCTATTTCACACATGTACAAGTGTGTATTAAAATGCATGTGTAGATTGGAAATCTTGTTTTTTTCCCCCAGATCCCACTCTACCTAAGACACCCTGAGAGAATGGGGTCACAGTCAGGGTCTGCCTTGAGCAATTAGGGCTAACAGCCTTGCTCAAGGGCACATCAACAGATGTTTTCCCATTGTCGGCTCGGGGAGTCAAACTAGCAACGTTTTAGTTACTGGCCAAATGCTCTAATCGCTAGGCTACCTACTGCCTGTGTAAAATAGTGGCAGAGTGATCTCTGTCATTTACCAAGCAGAAAGAAAACATGATCTCTTTCCCACTGGTGAAACTCTCACAGTAATATGCACAACAAATCAATTGCCCTTAATTTCCCAGATCCTCAGAGATTCCCATGGTATCACCTGTCCTACTGTACCTGCTTGCCAGGATGCTGCCCCAGCCTCCATCCAATTGTCAGTCATTTTCTTCCCACCAGCCAACCAGGTGAGTGACAAAGACACAGACCGCAGAGCCAGACTAGCCCCGGCTAGCTAGCGTTAGCGCTGCCAAGCACTTTGGGATATGGTGTCTCTCCCATAGGTAACAATAGCATTAAGGAACTGGAGATACAACGCCTCGTATCCATTACTGCTTTAATGAGCACATTCTGTACTTGGTCTTTATTAAGAGGAATTAAGACACAATGACATGTGAATAGACATTATAATTATACGATTCTGGGAAAATGCTGCAAGGGGTATTGTGGTGCTCTGGTACAGTACATTTCACACAATGATTCTCATGATATGGTGTAGGCCTGGTTTATTTCAAGGAGAGTTGGGAGGATGACTTTGAATGAAATTGATATCTCATTATCCCTATACAGATCATGGCATTGCCTCCAGGGTCTCACAATAATATTCAAGTCAGAGTTAAACCATACGTATCAAAAAGGAGAGTGGTTTTCAATATCTCCATATGAGGCCTCGTCTGGTCCTCCTCGGGCCTCCTCCAAGCTTCCTCCGTCCCTGCCCATGTTGTCAACAAGCCAGCCTCGCTCTTCTGTAATCGCGGAAGCTCAATGAGACAGAACCAAAGCACCTCCTTCCTCCTCCACATTCACACAGTGCAGAGACACTCAGAGGTGAGATAGCATCAGACAGTGGAGATAGATTACATCACATACTGGCCCCTACAATCTCTCTCAGTCCTAACATCCCTCTATGAACAATAACCTCTAATTTGTTCCTTTCACATTCTTCCCCTGAGTTCCTAAGTCCAGATGTCAGCTGTTTTAGAGAGATAGATTTGTTGTCAAACTTTCTTTTGCTTCAGGCTTCTTTTTGGGGAATTAAGCCTTCCGATCTGTCAGGGCGCACGTGTGTGTGTGTGTGTGTGTGTGTGTGTGTGTGTGTGTGTGTGTGTGTGTGTGTGTGTGTGTGTGTGTGTGTGTGTGTGTGTGTGTGTGTGTGTGTGTGTGTGTGTGTGTGTGTGTGTGTGTGTGTGTGTACAAAGGTTTTCGTGTGTGTGTGTGTGCTCGTGAGTGTGTGTGTGTGTGAAGTTGTGTGTGTGCGTGTGTGTGTGTGTGTACAAAGGTTTTCATGTGTGTGTGTGTGCTCGCGAGTTTGTGTGTGCAGTTGTGTGTGCGTACGCCCAGCCTAAGGATTTCCTAGCAGTAGCAGTCTTCCTCGTCAAGATCTGAGGGGAGCACTTCTTTTGACAGGTGTTGGTATAGCATGAGTAAGAATATCTGTGTGCGGGGACACTCGCAGGGTTCCAAGTTGCCTATTATTAAAGAAAACATTCCGTCGTCACCATGGGGATGACAGAGCTCTGAGGTGACTGCTGGGAGTGCTGACAGGCCTGTGTCAGAGGAGAATTACACCCCCTCCGTTTAGGATCACTCTCTCTCTGTCTCTCTCTGTCTCTCTCTCCCTCCCTCTCTCCACGGCTCTTTCTGTCTGTCTCTTCCTTTATCTATCTGTGATTGTCTCTACACCTCTCTTTTTCCCTCCCTCCATCCATCTCTCTCATTCTCACCCTCCTCTTCTCTCCACCTCGTGATCTCCCTCCCTCACCCCTCTATCTCTTTTTATCCTTCCATCTCTGGCCCACCCTCTCTCCACCCTCTCCCCCCTCTCCCTCTGTCCTTACAGGCTTTCCTTGGCACCCTTTCTCTCCCTCTCTCTCCTCTCTCTCTCTCCCTCTCGTTCCCTCTCTGTCTCTCTCTCTCTCTATCTCTCAGAGAGCAAGAAGCAGCAGGTAGAGCAGCCTCAGGTTTCAAGCCCCTGTCTGTGTCCTGTTGCACGTATACAGGCCAGAGTTACAGAGTTTTGCTACGGTGTGCCCCAGTACACATGAACCATTACACTATGTACAGTGTACAGTGATCTCTAAACACATTCAATATAATACTCTTAAACGTGAACATCTGATAAAGCTAAACCTTATCTGTATAGACACAATATGTACCGTAATATCCTGGACATTGACCTTCTGTCTAGCACATTTGTCAGCGTCCCAAATGTCCCCCTATTCCTTGGGCCCTGGTCAGAAGAAGTGCACTAGGCCTCCTGAGTGGCGCGGTGGTTTAAGGCACTACATCACCGTGCTAGCTGTGCCACTAGAAATTCTGGGTTCGAGTCCAGGCTCTGTCGCAGCCGGCCGTAACCAGGAGACCCATGGGGCAGCGCACAATTGGCCCAGCGTCGTCCGGGTTAGGGGAGGGTTTGGCGGGCAGGGATATCCTTGTCCCATCGCAAACCAGCGACTCCTGTGGCTGGCCAGGCGCAGAGCACGCTAACACGGTTGCCAGGTGTATGGTGTTTCCTCTGACACATTGGTCGTGGCTGGCTTCTGGGTTAATCAAGAAGCAGTGTTGGGTTGTGTTTTGGGGGACGAATGGCTCTTGACCTTTGCCTCTCCCGAGTCCGTACGGGAGTTACAGCGATGAGACAAGACTGTAACTACCAATTGGATACCATGAATTTGGAGAGAAAAATGGGTAAAAAGTGCACTATATAGAGAATAGGTTGTGATTTGTGACATAAACTCATTTACCTTAAAGGAATAATCCACTCAAAACCACACATTTCTATGATTTACATTGTTAAATAGCGCAAATATGTGAGAACAACATATGTGGTTTATTTTAGCAGCAAGACCCAGTAAGGGTGTGGTATATGGCAGATACCACGGCTAAGGGCTGTTCTTACGCACGACAACGCGGAGTGCTAGGACACAGCCCTTAGCCGTGGTATATTGGCCGTATATCACAAACCCCGAGGTGCCTTATTGCTATTACAAACTGGTTAACAACATAATCAAAGTAAAAAATAAATGTTTTCTCATACCCATGGTACACGGTCTGATATACCACGGCTTTCAGCCAATCAGCATTCAGGGATCGAACCACCCAGTTTGTAAACGTCTATATAATACGTTTTTGCGGAAATCTGCAGAACTAAAGTCGACGCAAAATCCAGAATGCAATGCACTCTCTATAAAGGCTGTCTGGCCAGCTAGGTAGCAAGCTGAAAAAATGTAGCTACACAAAAGAATACCAATGTCAGTATCAGCATGTGAAGTAGTTAGCTAGTTGTACAATCCCTGAAACAAACTGCACTATCATGAAAAGCGTGCCCAAAGTAAACTGCCTGCTACTCAGGCCCAGAAGCTAGGATATGTATATAATTAGTAGATTTGAATATAAAACACTCCAAAGTTTCTAAAACTGTTAAATTCATTTCTGTGAGTATAACAGAACAGAAATGGCAGGCAAAAACCTGAGGAAAATCCATCCAGGAATGCCATTATTTTGAAATGGCTGTTTTTCCAATGAAAGCCTATCCACCATTTAAAGAGATCCCAGATTCCATTACCTATGGCTTCCACTAGTTGTGAACAGTCTTTAGACATTGTTTCAGGCTTTTATTCTGAAAAATGAGGGAGAATGACAACTTTGAGTGAGTGAATAGTGGGATGTCCCCAGAGCTGTTTGCTGCGCACGACCGAGAGCACGCCTTTCTTGTTTTTCTTTTATATTGACGACGGTACTGCCCGGTTGAAATATTATCGATTATTTAGGCTAAAAACAACCTGAGGATTGATTATAAACATCGTTTGACATGTTTCTACGCACTTTACCGGTACAATTTAGAATTTTCGTCTGCCTGTTGTGACCGCATTTGAGCCATTGGATTACTGAACAAAACGCGCCAACAAAATGGAGGTTTTTGGATATAAAGAGGGACTTTATCGAACAAAACAAACATTTATTGTGTAACTGGGAGTCTTGTGAGTGCAACCATACGAAGATCATCAAAGGTAAGTGATTAATTGTATTGCTATTTCTGACTTTCGTGACTAATCTACTTGGCTGGTAACTGTATGTAATGTTTTGTGTGCTGAGCGCTGTCCTCAGATAATCGCATGGTTTGCTTTTGCCATAAAGCCTTTTTGAAATCTGACACGGCGGCTGGATTAACAACAAGTTAATCTTTATTTTGATGTATTACACTTGTGATTTCATGAAAGTTACATTTTTATAGTAATTTAATTTGAATTTGGCGCTCTGCAATTTCACCGGATTTTGGCCAAGTGGGACGCTACCGTCCCAGGTACCCATAAGAAGTTTTAAGAAGTTACAATCTCACCATGTTCAACCTGGTAAATGTCCTTTCTAGCTCAAAGCTATTGGTCAAGTTTCTATGTTAATGCGTTAGGGCCCTGCGAGCTTGCAAGTTGGAAGATGAGAGAGAAAACCGCTTTGCACCATGGTAGTTGAAGGAAGAAAGGTTATTATTCTAATGGCACACTGTGTACTTTGAGGACATTTGAACAAAATGTATATTTTGTCATGACAATGTAGACAGATGGATGTATTGTCTTATTGGGTGATCTGGAGTGCAGGTAATTGTTATGAAATGTTATAGTTTGTTATCCCCTATACTCAGAGTCGATATTCACGTAATAATAAGGAATTCCCCACCCACAAATTGGGATATACAAACATTCTTTCCCATTGTACCCCGTAAACCTGCTGTTGTATTCAGCACGTGAACATTTTTAAAAAATGATTTAATTTGACCCCAAGTTTAAAAGAGACAAATTCCTAATCGATTTTTAATTATTCAGAAATAACAAAACATGCTGAAAAGCTGTTATGTTGTTCAATGTATGTGTAACCATGTCAAAATTCCCAACCCACTGTTCGAAATGCAGAGCCCTGTGGCTTCAGGCTATTCGTCATGGGAGAGTGAGAAATAGTGGGGACCCAGTGTCTAAGTAGGCTACACGTAGCTATGTGTGTGCTAAACATTTAATCACAGGTGAGACTTTTAACTTGTAGAATAGTCTGTTTATAACTCCACTCATTACTTGTAGCATTATAGTTTGTTTGTTTTGTGTTGTTGGTCTTGACTAGCTTAATGTTCTGGTTGGTAGCTAGCTAGCATTCACTAACATGGCTAACATTAGTGCCATCATGAAAAGGGCATTCAGGACGCCCTACAATATTACATTTTTCTAAGTAGTGAGAACGCTAGGGAGCAGGCAATGTTGAAAAGTAATCTTTAGACATGTTGTACTTTTCTTAAATGTAGTTTTGTAATTGACTAAAACAAGCAGACAACAAAGTTGTGTTTGAAAAAGGTAAAGTTCATGTCACATTTCATTTCTAGGGTGGATTATCCCTTAATCCTAGTTGAACCATTAGGCCATGTGAACCTGGTCTTCCACCAATACACCTGGTTGGACTTCAACACTCAAAGAGCAAACAAAATGTTGAGTCAAGATTTAGTAAGCCCTATTACAAAAAGGAGACATTAGGGTAAGTAGGTAGGTCCATTGTTTGTCATTCTCATAGTATTTGATGAATGCTCTGACAGCCACCCAGTCCGGTTCCTGGTTCTGTCTAAAAGCAAACGGTCTGTAGTCTAACCAGCCAGGTCCCTCGTGATACATGTCAGTATTCAACTTCCATCCATGTCTGAGGACGTCAGTAGATTACATGGAAACCGGCCACAAGAGCAACAGTGAGCGCTGTTACCTTTCAGTAGGTTTCAGTTTTGTTAGGGCATTGGGGATGAGGGATGGCTGTAAGCCTGTGATTCCAAAGGTTCCAAGTTCAAATCCAGTGATTAAAGTAATGTTAGTTTTAAGCCAATACCAAACCTTAACCCGTACCTAATACCATTAGCTGACGAATTTGGAGTTCATGCCTGAACTTAACCATAATCTTAAACACAAAATGTGACGTTTGGAACAACTTTGAAAATTTGACGTTGGAGAAACATGGATGAACGTCTAATTCTGACATGAGACTGTGACAGCTGGTAGAAACAGTGAGCAAACCTACCACTGTGAGAGAGCCAAAGAGTAGCACTAACCTGTCTCTCTCTCCCTGCAGTTGACTAGGCACAAGCTGTCGGTTAATACGTTTTGCATGACTCAGATTTTCTGATTAGAGGCTTGTTTGCATAGATACAGTACAACATGAAAGCGAATGACGTGAGTGAATAAAACAAATATTTCAAAGCTTAGTTGGTCGAGAAGAGAAGAGCCCAGGCTTCTAGTGGTGACATAAGGTGTGTGTGTGTGTGTGTGTGTGTGTGTGTGTGTGTGTGTGTGTGTGTGTGTGTGTGTGTGTGTGTGTGTGTATGGATGACAGGATGGAAGAGGAAGGAGAGGAACCCGTCCAATGTTATTCTGAACTGTGACATTTCCATCAGAGCGAAGGTACAGTCACAAACAGTACCCACTTTAAATACCAGGGTTATCTTCCAAATGATACCCTATTCCCTATATAGTGCACTACTCCCAAAAGTTGTACAATAAGTAGAGCATAGGGTTCCATTTGGGAAACAGATCATACCTAATCCAACGGGTAGTAAGGAGGAAGGAAGAAAGAAAGCAGGACAGTAACAGCAGCACCTCCTCTCAGCAGGCCAGTAACAGCAGCACCTCCTCTCAGCAGGCCAGTAACAGCAGCACCTCCTCTCAGCAGGCCAGTAACAGCAGCACCTCCTCTCCGCAGGGCAGAAACAGCAGCACCTCCTCTCCGCAGGGCAGAAACAGCAGCACCTCCGCTCCGCAGGGCAGAAACAGCAGCACCTCCTCTCCGCAGGGCAGAAACAGCAGCACCTCCTCTCCGCAGGGCAGAAACAGCAGCACCTCCTCTCAGCAGGGCAGAAACAGCAGCACCTCCTCTCAGCAGGGCAGAAACAGCAGCACCTCCTCTCAGCAGGGCAGTAACAGTAGCCCCTCCTCTCAGCAGGCCAGTAACAGCAGCACCTCCTCTCAGTAGGGCAGTAACAGTAGCACCTCCTCTCAGTAGGGCAGTAACAGTAGCCCCTCTCAGTAGGGCAGTAACAGTAGCCCCTCCTCTCAGTAGGGCAGTAACAGTAGCCCCTCCTCTCAGTAGGGCAGTAACAGTAGCCCCTCCTCTCAGTAGGGCAGTAACAGTAGCCCCTCCTCTCAGTAGGGCAGTAACAGTAGCACCTCCTCTCAGTAGGGCAGTAACAGTAGCCCTCCTCTCAGTAGGGCAGTAACAGTAGCACCTCCTCTCAGTAGGGCAGTAACAGTAGCCCCTCCTCTCAGTAGGGCAGTAACAGTAGCCCCTCCTCTCAGTAGGGCAGTAACAGTAGCCCCTCCTCTCAGTAGGGCAGTAACAGTAGCCCCTCCTCTCAGTAGGGCAGTAACAGTAGCACCTCATCTCAGTAGGGCAGTAACAGTAGCCCCTCCTCTCAGTAGGGCAGTAACAGTAACCCCTCCTCTCAGCAGGGCAGTAACATTAGCCCTCCTCTCAGTAGGGCAGTAACAGTGGTCCCTCCTCTCAGTAGGGCAGTAACAGTGGCCCCTCCTCTCAGTAGGGCAGTAACAGTAGCCCCTCCTCTCAGTAGAGCAGTAAAAGTAGCCCCTCCTCTCAGTAGGGCAGTAACAGTAGCACCTCCTCTCATTAGGGCAGTAACAGTATAACCTCCTCTCAGTAGGGCAGTAACAGTAGCCCCTCCTCTCAGTAGGGCAGTAACAGTAGCCCCTCCTCTCAGTAGGGCAGTAACAGTAGCCCCTCCTCTCAGTAGGGCAGTAACAGTAGCACCTCCTCTCAGTAGGGCAGTAACAGTAGCACCTCCTCTCAGTAGGGCAGTAACAGTAGCCCCTCCTCTCAGTAGGGCAGTAACAGTAGCCCCTCCTCTCAGTAGGGCAGTAACAGTAGCCCCTCCTCTCAGTAGGGCAGTAACAGTAGCCCCTCCTCTCAGTAGGGCAGTAACAGTAGCCCCTCCTCTCAGTAGGGCAGTAACAGTAGCACCTCCTCTCAGTAGGGCAGTAACAGTAGCCCCTCCTCTCAGCAGGGCAGTAACATTAGCCCTCCTCTCAGTAGGGCAGTAACAGTGGTCCCTCCTCTCAGTAGGGCAGTAACAGTGGCCCCTCCTCTCAGTAGGGCAGTAACAGTAGCCCCTCCTCTCAGTAGAGCAGTAACAGTAGCCCCTCCTCTCAGTAGGGCAGTAACAGTAGCACCTCCTCTCATTAGGGCAGTAACAGTATAACCTCCTCTCAGTAGGGCAGTAACAGTAGCCCCTCCTCTCAGTAGGGCAGTAACAGTAGCCCCTCCTCTCAGTAGGGCAGTAACAGTAGCCCCTCCTCTCAGTAGGGCAGTAACAGTAGCCCCTCCTCTCAGCAGGGCAGTAACAGTAGCCCCTCCTCTCAGCAGGGCAGTAACAGTAGCCCCTCCTCTCAGCAGGGCAGTAACAGTAACCCCTCCTCTCAGCAGGGCAGTAACATTAGCCCTCCTCTCAGCAGGGCAGTAACAGTAGCACCTCCTCTCAGTAGGGCAGTAACAGTGGCCCCTCCTCTCAGTGGGGCAGTAACAGTGGCCCCTCCTCTCAGTGGGGCAGTAACAGTAGCCCCTCCTCTCAGTAGGGCAGTAACAGTAGCACCTCCTCTCATTAGGGCAGTAACAGTATAACCTCCTCTCAGTAGGGCAGTAACAGTAGCACCTCCTCTCAGTAGGGCAGTAACAGTAGCACCTCCTCTCAGTAGGGCAGTAACAGTAGCCCCTCCTCTCAGTAGGGCAGTAACAGTAGCACCTCCTCTCAGTAGGGCAGTAACAGTAGCACCTCCTCTCAGTAGGGCAGTAACAGTAGCCCCTCCTCTCAGTAGGGCAGTAACAGTAGCCCCTCCTCTCAGTAGGGCAGTAACAGTAGCCCCTCCTCTCAGTAGGGCAGTAACAGTAGCCCCTCCTCTCAGTAGGGCAGTAACAGTAGCCCCTCCTCTCAGTAGGGCAGTAACAGTAGCACCTCCTCTCAGTAGGGCAGTAACAGTAGCCCTCCTCTCAGTAGGGCAGTAACAGTAGACCTCCTCTCAGTAGGGCAGTAACAGTAGCACCTCCTCTCAGCAGGGCAGTAACAGTAGCACCTCCTCTCAGTAGGGCAGTAACAGTAGCACCTCCTCTCAGTAGGGCAGTAACAGTAGCACCTCATCTCAGTAGGGCAGTAACAGTAGTTCCAGTTTACTGTGAATCATGTTTTTGCAGTTCAGGAAAATAATTAGGGAGCATAACAACACATTACATTTATAGTACATTTCACATTTTAGTAATTTAGCAGACACTCTTATCCAGGACAACTTACAGTTAGTGCATTCATCTTAAGATAGCTAGGTGGGACAACCATATATATCAGGCATAGCAGGTACTGTGGGGGGTGTGGTGGGGGGGGGGGGTCAAGTGCATGTGTTTCAGTAATTGTTATTATTATTATTCCAGGTGAGGAGGGGGATTATTTAAGATAGGTTTTCAGATGCTTTCAGAAGATGGGCAGGGACTCTGCTGTCCTAGCTTCAGGGGGAAGATGGGCAGGGACTCTGCTGTCCTAGCTTCAGGGGGAAGATGGGCAGGGACCCTGCTGTCCTAGCTTCAGGGGGAAGATGGGCAAGGACCCTGCTGTCCTAGCTTCAGGGGGAAGATGGGCAGGGACTCTGCTGTCCTAGCTTCAGGGGGAAGATGGGCAGGGACCCTGCTGTCCTAGCTTCAGGGGGAAGATGGGCAGGGACTCTGCTGTCCTAGCTTCAGGGGGAAGATGGGCAGGGACTCTGCTGTCCTAGCTTCAGGGGGAAGATGGGCAGGGACTCTGCTGTCCTAGCTTCAGGGGGAAGATGGGCAGGGACCCTGCTGTCCTAGCTTCAGGGGGAAGATGGGCAGGGACTCTGCTGTCCTAGCTTCAGGGGGGAAGATGGGCAGGGACTCTGCTGTCCTAGCTTCAGGGGGAAGCTGCTTCCACCATTGGGGTGCCAAGAGAGAGATGAGCTTGGACTTGGCTGAGCGGTAGCTGCACTTCCGTAGGGGTGGGAGGGCCCGCGAGAGACCAGAGGTGGCAGAACGGAGTGCTCTGGTTGGGGTGTAGGGTTTGAGCATAGCCTGAAGGTAGGGAGGGGCAGTTCCTCTTGCTGCTCCGTGGGTTAGCACCATGGTCTTGTAGTGGATGCAAGCTTCGACTGGAAGCCAGTGGAGTGTGCGGAGGAGTGGGGTGACATAGGAGAACTTGGGAAGGTTGAAAACTAGGATGTGATATTACATTGGATATCTCTGGATAGTGGATTCTAGACTTGAAGCGTTCATTAGTTAATTACAACATTGTTTTTGTTGTGTTTTATGTATTTATGTAACAGAAAGAAGAGTGACTGGGCCACTTACAGGAACAAAAGCAGGGAGAATCAAAAGGGACACCGTCCGTACATCCGTCCGTCCATCTGTACACCCATCCACCCACACATCCATGTCCATCCATCTTAAGAACTCCATCCATAAAGGTGACATGACTGCATGGGGTGACAGAGACCAGAACACAGCCACAAAGCCACACTGTAAATGCACATGGCGGATGGGAGAGAGAAACAGAGACTAAATATTTATTTTGGGGGACTACTTTTGCATCAAGCCTCCAACATCGGTTCAGTGGTAGGTCTTTGATAATGGTTTAATTTCCAGGTCCAATTCATCATTCTGAACTCTGAGACACTGAACAGATGTTTTAACCTCCGAGCCAAAATAGTGTTCAACATCATGGAGTTCTGGTGGAAGACATGCACACGCACCTGATGTCTTGACACATTACATGTGAAAGTAACTCAGTAAACCAGTAAATGGAAGACTATGGAGTCAATCTGTGAGGGATATTGTCACTACCGTATCTCAGTATTCTACATTATCATCCAATGTGTCACATCCATAACAATATGACAACAATATTTACAAAATAACATTTTAAAAAATATCTATACAACTCCAATGTATCTTGTATAATGGAACATATGTAACTATCTATCTCCCAATCATCGTCACCGCATACAGTGTCAAGTCTCAGGTGGCCAACTTTCCCTCTCTTTGATTTGTTCCTAAATGGCTGAACAGATGGATTGGTCAATCGTCTGGCTTGGTATGTCCAGACAGGGAACATAAGAAGCCAGATCTCGACATGTGAGAGTCATGTAGCTGTTATCCTAGCCTACACATAGCCTGGTCCCATATCTGTTTGTGCGATCTAACCCAAAATGACCATCCCAGTTTGCAAGACACCTCAAACAGATCAGGAACCAGGCTCCACCCACAGTAGAACACAAATATGTCTAGTGAGATCCTATCACCTCTGGCTTCTTCCTAATACCTTCAGACTACTGTAGGGCTTTCCATAGTGCCCAATACCTTCAGACTACTGTAGGGCTTTCCATAGTGCCCAATACCTTCAGACTACTGTAGGGCTTTCCATAGTGCCCAATACCTTCAGACTACTGTAGGGCTTACCTTGGTGCCCAATACCTTCAGACTACTGTAGGGCTTACCTTGGTGCCTAATACCTTCGGACTACTGTAGGGCTTTCCATGGTGCCCAATACCTTCAGACTACTGTAGGGCTTTCCATGGTGCCCAATAGCTTCAGTCTACTGTAGAGCTTACCTTGGTGCCTAATACCTTCAGACTACTGTAGGGCTTTCCATGGTGCCTAATACCTTCAGACTACTGTAGGGCTTTCCATGGTGCCTAATACCTTCAGACTACTGTAGGGCTTACCTTGGTGCCCAATACCTTCAGTCTACTGTAGGGCTTACCTTGGTGCCTAATACCTTCAGACTACTGTAGGGCTTACCTTGGTGCCCAATACCTTCAGTCAAGTGTAGGGCTTACCTTGGTGCTAAATACCTTCAGACTACTGTAGGGCTTACCTTGGTGCCTAATACCTTCAGACTACTGTAGGGCTTACCTTGGTGCCCAATACCTTCAGTCTACTGTAGGGCTTACCTTGGTGCCAGATACCTTCAGACTACTGTAGGGCTTACCTTGGTGCCTAATACCTTCAGACTACTGTAGGGCTTTCCATGGTGCCCAATACCTTCAGACTACTGTAGGGCTTATCTTGGTGCTAAATACCTTCAGACTACTGTAGGGCTTACCTTGGTGCTAAATACCTTCAGACTACTGTAGGGCTTTCCATGGTGCCCAATACCTTCAGACTACTGTAGGGCTTACCTTGGTGCTAAATACCTTCAGACTACTGTAGGGCTTACCTTGGTGCCCAATACCTTCAGTCTACTGTAGGGCTTACCTTGGTGCCTAATACCTTCAGACTACTGTAGGGCTTACCATGGTGCCCAATACCTTCAGTCTACTGTAGGGCTTACCTTGGTGCCAGATACCTTCAGACTACTGTAGGGCTTACCTTGGTGCCTAATACCTTCAGACTACTGTAGGGCTTACCTTGGTGCCCAATACCTTCAGGCTACTGTAGAGCTTACCTTGGTGCCTAATACCTTCAGACTACTGTAGGGCTTTCCATGGTGCCCAATACCTTCAGACTACTGTAGGGCTTTCCATGGTGCCCAATACCTTCAGACTACTGTAGGGCTTTCCATGGTGCCCAATACCTTCAGACTACTGTAGGGCTTACCTTGGTGCTAAATACCTTCAGACTACTGTAGGGCTTACCTTGGTGCTAAATACCTTCAGACTACTGTAGGGCTTTCCATGGTGCCGAATACCTTCAGACTACTGTAGGGCTTTCCATGGTGCCCAATACCTTCAGACTACTGTAGGGCTTTCCATGGTGCCCAATACCTTCAGCCTACTGTAGGGATTACCTTGGTGCTAAATACCTTCAGACTACTGTAGGGCTTACCTTGGTGCTAAATACCTTCAGACTACTGTAGGGCTTACCTTGGTGCCCAATACCTTCAGTCTACTGTAGGGCTTACCTTGGTGCCTAATACCTTCAGACTACTGTAGGGCTTACCTTGGTGCCAGATACCTTCAGACTACTGTAGGGCTTACCTTGGTGCCCAATACCTTCAGTCAAGTGTAGGGCTTACCTTGGTGCCCAATACCTTCAGTCTACTGTAGGGCTTACCTTGGTGCCCAATACCTTCAGTCTACTGTAGGGCTTACCTTGGTGCCCAATACCTTCAGTCAAGTGTAGGGCTTACCTTGGTGCTAAATACCTTCAGACTACTGTAGGGCTTTCCATGGTGCCCAATACCTTCAGTCTACTGTAGGGCTTACCTTGGTGCCTAATACCTTCAGACTACTGTAGGGCTTACCTTGGTGCCCAATACCTTCAGTCTACTGTAGGGCTTACCTTGGTGCCTAATACCTTCAGACTACTGTAGGGCTTACCTTGGTGCCAGATACCTTCAGACTACTGTAGGGCTTACCTTGGTGCCCAATACCTTCAGTCAAGTGTAGGGCTTACCTTGGTGCCCAATACCTTCAGTCTACTGTAGGGCTTACCTTGGTGCCCAATACCTTCAGTCAAGTGTAGGGCTTACCTTGGTGCTAAATACCTTCAGACTACTGTAGGGCCTTCCATGGTGCCCAATACCTTCAGACTACTGTAGGGCTTACCTTGGTGCTAAATACCTTCAGACTACTGTAGGGCTTACCTTGGTGCCCAATACCTTCAGTCTACTGTAGGGCTTACCTTGGTGCCTAATACCTTCAGACTACTGTAGGGCTTACCATGGTGCCCAATACCTTCAGTCTACTGTAGGGCTTACCTTGGTGCCAGATACCTTCAGACTACTGTAGGGCTTACCTTGGTGCCTAATACCTTCAGACTACTGTAGGGCTTACCTTGGTGCCAGATACCTTCAGACTACTGTAGGGCTTACCTTGGTGCCCAATACCTTCAGTCAAGTGTAGGGCTTACCTTGGTGCCCAATACCTTCAGTCTACTGTAGGGCTTACCTTGGTGCCCAATACCTTCAGTCAAGTGTAGGGCTTACCTTGGTGCTAAATACCTTCAGACTACTGTAGGGCCTTCCATGGTGCCCAATACCTTCAGACTACTGTAGGGCTTACCTTGGTGCTAAATACCTTCAGACTACTGTAGGGCTTACCTTGGTGCCCAATACCTTCAGTCTACTGTAGGGCTTACCTTGGTGCCTAATACCTTCAGACTACTGTAGGGCTTACCATGGTGCCCAATACCTTCAGTCTACTGTAGGGCTTACCTTGGTGCCAGATACCTTCAGACTACTGTAGGGCTTACCTTGGTGCCTAATACCTTCAGACTACTGTAGGGCTTACCTTGGTGCCCAATACCTTCAGTCTACTGTAGAGCTTACCTTGGTGCCCAATACCTTCAGACTACTGTAGGGCTTTCCATGGTGCCCAATACCTTCAGACTACTGTAGGGCTTACCATGGTGCCCAATACCTTCAGACTACTGTAGGGCTTTCCATGGTGCCCAATACCTTCAGACTACTGTAGGGCTTACCTTGGTGCTAAATACCTTCAGACTACTGTAGGGCTTACCTTGGTGCCAAATACCTTCAGACTACTGTAGGGCGTTCCATGGTGCCGAATACCTTCAGACTACTGTAGGGCTTTCCATGGTGCCCAATACCTTCAGACTACTGTAGGGCTTTCCATGGTGCCCAATACCTTCAGCCTACTGTAGGGATTACCTTGGTGCTAAATACCTTCAGACTACTGTAGGGCTTACCTTGGTGCTAAATACCTTCAGACTACTGTAGGGCTTACCTTGGTGCTAAATACCTTCAGACTACTGTAGGGCTTACCTTGGTGCCCAATACCTTCAGTCTACTGTAGGGCTTACCTTGGTGCCTAATACCTTCAGACTACTGTAGGGCTTACCTTGGTGCCAGATACCTTCAGACTACTGTAGGGCTTACCTTGGTGCCCAATACCTTCAGTCAAGTGTAGGGCTTACCTTGGTGCCCAATACCTTCAGTCTACTGTAGGGCTTACCTTGGTGCCCAATACCTTCAGTCTACTGTAGGGCTTACCTTGGTGCCCAATACCTTCAGTCAAGTGTAGGGCTTACCTTGGTGCTAAATACCTTCAGACTACTGTAGGGCTTTCCATGGTGCCCAATACCTTCAGACTACTGTAGGGCTTATCTTGGTGCTAAATACCTTCAGACTACTGTAGGGCTTATCTTGGTGCTAAATACCTTCAGACTACTGTAGGGCTTTCCATGGTGCCGAATACCTTCAGACTACTGTAGGGCTTTCCATGGTGCCCAATACCTTCAGACTACTGTAGGGCTTACCTTGGTGCTAAATACCTTCAGACTACTGTAGAGCTTACCTTGGTGGCTAATACCTTCAGACTACTGTAGGGCTTTCCATGGTGCCCAATACCTTCAGACTACTGTAGGGCTTTCCATGGTGCCCAATACCTTCAGACTACTGTAGGGCTTTCCATGGTGCCCAATACCTTCAGACTACTGTAGGGCTTTCCATGGTGCCCAATACCTTCAGACTACTGTAGGGCTTACCTTGCTGCTAAATACCTTCAGACTACTGTAGGGCTTACCTTGGTGCTAAATACCTTCAGACTACTGTAGGGCTTACCTTGGTGCCCAATACCTTCAGTCTACTGTAGGGCTTACCTTGGTGCCTAATACCTTCAGACTACTGTAGGGCTTACCTTGGTGCCCAATACCTTCAGTCTACTGTAGGGCTTACCTTGGTGCCAGATACCTTCAGACTACTGTAGGGCTTACCTTGGTGCCAGATACCTTCAGACTACTGTAGGGCTTACCTTGGTGCCCAATACCTTCAGTCAAGTGTAGGGTTTACCTTGGTGCCCAATACCTTCAGTCTACTGTAGGGCTTACCTTGGTGCCCAATACCTTCAGTCAAGTGTAGGGCTTACCTTGGTGCTAAATACCTTCAGACTACTGTAGGGCTTTCCATGGTGCCCAATACCTTCAGTCTACTGTAGGGCTTACCTTGGTGCCTAATACCTTCAGACTACTGTAGGGCTTACCTTGGTGCCCAATACCTTCAGTCTACTGTAGGGCTTACCTTGGTGCCTAATACCTTCAGACTACTGTAGGGCTTACCTTGGTGCCAGATACCTTCAGACTACTGTAGGGCTTACCTTGGTGCCCAATACCTTCAGTCAAGTGTAGGGCTTACCTTGGTGCCCAATACCTTCAGTCTACTGTAGGGCTTACCTTGGTGCCCAATACCTTCAGTCAAGTGTAGGGCTTACCTTGGTGCTAAATACCTTCAGACTACTGTAGGGCCTTCCATGGTGCCCAATACCTTCAGACTACTGTAGGGCTTACCTTGGTGCTAAATACCTTCAGACTACTGTAGGGCTTACCTTGGTGCCCAATACCTTCAGTCTACTGTAGGGCTTACCTTGGTGCCTAATACCTTCAGACTACTGTAGGGCTTACCATGGTGCCCAATACCTTCAGTCTACTGTAGGGCTTACCTTGGTGCCAGATACCTTCAGACTACTGTAGGGCTTACCTTGGTGCCTAATACCTTCAGACTACTGTAGGGCTTACCTTGGTGCCCAATACCTTCAGTCTACTGTAGAGCTTACCTTGGTGCCTAATACCTTCAGACTACTGTAGGGCTTTCCATGGTGCCCAATACCTTCAGACTACTGTAGGGCTTACCATGGTGCCCAATACCTTCAGACTACTGTAGGGCTTTCCATGGTGCCCAATACCTTCAGACTACTGTAGGGCTTACCTTGGTGCTAAATACCTTCAGACTACTGTAGGGCTTACCATGGTGCCCAATACCTTCAGCCTACTGTAGGGATTACCTTGGTGCTAAATACCTTCAGACTACTGTAGGGCTTACCTTGGTGCTAAATACCTTCAGACTACTGTAGGGCTTACCTTGGTGCTAAATACCTTCAGACTACTGTAGGGCTTACCTTGGTGCCCAATACCTTCAGTCTACTGTAGGGCTTACCTTGGTGCCTAATACCTTCAGACTACTGTAGGGCTTACCTTGGTGCCAGATACCTTCAGACTACTGTAGGGCTTACCTTGGTGCCCAATACCTTCAGTCAAGTGTAGGGCTTACCTTGGTGCCCAATACCTTCAGTCTACTGTAGGGCTTACCTTGGTGCCCAATACCTTCAGTCTACTGTAGGGCTTACCTTGGTGCCCAATACCTTCAGTCAAGTGTAGGGCTTACCTTGGTGCTAAATACCTTCAGACTACTGTAGGGCTTTCCATGGTGCCCAATACCTTCAGACTACTGTAGGGCTTATCTTGGTGCTAAATACCTTCAGACTACTGTAGGGCTTATCTTGGTGCTAAATACCTTCAGACTACTGTAGGGCTTTCCATGGTGCCGAATACCTTCAGACTACTGTAGGGCTTTCCATGGTGCCCAATACCTTCAGACTACTGTAGGGCTTACCTTGGTGCTAAATACCTTCAGACTACTGTAGAGCTTACCTTGGTGGCTAATACCTTCAGACTACTGTAGGGCTTTCCATGGTGCCCAATACCTTCAGACTACTGTAGGGCTTTCCATGGTGCCCAATACCTTCAGACTACTGTAGGGCTTTCCATGGTGCCCAATACCTTCAGACTACTGTAGGGCTTTCCATGGTGCCCAATACCTTCAGACTACTGTAGGGCTTACCTTGGTGCTAAATACCTTCAGACTACTGTAGGGCTTACCTTGGTGCTAAATACCTTCAGACTACTGTAGGGCTTACCTTGGTGCCCAATACCTTCAGTCTACTGTAGGGCTTACCTTGGTGCCTAATACCTTCAGACTACTGTAGGGCTTACCTTGGTGCCCAATACCTTCAGTCTACTGTAGGGCTTACCTTGGTGCCAGATACCTTCAGACTACTGTAGGGCTTACCTTGGTGCCTAATACCTTCAGACTACTTTAGGGCTTACCTTGGTGCCCAATACCTTCAGTCTACTGTAGAGCTTACCATGGTGCCCAATACCTTCAGTCTACTGTAGGGCTTACCTTGGTGCCTAATACCTTCAGACTACTGTAGGGCTTACCTTGGTGCCTAATACCTTCAGACTACTGTAGGGCTTACCTTGGTGCCCAATACCTTCACTCTACTGTAGGGCTTACCTTGGTGCCTAATACCTTCAGACTACTGTAGGGCTTACCTTGGTGCCAGATACCTTCAGACTACTGTAGGGCTTACCTTGGTGCCCAATACCTTCAGTCAAGTGTAGGGCTTACCTTGGTGCCCAATACCTTCAGTCTACTGTAGGGCTTACCTTGGTGCCCAATACCTTCAGTCAAGTGTAGGGCTTACCTTGGTGCTAAATACCTTCAGACTACTGTAGGGCTTTCCATGGTGCCCAATACCTTCAGACTACTGTAGGGCTTATCTTGGTGCTAAATACCTTCAGACTACTGTAGGGCTTATCTTGGTGCTAAATACCTTCAGACTACTGTAGGGCTTTCCATGGTGCCGAATACCTTCAGACTACTGTAGGGCTTTCCATGGTGCCCAATACCTTCAGACTACTGTAGGGCTTACCTTGGTGCTAAATACCTTCAGACTACTGTAGAGCTTACCTTGGTGCCTAATACCTTCAGACTACTGTAGGGCTTTCCATGGTGCCTAATACCTTCAGACTACTGTAGGGCTTACCTTGGTGCCCAATACCTTCAGTCTACTGTAGGGCTTACCTTGGTGCCAGATACCTTCAGACTACTGTAGGGCTTACCTTGGTGCCTAATACCTTCAGACTACTTTAGGGCTTACCTTGGTGCCCAATACCTTCAGTCTACTGTAGAGCTTACCATGGTGCCCAATACCTTCAGTCTACTGTAGGGCTTACCTTGGTGCCTAATACCTTCAGACTACTGTAGGGCTTACCTTGGTGCCCAATACCTTCAGTCTACTGTAGGGCTTACCTTGGTGCCAGATACCTTCAGACTACTGTAGGGCTTACCTTGGTGCCTGATACCTTCAGACTACTTTAGGGCTTACCTTGGTGCCCAATACCTTCAGTCTACTGTAGAGCTTACCTCTGTGCCTAATACCTTCAGACTACTGTAGGGCTTACCTTGGTGCTAAATACCTTCAGACTACTGTAGGGCTTTCCATGGTGCCCAATAGCTTCAGACTACTGTAGGGCTTATCTTGGTGCTAAATACCTTCAGACTACTGTAGGGCTTATCTTGGTGCTAAATACCTTCAGACTACTGTAGGGCTTTCCATGGTGCCGAATACCTTCAGACTACTGTAGGGCTTTCCATGGTGCCCAATACCTTCAGACTACTGTAGGGCTTATCTTGGTGCTAAATACCTTCAGACTACTGTAGGGCTTTCCATGGTGCCGAATACCTTCAGACTACTGTAGGGCTTTCCATGGTGCCCAATACCTTCAGACTACTGTAGGGCTTACCTTGGTGCTAAATACCTTCAGACTACTGTAGAGCTTACCTTGGTGCCTAATACCTTCAGACTACTGTAGGGCTTTCCATGGTGCCCAATACCTTCAGACTACTGTAGGGCTTTCCATGGTGCCCAATACCTTCAGACTACTGTAGGGCTTTCCATGGTGCCCAATACCTTCAGACTACTGTAGGGCTTTCCATGGTGCCCAATACCTT
>NC_138293.1:88477500-88670000 GCF_965601325.2 Salmo salar | reverse complement strand
CGCTTTCCTTTTTGCAATTGCTTGGATGTGTTTTTGTACTGATCACACAATCTGACAAAACACTCAGGAAGCAGGATTCAGCAAGCACGCTCCAAATCTGATTACCTGGGTTCTCCTGTTGGGTCTCTCTCTCTGTCTCTCTGTCTCTCTGTCTCTCTGTCTCTCTGTCTCTCTCTCTCTCTCTCTCTAACAGCCTATGTGTCAAGTGACACATTCCTAATATGGATACCGTACAGTAGTACCTGACCCTCACCTCCTCCTTCCCCCTGTCATCCCAACTCTAACGAGACTAGACTTCCACTTACAGCAATTAGCAAATGTAAGTACTGTCAAATAACAAGGTGATGGTTGACAGAGGACTGATTCTGAGGATAGCTCTCAAATTCCAACTTGAGTACCACAAATGTTTGAAGAGGTAACCAATTACTGTTACTGCTCCAGGAAATAGTAGTATTGTAAGCCTATGTGGGCTGGGCAGGGGTAGATGTATGACAGTTAAATAAAATATATAAATCAATCAAAATATGTATTGTTCCAACTTGTCCCTACAACTCTGTCAGAAACGTTGTTACGCATTGATATGACATAACAGCAGCATATTGTTGAGGTTCCCCTGAAACTGTAGTGGATTGTAGTGTGTGAGAACCGAGCTGAAACCATAGTGGTTCGTACTGTGTGGAAACCGGGGTGAAACCGTAGTGGTTCGTACTGTGTGGAAACCGGGGTGAAACCGTAGTGGTTTGTACTGTGTGGAAACCGGGGTGAAACCGTAGTGGTTTGTACTGTGTGGAAACCGGGGTGAAACCGTAGTGGTTCGTACTGTGTGGAAACCGGGGTGAAACCGTAGTGGTTCGTACTGTGTGGAAACCGGGGTGAAACCGTAGTGGTTCGTACTGTGTGGAAACCGGGGTGAAACCGTAGTGGTTCGTACTGTGTGGAAACCGGGGTGAAACCGTAGTGGTTCGTACTGTGTGGAAACCGGGCTGAAATCGTAGTGGTTCGTACTGTGTGGAAACCGGGGTGAAACCGTAGTGGTTCCCATTGTGTGGGAACCGGGCTGCAGCATGCTAGATGGATCTTGGGGAGATCAAGGATGAGTAATATACTGTCATGAAGAATATAGATACCATATGTTCTCTGGCTCGTCCCCGGGATGAGGCTGATGAGGGATGATGAGGGATGATGAGGTGCTATGAAGCCCGATCATGGACACTCTTAAGGCTGGGTGATATAGGAGAGTGGAGGAACCAAATATTATGCCGGGGTGCAGTCTCGATGATCTAACTCCGTCGCTGGCTTTGGCTCAGGAACAACTGCATCGGGAACCTATCCTTCACATCTACCCTCCTCCGCTCTTGTGGTTTGGTTTGGGACGGATCAAGAAAACCCAAGTGGTGTGCAGAACATGGAGGTGGGCCGGGGGCCCAAAATACTTGCTGGATCGTCCAAGTGCTTGTGGTCGTCTAGCTGGGCTGAGGGCTGACCCTGCCAGTGGAGAGAACATACTGTAGCATCACCTCATCCATCCATCCATTCAGAGCTGTAGGATGACATTGGCCTGAGTAATGACAGTGTCACACCGGAGGTGACGCTGTCCCAAACAAGGGCGGCCCCAAACAAGGGCACTCTTACTGGGCAGGAGATCAAGTTGTGGTGCCACCCCCCTTGTCCTTGCCCTGGAGGCTGGACTGGGGATGGGATCACAGCCGGGCCAGAATGGTGGCTGTGTGGGAGTATAGAACCACAGCTCCAACAGAGCACCACAACCAACAGAACTAGAGGCAATGGATGGGGAGAAGAGAACAGGGTGGGCTCAGCAATGGTGATAGGAAGTAAAGGAGACCTTCAGGGATGCCAAAGAGGAGAGAGAGGGAGCTGAGAAGCGGGAAGGGTTCAGTAAGCTAGCGATGCAGAGAGAGTGGGAAAAGGGAAGCCCTGCTGGGAAAATGTTAGAGAGGAAAGGAAAATGAGTGTTGTGTTACAGTATGAATAATGACATGGTGAGTAAGATGTGGAAGACAAGAGAAAGACGTGTGTGTGAGCCTTAGTGTCTGTATGCATCCACGTGTGTGTGTGTGTGTGTGTATGTGTATCCAAGCCTTTGTATGCGTGTGTGTGTGTTCACGAGACAGGTGTGGCCGTACTCGAGCCCTACTTAGGAAGCCATTGCTTTTCCTGGTTGCTATTTTCCACTCCCACTGTGCTGAACTCGCTCCAGTTGCTAAAGCCTACTGCAGCCAGGATTCTAACCAATCCCAGGTGCTCTAAGGCCTAGGCTGACAGAGCAGGCCCACCTAGACAGCAAGACCTTGGGTTTCACCTCAAACCATAGCCTCCCGAACACTCACTGATCAATGGGAACCATCCAGAGCAGCCTACTTTTAGACTTTTACCCTCCAGACGAGGCACAGACGTCAATTCAACATCTATTCCACATTGGTTCAATGTCATTTCGTTGATGACGTGGAAACAACGTTGATTCAACCAGTATGTGCCCAGTGGGTCTTCACGAAAATTCTGATTGTGCCAACCCTTACTGTGCTGGCTCTGACAGTTTCTGGAACTGTGCTGGCATAAAACCTATGGTGGACGTGTAACCATAGAGGCCAGTATAGTACAGCTAGGCTCCACTCAGCAGTGTGAAAATTGTTTTTCGTGAAGGAGTTTTGTCATAGGGAGTAGGGATGTCCTAAAATGTACACCGGACATATGTTTCACAGTGGCTACCTTAGATCTCTGTTGAAAGAGCATCATAGCCCGTAGAATACATCTAAACCGCACGGCTCAGCTAAATGGCTGAGGTTTGTTTGCCCTTAAAAGTATTTTGTAAGCTTCACACAAAGAACATTGCTCAATGTCCTGCCAACCACGGTGACAGTAAACAGGAGATTAATGGAGTGATGCCAGACCTGAAACCAAGCCGGTTTTTCAAACCTATTATTCTGCTCTCTGTTGTCTTTTACATAGCTTTTGATGATACTCACTGAACCCAATGGGCTGATAGGTTTTCTGACTCAACTTCCTGTATCAGCTACAGTACTTCCTATTTCTGTTATTATCGGTGTAATACGCTTAGAAAGAGGAAACTTCACAAATAGAGAAATGTTAAGGATACCGGAAACACATTGTCAGTTTTGGAGGCAGTGCTATGTTTTCTAGCAAAGAACAGTGTGGTAGCTAACTGTACATTCTGTTAATTGTTTCACCCCACAGTTAGCCAAGGTGGTTAGCTTGCCAACTAGCTAAAAGTGTTCAGTTAGTTAACAACTGCTCCTACACTCTTTTGCTAGCAATCATAATGTGTGTTGAAACCATGCCTCCAAAAAGGACGAGATGTCTCCAGTTGAGTTAACATTTCACCAGTTATGACTTGATCAACTTTCCATGCATATTAGAGAGGGCACTGATGTCTCCTCTCTACCAATGTGGACCATTATCTACAGTACAGTATAATGTATGCACCATGTGTGACGTGTTGGTTTGTCTTAAGTCTCCCTAAAGAGAGAGTGATAGAGAGCAGTATATTATGGGATCAGCTGGTCAGATTCACCGTACCTGCCATTCACTTAGATAAGAATACAACCTTTAGAGCCTCATGCACAACTCAAATGTTGTGGGTAAACCTTCTTGGCAACAACGCATGATTCACACAAAAAAATATACATATGCATCTCAAGTTAGGATTCCATTCTGAAGTCTTGATTCTATTGGCTGGTTCTCAAGTGGGAAGTTAACGCCAGAGCCAGTCTTCCTCAGTAGACAGACAGACAGGTATGGGTGTTTCAGGGCTGACCTGCTCCTATATGGGCACTGTGCCAGCAGCGTGTGAGGGCGGGCGACGTGCAGTGGGTAGCTGCACATGCGGGCAGGTGAGGGGAGTGGAGGCTACGTGCCTGCTGTGAGGTAGGAGAGGGGCCAGGATAACGAGACAGGGGGAGAGGGGTGGAGGGGTAAGGAGGAGAGGTGTGAGGGGGAGAGGGGTGGAGGGGGAGAGGGGGAGATGGGTGTCCCATAAAGAAGCCTCAGGAACGTGGACCTCACATAGCACTGTTTACCAAGAGGCACTGCTGCTTTAACCCTCCTGCTGTGTTCCAGTCGAATTGGACCGATTTAGAAGTTTTCTCTCTGAAAAATTTTGTTAATTCAATCTGATTGTCATAAGGTTCCATGACTTTGTCCACACAGGGCATCTGAACACACAAAATACATTTTGATAATTTTCCAAAAATGTTGTACATCTGTGGTGTTCCCGGTCAAAAAATGACCGGTCATTAGAAATTAATGGGTGAGACTACAATTAGTGTATAAAATTGAGTTCAGGCACATGCCCATTCATCAGATGGACACACTTCCTCTCCCAGACCCCCACATGCATGTGTGTTTGAGCACATGTGGCTTCCATGGCAACCCCCACGGGAACTTTTCCCCAATAGAATCTTTCCCCCATGGGAACCACACCTGTTGGAATTCTCACAAACAATCGCAACATTGTTTCAATAATATATAGAACTTTTCTCGCAGCTCTGGTATATAAAGCTTTTTTGAGGCCTTGCTCACAATTCATTCTGTGACAGCACAATGACCAAACGATATACTGTATGTGAGGCTCTTGATCATATCTTTGATCATGACACTGGTGAGGAGGAGAGAGTCCTTGTTCAACTTTGACACAAAGTAGTCTGTGATAAATAGCACAGTACATTTCATCTGAGTATTTGTTATAGTCAAAATAATCCAAACATGATGCTTTTTTTACTCAAAAATGAGTTGAATGAGCTCAGGTCAATGAGGCCTACAGGCCATAAACAGCAAATAGATGTTCAAAACTTGTAATGTTCACAAGAACTTAAGTTGATGAAAAGATCTAACACAACATTAGGTGATAATATATGTATTATTATGGATGTATAATCAGCTGTAATGGGGCGGTCATTTTGGACCGGGAACACAGAATGAATTAACATGAAACGAACACAACAGGAGGGTTAAATGCTCTTCATGTAGACACGCTACAAAGTGAACACCAACAAACAAAGTTAAAAAAAAAGCAATCTCTCTCTTAAGACGTTCATCAAAGCCGCCCTCTGCTGACACACACATGTATGTATGCACTCACACACACACACACACACACATACACACACACACACACGCATGTCTTCTGGAAGGCATCTTTGGCTCTGTCTGTCTTAGCCTGAGCGCTGTAGCTATTCCATGTAACCAGGTTTCCTTCCTCTTATATTGCTGAGAGGTAGTGACATAAGTCTTCATCATGTAAAGCCAATTAAGAAATGTCCATGGCGTACCTTGCCTTACTTCAGCTGTAATTCTGAGTCCATGTGTCAAGCCCCACCCTATAGCTGTAGCAAGGTTACAGCTCTGCTCTCTTTCTGCTTAGCGTGTGAGTGAATAGAAACACACACACACACACACACATACACATGAATCAAGCTGGAATGAACCTTGAACTCAAGATATCGTTAATAATATACACTGAACAAAATATAAACACAACATGTAAAGTGTTGGTCCCATGTTTCATAAGCTTAAATAAAAGATCCCAGAAATGTTCCATATGCACAAAAAGCTTATTTCTCTCAAATGTTGTGCACACATTTTTTTACATCCTGTTAGTGAGCATTTCTCCTTTGCCAAGATAATCCATCCACCTGACAGGTGTGGCATGTCAAGAAGCTGATTAAATAGCAAGGTCATTACACCGGTGCACCTTGTGCTGGGGATAGTAAAAGACCACTCTAAAATGTGCAGTTTTGTCACACAACACAATGCCACAGATGCCTCAAGTTTTGAGGGAGCGTGCAATTGGCATGTTGACTGCAGGAATGTCCACCAGAGCTGTTGCCAGATACTTTTATGTTCATTTCTTTACCATAAGCCGCCTCCAACATTGTTTTAGAGAATTTGGCCGTACGTCCAACCGGCCTCACAACCGCAGACATGGCCGTATGGCATTGTTTGGGCGAGCGATTTGCTGATGTCATCGTTGTGAACAGAGTGCCCCATGGTGGCGGTGGGTTTATGGTATGGGCAGACATAAGCTATGGACAACAAAAACAATTGCATTTTATTGATGCAATTTGAATGCACAGAGATACTGGGACGAGATCCTGAGGCCCATTGTGAGGCCCATTTCTTTTATAGTATCGGTGACCAACAGATGCATATCTGTATTCCAAGTCATGTGACATCCATAGATTAGGGCCTAATGAATTTATTTAAATTGACTGATTTCATCATATGAACTGTAACTCAGTAAAATCTTTGAAATTGTTGCGTGTTGCGTTAATATTTTTGTTCAGTGTACATACACACACACACACACACACACAGACATACATACACACACACAGACACACACACAACCCCACTACAATGAGTCACAATTTAGGAGGCTGTATTTACTTCAGTATATGAGCTCATCTCATTCAACCTCTTCCTCTACCATGATGGACATTTATCAGTTCTGCCTAAAGCGTTTGATCAAACACACAGATTGATCTGCTTGTAAACCTCCTCTCCTCTCCAGCCTGTGTTGTTCCAGTGCCGAGTCAGGCTGGGGCTGAGTGTGAGTGAGGAGGATGAATAATGTCATCTGATCGTAAAGAGAGATCCCTACCAGCTTCTTTGTTGTTACTGTACCAGTAGTTTGTGTTGTTGTGTTATTTCTTCAACCCGTATGAAGACAAGATGCTTGTCAGCACGTACCCATTACATCATACCGACTGACATAGGTAGAGAGAGAGAGAGAGAGAGAGTACACAGGTATGAGTTATGAGGAAAATTTAACTTTAGCTCCCTTTTAAAGAAGTGGGGGACCCCTGCTGGGTGGGTTGAGGCCCACAGCAGCCCCTCAACACGATGGCCCAGTTCAAGTATCCTTCCTTTCTCACTTCCTTGAAGAAATCATCCATGGATAGGTGTAAGCAATGATTCTGTAACATAGCTTTTTAGGCAAGCCAATCATGCAAGACCTTTTCAAGAAGGTGGAAAGGTGCAGTTGTTGTATTCAAACAGAGAACTGCTCCTCTGTTTCTGTTGTTCAACCAAGAGAAGGTCATCCTCTCATCCATTGTGTCAAAACCCAGAAAAAAGAATCAAAAGAGAGTGCAAACTGGCCTATGTGGATTTGATACCGAATGGGTAGAGGTGTGCAGGGAGTTTACTACTCTGGTAATATAACAAAGAGTTAACAACAGGAAGAGGACAATGTTACAGCCTGGTGGTAAACTGAAAACAAACATCTAGGTGACCTGATAAACAACCAAAGTGACTTCTAATCATCCTCATCCAGGAGTCACTTGATGAGATGTCAATCAAGTATAGGACATGGTAGTCACACACACTACAGACACACACACACACACACACACACACACACACGCTACAACTACTACACACACACTAGACACACACACACATGCTACAAACACACTAGATGTGTTTGGGTGGGTGTGTGTGTGTATGGGTGGGTGTGTGTGTGTGTGTGTGTGTGTGTGTGTGTGTGTGGGTGTGTGTGTGTGTGTATGGGTGTGTGTGTGTGTATGGGTGGGTGTGTGTATGGGTGGGTGTGTGTGTATGGGTGGGTGTGTGTGTATGGGTGGGTGTGTATGGGTGGGTGGGTGGGTGTGTGTGTATGGGTGTGTGTGTGTGGGGGGGGTGGGGGTGGGTGTGTGTGGGGGTGGGTGTGTGTGTGTGTGTGTGTATGGGTGGGTGTGTGTGTGTGTGTGTGTGTGTGTGTGTGTGTGTATGGGTGGGTGTGTGTGTATGGGTGTGTGTGTATGGGTGGGTGGGTGGGTGGGTGTGTGTGTATGGGTGTGTGTGTGTGGGGGGGGTGGGGGTGGGTGTGTGTGGGGGTGGGTGTGTGTGTGTGTGTGTGTGTGTGTGTGTGTGTGTGTGTGTGTGTGTGTGTGTATGGGTGGGTGTGTGTGTATGGGTGTGTGTGTATGGGTGGGTGGGTGGGTGGGTGTGTGTGTATGGGTGTGTGTGTGTGGGGGGGGTGGGGGTGGGTGTGTGTGGGGGTGGGTGTGTGTGTGGGTCAGGTCTGATACCGGTGGCCGTGCAGGTGGGTTGTTGCCTGCCTGGTCCCTCCTAAGAAGGTGGGTGGTAGAGGTGGGAGTTAGGAGGAGATAATCCCCGGCTTTGGCTCTAAGTCCTGAAGCACGCTGGGCAGCTCAGGGGCTGTGGGAGGAGTGGTGCTACCCTGTGGTAGTCACCCAGCCCTACCACTATACCACCTGACCTGGCCCTGCCACCTGGCTGGCTGGCAGGCAACGCACACACACACACACCCACTCATGCACGCACACACACCTACTTTTTTTTTCGGGTCCAGGCTTTTCTATATTCAATCAGGAAGGAGACTGTTAAAAGGCTATTGGAGCTAAGCAGCCTGTCTAGAGTCAGTCTTATCCCTGGGTGGAGTGGAGGTTGACTTGCATTGTCAACTGCCCCTCCTCACATTCAACCTGCTATGAATTAGGACAGTGGTACCCCGACCCCCCCCCCCCCCCCCCCAGTCTGGTTTTCAACTTCCTATTGAAAGTTGTAATACAGCTTTTTACGATTGCTTACACACTAAAATGTAACTTTTCCCACAATTAGCAAAACCTTACACTCAAGGAGCAAAACACAAGGCTAGATTTGCACAACTGTAAGCACATTGTCAGCTTCACACTATTTGCAAAACATTACACACAGTGATTTGCAAAACACTAAACACACTTGTATACATCAGACACAGAAGTATATCATGATGTCACTTCCTTGCAATTCCAAAGCACTGACTGTCAAATTACCACACCTATGAGCCAATCTGTTAAACACAGCCATCAGGTGCACAAACACATGATTGCTAAATTGTAGACACACCAATCAGGTTTAAGCACTATAAAAATGCAGCAGGTAGGTTCACCTGCCTTCAACCAAAATGGAAGGAGTCAGAAGAAGAGTGAGGGTGAGAGGAGGAGTACACAGAGGAGGAGAAGGAGGTAGAGGAAGAGGCAGAGGCCGAGCCAGAGGTCGAGGAAGACCTGAAGCAGGAGGAGAACGTGCACAAAGAAGAAGAGGACCAAACTTATCAAATGACATTCGTGCAACACTAGTGGACCATGTTGTGAACCACAGATTGACACTGAGGGAGGCTGGACTGAGAGTTCAGCCAAATCTTAGCAGACATACAGTGGCATCTGTCATAAGGACTTTTCGACAGGAAAACAGGTAAAAGAAGATCTGTCTACAGTTACAGTAATCAGCCGCTTATTGTATGCACCATATCAGCACTTGTGATACCCCTTCCTGTGACATTGTACAGTAAGTTACATGTATTATTCTCTACATAGGATTGAGGGTCAGGAACGACAAGGAGGAAGGGGGCCCATATTCACGCAAGAACAAGAGAGAGAGATAATAAACATGATTTTGGCCAATAATGCTATCAGGCTCAGAGAACTACAACACAACATTATCGGTGACCATGCCATTTTCAATAATGTCCATCAGGTCTCTCAGTCAACACTGGCACGCATCCTGAAAAGACATCAGGTTCAAATTAAACAACTTTATCGAGTGCCTTTTGAGCGGAATTCAGAGAGGGTCAAACGGCTGCGGCATGAGTATGTGGAGGTTTGTATTGTTCACTTTAGCACTGTGATGTTGCATACTGCACACATGACTTTTTTACATTGACTGTATACTAGAACTATTCTGAACTACACAATCATGTCTTTCACTGTATTTCAGGGAGTTTTGCAGATGGATGCTGAGGAAATCCTGCATGAATTCATATATATTGATGAGGCAGGGTTCAACCTCACAAAAGCAAGAAGGAGAGGCAGAAATATCATTGGCCACAGGGCTATAATTAATGTCCCAGGGCAACGTGGGGGTAACATCACCCTTTGTGCTGCCATTTCACAGCATGGGGTTCTCCTCTGTCATGCCAAAATGGGCCCTTACAACACACCTCACATTCTCGCTTTTTTGGACCGATTGCACCACATCGTCACAGCAGGTAATGAAATGCACCAGATGCAATACACTGTCATCTGGGACAATGTGTCATTCCACCGCTCTGCTTAGGTCCAGAACTGGTTTCAACACCATCCACAGTTGACAGTACTATACCTTCCACCATACTCTCTGTTTCTAAACCCTATCGAAGAGTTTTTCTCTGCATGGCAGTGGAAGGTTTACGATCTCCAGCCCCAGGCTCAGGTACCCCTCATTCAGGCCATGGAGGACGCCTGTGACCAAGTCGACGCCGCAGCTGTGCAAGGATGGATTCGACATTCAAGACGGTTCTTTCCGCGTTGTCTTGCTAATGAGGATATTGCTTGTGATGTTGATGAAATTCTCAGGCCAGATCCAGCTAGGCGAAGAGATAATGTATGAATTGGGTAGTGCATCATCAGTTTCCTTTTCTCATGTCATCTGATTGCAGACCTTAGAGAGCTGTTTATAACTTGTCAGAAATTTCCAGATCAAGTAGCATGTCAGCTAGGTTGTAAATGTATAGAATTGCAAGAAAATATGTTTTTATACCTGCAAAATGATCTCTCCGCCAACAAGAGGGGTGTAAACAGTTTGTGTCATGAACAATGCTTGTGCCCACAGAAATAGACGTGGCTCGTGGGGGGGGTGTCCCCTAATGCTGGAAGGGGGGCCTGAGTGAAAATGTTTGGGAACCCCTGAATTAAGATATCTATAACTCACATTCAACCTGCTATGAATTAGGATATACAAGTTCCCCCATGTGAGAAGCCTGGACACTTCCCAAGCTACCTGATACTCCACAACCATGAAAAGTGCTACAGACAAGTCATGTACTACTATTGCTCTTACGGCCAACCTTTTTACAGCGACTAGAGGAAAAACCAATGCATATCCTATGCATTGGTGAACAGGAGAGGGGTGTATGGGGGCTAATACTTTCCGTATTGGTCCTGGCTCTAAACATATGCCCCTGGAAAGAGAGGTGGAGTTGAGAGGCTAACTCAGAGGTCAAGAGTCATGTGACCTCAGTGTCACGTTCCAGGTCGAGCAGGCAGAGCGATTCAGCTGGAGACCTCGAGAGGAGACCCTTCGACCTCCCATGGCAAAAACCCCTCCCCTCTGCACCCGCACAGCTGTTGAGAGAGAGAACTCTCAGCTGACAGGATGTACTTCAATCCAAAGCATTCTTTCATTCCACTCTTCACTGCTCTATTCCCCACCGACCCCCAAACATCCCCCACTCCTCTCTCCCAAACATCCCCACTCCTCTCTCCCAAACACACGCCTTGACACACACAGAGTACACTCTTAGAATTAGTGGTGACACAAGGAAGCCTCGAGATCCTCAAGGAACCCCTGGAGTTCTCAGGTCAGAGGTTATTATTTACACCTACGGTTAGTTGATGGTTCATGGAGGAACCATTAATGGTTCAATGTAGCAACGGCTTCCTGGAGGAACCCTGTAGTGGAGGCGTGGCTTGATTTTTTTGGGGGGGGGCCAGAGAGTAAATGTTATCCCTGTTCATCTGTTCTGTTGTATTGTCATCACACATTAAGGTTGAACACTGATAGTTATGTAGCTTCAATGAGGCTTACAAAGGTGTATGTTCCTGAAGAGCCTATGCAAATCCCGAAGTTGGAATAGTTGCCACTTTATTATTGTATGTAATCAGCAATGTTAATATTATTAATATTATATTAAAATATGTAATACACATAAATATTCAAGGATTATTTTAATTTGCAGTGTACAAACTTAACATGATGAACAGGAATTACATTTATGCTAACAGGTGACCAAAAACAACTATCTGAAGGCCACGCCTCCAATAAACAATGCCTCCAATCTGATAGGCTTCCACCTGTACAATATATTATTAAAAAAGTTCCAAAATGAACCACTCCCATCAAAAAAAGGCTCCGGTTTGAAACTTTACACCCTTTTCAGAGAAGTTCATCGAGAAAACCTTTTTGAACTGGAAATGTTCCTCTGGTGTGGCAACCCAAAAGGTTCTTCCAGGCACCTTCATTCTAAGAGTTTGCTGTAGTCCTGGCTAAGAGTGTAGAGTCCAGCACATCTCCCTCTAAGAGTGTACTGTAGTCCTGGCTAAGAGTGTAGAGTCCAGCACATCTCCCACTAAGAGTGTACTGTAGTCCTGGCTAAGAGTCTAGAGTCCAGCACATCTCCCACTAAGAGTGTACTGTAGTCCTGGCTAAGAGTGTAGAGTCCAGCACATCTCCCACTAAGAGTGTACTGTAGTCCTGGCTAAGAGTGTAGAGTCCAGCACATCTCCCACTAAGAGTGTACTGTAGTCCTGGCTAAGAGTGTAGAGTCCAGCACATCTCCCACTAAGAGTGTACTGTAGTCCTGGCTAAGACTGTAGAGTCCAGCACATCTCCTCTCTCCCAAACACACAGTCCAGTACGTCCCCCACTCCTCTCTCCCAAACACACAGTCCAGTACATCCCCCACTCCTCTCTCCCAAACACACAGTCCAGTACATCCCCCACTCCTCTCTCCCAAACACACAGTCCAGTACGTCCCCCACTCCTCTCTCCCAAACACACAGTCCAGTACATCCCCCACTCCTCTCTCCCAAACACACAGTCCAGTACATCCCCCACTCCTCTCTCCCAAACACACAGTCCAGTACGTCCCCCACTCCTCTCTCCCAAACACACAGTCCAGTAAATCCCCCACTCCTCTCTCCCAAACACACAGTCCAGTCCAGTACATTACTATTGCAGAATGAAGAGGCACAAACAGGTTTTATGGTCAGTAAGACAACTATGAACGTTGTATTTGTAGCAACTTTATTTTGAAGCAAATTGATGTTCAAGAGTATGATCAGCATGGAGACCTGCTTTCCCACAAACAAGTCTTATATTTTTATTCCATTTATATTCATTTGGATTATTCCACTTTTATACAATTGTATTCAACATTGAATGTGAATGTGCTGAAACATTGTGTGTTCCCAGCTATGTGGTCCCTTCCAGTGCCTATAAAACAAACCTCCCACACAGTCACCTCCTAACCGCCTCATAACCTCCGGATAACCCCAACAGCGTCATTATGGCATCACAGCAGGCCTAATGATCTGATGTTGACCATATACAACTTCGGGCTTGGCCTTCATTCACAAACCAATGGCTTCACACCCATAGCCCATCCTTAGAGTACATCGCAAACGGTACCCTATTCCCCATATAGTGCACTACTTTTGACCAGAGCCCAATAGATCCTGGTCAAAGTAGTGCACTAAAAAGGGAATAGGGTGCCATTTAGGCTGCACACATTACTGCTTGTTTCCATCCCCTTCCCTGAGTAGGTCCAACATAGAGAACAGTAAACAACCCCTAAACATGCCCTGACACCTTCTGGAGCCAGGAGTGACTGGGAGACACACTGTTCCTCTCGTCTACACTTGTCTGCACCACAAGCCACTATCACTTCCCTCTTTCCCTGAATCGTACATGACTCATTTTGCTCAATCTCTCTCTCTGTCACTCACAGAAGGTCCAAAAGAATAAAGACATTAAAAATGTCATATTATGTGCAAATAGTTTATACAATTGTATTCAACATTGAATGTGAATGTGCTGAAACATTGTGTGTTCCCAGCTATGTGGTCCCTTCCAGTGCCTATAAAACAAACCCCCCACACAGTCACCTCCTAACCACCTCATAACCTCCGGATAACATTTACATTTACATTACATTTAAGTCATTTAGCAGACGCTCTTATCCAGAGCGACTTACAAATTGGTGCATTCACCTTATGATATCCAGTGGAACAACCACTTTACAATAGTGCATCTAAATCTTTTAGGGGGGGGGGGGGGTTAGAAGGATTACTTTATCCTATCCTAGGTATTCCTTAAAGAGGTGGGGTTTCAGGTGTCTCCGGAAGGTGGTGATTGACTCCGCTGTCCTGGCATCGTGAGGGAGCTTGTTCCACCATTGGGGTGCCAGAGCAGCGAACAGTTTTGACTGGGCTGAGCGGGAACTGTGCTTCCTCAGAGGTAGGGGGGCCAGCAGGCCAGAGGTGGATGAACGCAGTGCCCTTGTTTGGGTGTAGGGCCTGATCAGAGCCTGAAGGTATGGAGGTGCCGTTCCCTTCACAGCTCCGTAGGCAATCACCATGGTCTTGTAGCGGATGCGAGCTTCAACTGGAAGCCAGTGGAGAGAGCGGAGGAGCAGGGTGACGTGAGAGAACTTGGGAAGGTTGAACACCAGACGGGCTGCGGCGTTCTGGATGAGTTGTAGGGGTTTAATGGCACAGGCAGGGAGCCCAGCCAACAGCGAGTTGCAGTAATCCAGACGGGAGATGACAAGTGCCTGGATTAGGACCTGCGCTGCTTCCTGTGTGAGGCAGGGTCGTACTCTGCGAATGTTGTAGAGCATGAACCTACAGGATCGGGTCACCGCCTTGATGTTAGTGGAGAACGACAGGGTGTTGTCCAGGATCACGCCAAGGTTCTTAGCACTCTGGGAGGAGGACACAAGGGAGTTGTCAACCGTGATGGCGAGATCATGGAACGGGCAGTCCTTCTCCGGGAGGAAGAGCAGCTCCGTCTTGCCGAGGTTCAGCTTGAGGTGGTGATCCGTCATCCACACTGATATGTCTGACAGACATGCAGAGATGCGATTCGCCGCCTGGTTATCAGAAGGGGGAAAGGAGAAGATTAATTGTGTGTCGTCTGCATAGCAATGATAGGACAGACCATGTGAGGATATGACAGAGCCAAGTGACTTGGTGTATAGCGAGAATAGGAGAGGGCCTAGAACAGAGCCCTGGGGGACACCAGTGGTGAGAGCGCATGGTGCGGAGACAGATTCTCGCCACGCCACCTGGTAGGAGCGACCTGTCAGGTAGGACGCAATCCAAGCGTGGGCCGCGCCGGAGATGCCCAACTCGGAGATAACCCCAACTGCGTCATTATGGCATCACAGCAGGCCTAATGATCTGATGTTGACCATATACAAAAGAATAAAGACATTACAAATGTCATATTATGTGCAAATAGTTAAAGTGCAAAAGTGCAAAATAAATAAACATAAATATGGATTGTATTTACAATGGTGTTTGTTCTTCCCTGGTTGCCTAGCAACAGGTCACAAATCAAATCAAAGCCAATTTGTCACGTGCGCCGAATACAACAGGTGTAGACCTTACAGTGAAATGCTTACTTACAGGCTCTAACCAATAGTGTAAAAAAGGTGTTAGGTGAACAATAGGTAAGTAAAGATAAAAGAAATAAAGAAATATAAACTTGCTGCTGTGATGGCACACTGTGGTATTTTACCTAATTGATATGGGAGCTTATCAAAATTGGGTTTGTTTTCAAATTCTTTGTGGGTCTGTGTAATCTTGGGGAAATATGTGTCTGTAATATGGTCATACATTTGCCAGGAGGTTAGGAAGTAACCTCAGTTTCCACCTCATTTTGTGGGCAGTGTGCACATAACCTGTATTCTCTTGAGAGCCAGGTCTGCCTACGGCGGCCTTTCTCAATAGCACGGCTATGCTCACTGAGTCTGTACATAGTCAAAGATTTCCTTTATTTTGGGTCAGTCACAGTGGTCAGGTATTCTTCCACTGTGTACTCTCTGTTTAGGGCCAAATAGCATTCTAGTTTGCTCTGTTTTTATCAATTCTTTCCAATGTGTTAAGTAATAATCTTTTTCTTTTCTCATGATTTGGTTGGGTCTAATTGTGTTGCTGTCGTGGGGCTCTGTAGGGTCTGTTTGTGTTTGTGAACAGATCCCCAGGACCAGGACTCTTCTCCAGGTTTTGTGAAATCTTGGTTGGTGAGCAGACCCCAGACCTCACAACCATAAAAGGCAATGGGTTCTTTAACTGATTCAAAGGAAAGATTTCCACTGGTCTAATATCCATTGCTCGTGTTTCTTTTCGCAAGCAAGTCTCTTCTTTTTATTGGTGTCCTTAAGCAATGGTTTCTTTACAGCAATTAGACTATGAAGGCCTGATTCACGCAGTCTCCTCTGAACAGTTGATGTTGAGATGTGTCTGTTACTTGAACTCTGTGAAGTATTTATTTGGGCTGCAATTTATGAGGCTGGCAACTCTAATGAACTTATCCTCTGCAGCAGGGGTATCTCTGGGTCTTCCATTCCTGTGGTGGTTCTCATGAGAGCCAGTGTATCATACTGTAGCACTTGATGGTTTTTGCAACTGCACTTGAAGAACCGTTCAAAGTTCTTGAAATTTTCCACATTGACTGCTTCATGTCTTAAATTAATGATGGTCTGTCATTTCTCTTTGCTTATTTAAGCTCTTCTTGCCAAAATATGGACTTGGTATTTTACCAAATAGGGCTATCTTCTGTATACCACCCCTACCATATCATAACACAACTGGTTTGCTCAAGAAGGAAAGAAATTGCACAAATCACTTTTAACAAGGCACACCTGTTAATTGAAATGCATTCCAGGTGACTACCTCATGAAGTTGGTTTAGAGAATGCCAAGCATGTGCAAAGCTGTCATCAAGGCAAAGGGTGGCTACTTGAAGAATCTCAAATATAAAACATATTTTGATTTGTTTAACACTTTTTTGGTGACTACATGATTCCATATGTGTTATTTCATAGTTTTGATGTCTTCACTATTATTCTACAATGTAGAAAAGAGTAAAAATAAAATAAAACCCTGGAAGGAGTAGGTGTGTCTAAACCTTTGACTGGAACTGTACGTCTAGTTTTTTCTGTGCTCTAAGGCAACGGTGTCTAGATGGAATTTGTATTTGTGGTCCTGGCAACTGGACCTTTTGTGCAACACCACTATTTTTGTCTTACTGAGATTTACTGTCAGGGCCCAGGTCTGACATAATCTGTGCAATCTCTCTCTCGGACACCGCCTAGTATAGAGGTCCTGGATGGCAGAAAGCTTGGCCGCAGTGATCTACTGGGCCATACGCACTACCCTCTCTTGCGCCTTATGGTCAGATACCGAGCAGTTGCCATACCAGGCGGTGATGCAACCGGTCAGGATGTTCTCGATGGTACAGCTGTATAGCTTTTTGAGGATCTGGGGACTCATGCCAAATCTTTTCAGTCTCCTGAGAGGGATAGGCACTGTCATGCCCTCTTCACGACTGTCTTGGTGTGTTTGGACCATGATAGTTTGTTGATGATGTGGACACCAAGGAACTTGAAGCTCTCGATTCGTTCCACTACAGCCCAGTCGATGTGAGTGGGGGCGTGTTCAGCCCACCTTTTCCTGTAGTCCACATTGAGCGCCTGTGTTTTGCTCATGTTGAGGGAAAGGTTGTTGTCCTGACATCACATTGCCAGGTCTCTGACCTCCTCCCTATAGGCTGTCTCATCGTTGTCGGTGATCAGGCCTACCACCGTTGTGTCGCCAGCAAACTTAATGATCGTGTTGGAGTCGTGGGTGAACAGGGAGTACAGGAGGGGACTAAGCACTCTCTGCCCTCTGTCACTCTCTGACCTCTGTCACTCTCTGAACTTAATCTTGACCTTTGTAATGCTCTCTCTTTCCCCCTCTATCTCTTTCTCTCATCTACCTTTCTTTCTCTCGCTCTCTCCCTTTCTTTCCCACCTGCTCTCTCTTTCTGTCTCAGTCTCCTGTTCCCTCTCAGGGGAGTTCCCCGCATCTTTTATCTGAGAACAGAACAGGGGGTGAACAGAGGACATGAAACCCGAGAAGTTGAATTATAGAGGTAAAGGAAGCTGAACTGTTGACATACAGAGATGTTCTCTGTGTTCTTTCTTGAAGTCATCAAGCTATCGTATTTTCAGTATGTAAAGAAGTGAAATAAGTAATGTCACCTAAAGTTGAACTTACATAACTAATGTCACCTAAAGTTGAACTGAAATAAGTAATGCCACCTAAAGTTGAACTGAAATAAGTAATGCCACCTAAAGTTGAACTGAAATAAGTAATGTCACCTAATGTTGAACTGAAACATGTAATGTCACCTAATGTTGAACTGAAATAAGTAATATCACCTAAAGTTGAACTGAAATAGGTAGTCACCTAAAGTTGAGCTGAAATAAGTAATGTCACCTAAAGTTGAACTGAAATAAGTAATGTCACCTAAAGTTGAACTGAAATAAGTAATATCGCCTAAAGTTGAACTGAAATAAGTAATGCCACCTAAAGTTGAACTGAAATAAGTAATATCACCTAAAGTTGAACTGAAATAAGTAATGCCACCTAAAGTTGAACTGAAATAAGTAATGCCACCTAAAGTTGAACTGAAATAAGTAATGCCACCTAAAGTTGAACTGAAATAAGTAATGCCACCTAAAGTTGAACTGAAATAGGTAGTGTCACCTAAAGTTGAACTGAAATAAGTAATGCCACCTAAAGTTGAACTGAAATAAGTAATGCCACCTAAAGTTGAACTGAAATAAGTAATGTCACCTAATGTTGAACTGAAATAAGTAATGTCACCTAAAGTTGAACTGAAATAGGTAATATCACCTAAAGTTGAGCTGAAATAAGTAATGCCACCTAAAGTTGAACTGAAATAAGTAATGCCACCTAAAGTTGAACTGAAATAAGTAATGTCACCTAAAGTTGAACTGAGATAAGTAATGCCACCTAAAGTTGAACTGAAATAAGTAATCTAACCTAAAGTTGAACTGAAATAAGTCATGTCACCTAAAGTTGAACTGAAATAAGTAATATCACCTAAAGTTGAACTGAAATAGGTAATGTCACCTAAAGTTGAACTGAAATAAGTAATGTCACCTAAAGTTGACCTGAAATAAATAATATCACCTAAAGTTGAACTGAAATAAGTAGTGCCACCTAAAGTTGAACTGAAATAAGTAATGTAACCTAAAGTTGAACTGAAATAAGTAATATCACCTAAAGTTGAACTGAAATAAGTAATGTCACCTAAAGTTGAACTGAAATAAGTAATGTCACCTAAAGTTGAACTGAAATAAGTAATGTCACCTAAAGTTGAACTGAAATAAGTAATGTCACCTAAGGTTGAACTGAAATAAGTAATGTCACCTAAAGTTGAACTGAAATAGGTAATGTCACCTAATGTTGAACTGAAATAAGTAATATCACCTAAAGTTGAACTGAAATAGGTAATGCCACCTAAAGTTGAACTGAAATCAGTAATGTCACCTAAAGTTGAACTGAAATAAGTAATGTCAACAAAAGTTGAACTGAAATAAGTAATGTCACGGGGGTTGTGACATTACAGAATGCTCAGATAGAAATATAATGTTTAGAACAAACATTATTCCTCAGCATGGAAAATGTAGTCAATTGTACACTCTGTACTGTACATTTCTATCTACGATATCCTGAACGTTTCACCTTTATGAATGCAGCCCAGGCCCAGAGGTGTCACCCTGGGCAAGATGAACATGATCCCCCTGGAGGGAAATGGTACAGAACGTAATCAACATAATGAACGGATGTCGTGCAGCATTCTAACACGTGAAGCAACTGAGAAAGAAACGTGTTAAGCGGCTTTAGGAGCAGGCTTATTAAACTAAACGGTGAGCTCCAATCCCATAGTGAGGATGTTAACAAACACGGTATCCACAATTTCCACTGTTTCCCATGAGAACCTACATGAGGGCGGGCTAACCCCAACAGTTGACCAATCACAATGAGGCTACCTTTGAGGCTAATGACACTCATTTGTCATCAGTCTGAGGTGCATGGGACTATAGACCAATAGCTATTCTCAGGAAGATTTAATGAGGGGATTTTCTTTAAACATGCAGATTCTCAATCATAGATTTCTCTAAAGGTTTAAGTTTCTCACACACACGAAGGAAAAATCACACACCTGAACAAATTCTCACACACAAACAATTGATCTTCAGTAAAATGTATATTTACCCTCTCAATAGAGAAACAAGGCAGGACTACACACACACACACACACACACACACACACACACACACACACACACACACACACACACACACACAAACAACACACAAACAACACACAAACAACACACAAACAACACACAAACAACACACAGAGCCAGTGTCCATCAACACCGTGGCACCTTGACAGCAGTGGTAGACACCCCGGTCCTTGTCCTTTTAAAGTTTAGTACATTTATAGGGACAAGACACACACAATGCCTGTCGCTGCACAGCTTTTTCACTAGTTATTTAATGTCAGGCATCCTCCCTAATGCTCCACTTATAATCTCTACTTAATCTGTGGTCATACCGGCTCCCTAAATCAAAACGTGCCTCCGCATAAAGACCCAGCTTACAAATAGAAATTCATGAAGCTGCAGCCTTTGGGGTGAATCAAATCTTTATAATCGAGGTGTAATTTTTCAGCCCGGCGCTGCTTGGCGAGACACACCATTAGGTAAAGAGGGCTTCTTTTCCATTTGACCCAACTGTGGATGTCTGATGTATCACACCTCGTCCAGACAAATGCTGCCCAAACGCTGCCATAAGGTTACAACAAGGCCCTCAGTGTCTGGACAATGTCCACAGCCATAGTGCTTTTGCGTTCCAAATAACATTTTCTCTCCAATAGGTGAATTCATATTTGAGTCTGAGTGCTGTAAAAATAAACTCCAGGGAGCTGGTTAGTTCAATTATCATGTTGTTTTAGCAAATGGATTCACTGAGTCTTTTCCAGAGAACCTACATCCCAAATGGCACCCTATTCCCTACATAACCCACTAATTTTAATTAGAGCCCTATGGGCCCTGGTCAAAAGTAGTGCACTATGTAAGGAATAGGATGCCATTTGGGATGCAAACATACTTCCAAACGGCAACAGAGCCACTACTCAGAGCTAACGCTAAATGGAGAGAGGTCCACAAAATGAATCAGCATTTAATTATATGTTCTGAAATGAACCATATTTCGGTTCCAGTTCATGAAAGTGTCATAGTTGAGAGAGATTACATTTTGATATGTAGATTTGTGTCCTTGGCTAGTACTGGGTGTCCATAGAGTATCTGTAGAATCTGAATCCAAAATAGCCCTCGTGCAAATTATTTTACAATTCCCATGGTTCCCCTGGTTTTGAAAAATCTATTTTCAGTGTTTTTAAGAGAGCCGGTAGGTCACCTCGTTTCTTTCCACTTGCATCTTAAAAAGGTTTAGCTTGGATGCACTTTCTACTGTACATCATGCAGTTATACTGCAGTATGATCATTAAGGCAATATAACCAGACTCTGGTTAATCAAGTCTGAGACCACTGTGGTCATTTAGATAATCAAGTTATAATAAAGAGGCATCCTATCACGCCCTGACCTGAGAGAGACGGTTTATTTCTCTATTTTGTTAGGTCAGGGTCTGGGGTGGGCATTCTATGATTTATATTTCTATGTTTTGGCCAGGTATGGTTTCCAATCAGAGGCAGCTGCCTATCGTTGTCTCTGATTAGGAACCATACTTAGGCAGCCTATCCCCACCTGTAGTTGTGGGATGTTATCTTTGTACTGCTAGGTATAGCCTGCAAGACGTGACAGTCGTTTGTCATTGTTTATTATTTTGTTTAAGTGTTCTGATTCAAAATAAATATAAAGGTGAACACTCACCACGCTGCACCTTGGTCTACTCCTTTGGACAACCGTTACTGAAGATCCCACCACCAAAGGACCAAGCAGCATGGTCAGGAGGACTGGACCTGGGAGGAAATCCTGAATGGGGCAGGACCCTGGACCCTGGGGAGTATCGCCGTCCGCAAGAGGAGATAGAGGCAGCAAAAGCAGAACGGCGATACTGGGAGGAACAGGCAAGGCAACAACGGAAACCCGAGAGGCAGCGACCCCCAAAAAATTTGGGGGGCACACGGGGAGATTGGCGTAGTCGGGGTTGAGACCTGAGCCAACTCCCCGTGCTTACCGCGGGGAGCGAGTGACCGAGAAAGCACTGTGTTATGCAGTGATGCGCACTGTGTCGCCAGTGCGCACTCACAGCCCGGTGCGCTCGGTGCAAACTCCTCACCGTTGCCGTGCTAGAGTTGGCCGTCAGCCAGGAAGAAGTGTGCCGGCTCAGCGTTCCTGGTCTCCAGTGCGTCTCTTCGGCCCAGGTTATCCTGCGCTAGCTCTACGCACGGTACCCCCCGTTCACCAGCACAAACCAGTTCGTCCTGCGCCAGCGCTCTGCCCTTGCTGGGCTAAAATAACCATCCAGCCAGGACAGGGTGTGCCAGCCCTAAGCTCCAGACCTCCAGTGCGCCTCCACAGCCCAGTATACCCTGTACCTGCTCTGCGCACCCAGTCTCCTGCTCCACGTAGGAAGCCTCCAGTGATGATCTGTGGTCTGAAGCCTCCAGTGATGATCCATGGCACGAAGCCTCCAGTGATGATCCATGGCACGAAGCCTCCAGTGATGATCCATGGCCCGGAACCTGTAGGGATGATCCATGGCACGAAGCCTCCAGTGATGATCCATGGCCCGGAGCCTGTAGGGATGATCCATGGCACGAAGCCTCCAGTGATAATCCATGGCCCGGAGCCTGTAGGGATAATCCATGGCAAGAAGCCTGTAGGGATGATCCATGGCCCGGAGCCTGTAGAGATGATCCATGGCACGAAGCCTCCAGTGATGATCCATGGCCCGGAGCCTCCAGTGATGATCCATGGCACAAAGCCTCCAGTGATGATCCATGGCGCAGAACCTGTAGTGACGATCCATGGCACGAGCCTGCAGTGACGGTCTCCAGTCCGGAACCTACAGCGACGCTCTCCAGTCCGGAGCCTCCAGTGACGCTCCCCAGTCCGGAACCTACAGCGACGCTCTCCAGTCCGGAGCCTCCAGTGACGCTCCCCAGTCCGGAGCCTCCAGCGACGCTCCCCAGTCCGGAGCCTCCTGAGACGACCTGCAGCCCGGAGTCTTCAGCGGCGGCCTGCAGCCCGGAGTCTTCAGCGGCGGCCTGCAGCCCGGAGTCTTCAGCGGCGGCCTGCAGCCCGGAGTCTTCAGCGGCGGCCTGCAGCCCAGAGTCTTCAGCGGCGGTCGGCAGTTCAGAGCCTCCGGCGATGTCTGGTTCCTCTGGCGACACAGAAGCGGGGGGATTAGCGGGCGGTGTGGGGGCTACGCCCCAAACCAGAGCCGCCGCCAAGTATAGATGCCCACCCAAACCCTCCCCTATAGGTTCAGGTTTGCGGCCGGGAGTCCGCACCTTTGGGGTGGGGGTACTGTCACGCCCTGACCTGAGAGAGACGGTTTATTTCTCTATTTTGTTAGGTCAGGGTGTGGGGTGGGCATTCTATGCTTTATATTTCTATGTTTGGTCAGGTATGGTTTCCAATCAGAGGCAGCTGCCTATCGTTTTCTCTGATTGGGAACCATACTTAGGCAGCCCTTTTCCCTCCTTGAGTTGTGGGATGTTATTTTTGTACTGCTAGGTATAGCCTGCAAGACGTGACAGTCGTTTGTCATTGTTTATTATTTTGTTTAAGTGTTCTGATTCAAAATAAATATAAAGGTGAACACTCACCACGCTGCACCTTGGTCTACTCCTTTGGACAACCGTTACACATCCTAAAATCAGCCTCACAGTCAAATGATAAGAACCACGTTTCAGAATGTCTATAGATGCTGAGACCTCCCTGGAATAGAATGTGTCGACCATGGTGCTGAGATGTCTAATACAAGGAGTGCTAAGAATAGCCTGTAACCTCCTGTGAAAAGGACCATTAGAAGTTCTTTAACACTACAGGTCAGCTCAAGTCAAAATGTTTTTTTTGTCTTTGGCATTTTCTCACATCCTCATGTAAAAGTATATTCAATTTCAAAATTAGGAAGTGAAGTAATTTCCTACTTGTCAGTTGATTCACATAATCATGTAACTGGACTAGATTGAGGCCTTGTGGCCTGATGTCCCAGTAGCGATGAAGAGGGCTGAGGCGACAGGGCACCTTTTTAAAGGTAATGTTTCCGCCGTTCACGGAGATCGCATTCAAGGTAAACGCTGCAGATGCCGGCTCAATCAGAAATTACCTTTAAATGTTAACAACGCGCCTTGGATTGAATTCTGGCTGACTAAGCCAGTTGGAGTAAGCCAGTTGGAGTAAGCCAGTTGGTAAGAAACAGATGTTTGTAGACTTTGCTCCTTTGCTACAGATGTTCATTCGTCTTTATCAGCTTGTCATTGCCTCTGATTACCTATCATTATAACAACCTGTATGACCAGACATACAGTTTCAGATACTCATTCAAACAATTTCATCAACATACTCAAACAGTGATCTATTTCCCCCAAAATCGGTCAGTTCCGCTCGATTTGAATTTGAATGGTAATGTTCACGTGTTTGCGGAGACTGCATTCACTGTAAACGAAACAATGCATATGTTGGCTATATCGGAAATAAAATGTCCCTCTGAACTTCAGTGATACTGATTGAATCAAGCCTGTGATATCATTATCAGCCATGCAGCACATGTCATATTTCCCAGCGGTACGGAGAAGATTGAATGACCAAAGAGAGTAAAAGAACAGGACAATGTAATTCTGGGTGCTGATCTAGATAGATAACTATCAGACACCATCAACATTCTGACTAAGTTTCATGTAGATTGTTCTTGAAGACAAAGCTTCCTTTGAACACACGACAGAGGATGGTAAAAATCCCTATTTTAATCAGGCTGCGTTCAGGGATAACAGAGCTGCCTAATTCTGCCAGTAAAGCTTCTGATTTCTCCCCACGAGATGCATGATCTTCACCCATGATCTTGGCTATCATAGTCACCAACATGAATATTAATATTGACTAGTAGTGTAGTTGAAATGGCATTAGTTGTAGTAGTAGCGATGCATTTTATAGTCCTGATTGAAAATCATTCTTGTACTCCAATGTCGAATCAAAATCCGCAGACATAAACATCTGACAATCAGAATAAAGTTCAGTATTTGTTGTGAAATCAACCAGTTGAATTGCATGAGGTTTGTGTTAATATAGGCCAAATGGGCAAATGTGACAGACACTGTCAGGGGAGATTAACAGAACACAGATATCCCTGGATACAAAGGCAACTTAATAAGTTAACTGCCGGAGGCATCGAATTGTAACATTAACATTCAGACATTGGTGGTGTCCTAGAGTTTCAGGATATTGAGATAAATCTATTTCTAGTCTACCCATTTGACATTCCCGTAGTTCCCTTAGGCCAACCACCAAGGAACAATCAACACTTTGGCAGTCTCCAACTAGGTAGGTGGGAAAGGTGTGGAAACGTTACATTTTCTCCAGTGAGCTCTGAAAGGCCTTGACTCTGTGCAAACACGTGTGTGTGTATGTGTGTGTGCATGCGTGCTTGTGTGTGTCGGCAAACATGGTTAGCCAAAAGTGGCTGCTTCAGTCCCTGTACGTGTGAAACAGGGGAAAAACAGCTCAATCAAATGAGAGGTGGGCTGAAGGACTGCCTTCAGCCCACCTCGCATCACGTGATCATGTGACATGATCACGTGATGTGTTCCAAAAACATGTTTTCACATGATTTCACGTGACATTTAGTCATGTGAATTTCCAAATGTTAAATCGTGTTTTTTTTCTGTAAGGGATAGCTCTGTCAGGTCTCTCCTGTTCCTCACCCCTCTACCATCTCTGTACACCAGCCAACCAAATTCAAATGCTGTGCGTAAAAAGGAACTCTTACTGACAGGGTAAAGAGATTGGCCGGTTCCCTGGCCAGAGGACAGAGGACCTCCACTAATTAGAGTGTGTGCGTGTGCAGTGTGTGTATGTGTGCGGCGTATGTTTGTGTATGTGTGTGGTGTATATGTGTTTTTTTTATTTTTTTTTATTTTATTATTTTATTTCACCTTTATTTAACCAGGTAGGCTAGTTGAGAACAAGTTCTCATTTACAACCGTGACCTGGCCAAGATAAAGCAAAGCAGTGTGACACAAACAACAACACGGAGTTACACATGGAATAAACAAACATACAGTCAATAATACAATAGAAAAAGTCTATATACAGTGTGTGCAAATGAGGTAGGATAAGGGAGGTAGGCAAAAAATAGGCCATAGTGGCGAAATAATTACAATAAAGCAATTAAACACTGGAATGGTAGATGTGCAGAAGATGAGTGTGCAAGTAAAGATACTGGGGTGCAAAGGAGCAAAATAAATAACAGTATGGGGATGAGGTAGTTGGGTGGGCTATTTACAGTGATCTGTGAGCTGCTCTGACAGCTGGTGCTTAAAGTTAGTGAGGGATATGAGTCTCCAGCTTCAGTGATTTTTGCATTTCGTTCCAGTCATTGGCAGCAGAGAACTGGAAGGAAAGGTGGCCAAAGGGGGAATTGGCTTTGGGGGTGACCAGTGAAATATACCTGCTGGAGTGCGTGCTACGGGTGGGTGCTGCTATGGTGACCAGTGAGCTGAGATAAGGCTGGGCTTTACCTAGCAGAGACTTATAGATGACCTGGAGCCAGTGGGTTTGGCGACGAATATGAAGCGAGGGCCAGCCAAGGAGAGCATACAGATCGCAGTGGAGGGTAGTATATGGGGCTTTGGTGACAAAACAGATGGCACTGTGATAAACTGCATCCAATTTGTTGAGTAGAGTGTTGGAGGCTATTTTGTAAATGACATCGCCGAAGTCGAGGATCAGTAGGATGGTCAGTTTTACGAGGATATGTTTGGCAGCATGAGTGAAGGATGCTTTGTTGTGAAATAGGAAGTCGATTCTATACTGCTCAAAAAAATAAAGGGAACACTTAAACAACACAATGTAACTCCAAGTCAATCACACTTCTGTGAAATCAAACTGTCCACTTAGGAAGCAACACTGATTGACAATAAATTTCACATGCTGTTGTGCAAATGGAATAGACAACAGGTGGAAATTATAAGCAATTAGCAAGACACCCCCAATAAAGGAGTGGTTCTGCAGGTGGTAACCACAGACCACTTCTCAGTTCCTATGCTTCCTGGCTGATGTTTTGGTCACTTTTGAATGCTGGCGGTGCTTTCACTCTAGTGGTAGCATGAGACGGAGTCTACAACCCACACAAGTGGCTCAGGTAGTACAGCTCATCCAGGATGGCACATCAATGCGAGCTGTGGCAAGAAGGTTTGCTGTGTCTGTCAGCGTAGTGTCCAGAGCATGGAGGCGCTACCAGGAGACAGGCCAGTACATCAGGAGACGTGGAGGAGGCCGTAGGAGGGCAACAACCCAGCAGCAGGACCGCTACCTCCGCCTTTGTGCAAGGAGGAGCAGGAGGAGCACTGCCAGAGCCCTGCAAAATGACCTCCAGCAGGCCACAAATGTGCATGTGTCTGCTCAAACGGTCAGAAACAGACTCCATGAGGGTGGTATGAGGGCCCGACGTCCACAGGTGGGGGTTGTGCTTACAGCCCAACACCGTGCAGGACGTTTGGCATTTGCCAGAGAACACCAAGATTGGCAAATTCGCCACTGGCGCCTTGTGCTCTTCACAGATGAAAGCAGGTTCACACTGAGCACATGTGACAGACGCGACAGTCTGGAGACGCCGTGGAGAACGTTCTGCTGCCTGCAACATCCTCCAGCATGACCGGTTTGGCGGTGGGTCAGTCATGGTGTGGGGTGGCATTTCTTTGGGGGGCCGCACAGCCCTCCATGTGCTCGCCAGAGGTAGCCTGACTGCCATTAGGTACCAAGATGAGATCCTCAGACCCCTTGTGAGACCATATGCTGGTGCGGTTGGCCCTGGGTTCCTCCTAATGCAAGACAATGCTAGACCTCATGTGGCTGGAGTGTGTCAGCAGTTCCTGCATGAGGAAGGCATTGATGCTATGGACTGGCCCGCCCGTTCCCCAGACCTGATTCCAATTGAGCACATCTGGGACATCATGTCTCGCTCCATCCACCAACGCCACGTTGCACCACAGACTGTCCAGGAGTTGGCGGATGCTTTAGTCCAAGTCTGGGAGGAGATCCCTCAGGAGACTATCCGCCACCTCATCAGGAGCATGCCCAGGCATTGTAGGGAGGTCATACAGGCACGTGGAGGCCACACACTACTGAGCCTCATTTTGACTTGTTTTAAGGACATTACATCAAAGTTGGATCAACCTGTAGTGTGGTTTTCCACTTTAATTTTGAGTGTGACTCCAAATCCAGACCTCCATGGGTTGATAAATTGGATTTCCATTGATTATTTTTGTGTGATTTTGTTGTCAGCACATTCAACTATGTAAAGAAAAAAATATTTAATAAGATTATTTCATTCATTCAGATCTAGGATGTGTTATTTTAGTGTTCCCTTTATTTTTTTGAGCAGTGTATAATTAATTTTGGATTGGAGATGCTTAATTTGAGTCTGGAAGGAGAGTTTACTGTCTAGCCAGACACCTAGGTATTTGTAGTTGTCCACATATTCTAAGTCAGAACCGTCCAGAGTAGTGATGCTGGACGGTATGTTTGGCAGCATGAATGAAGGATGCTTTGTTGTGAAATAGGAAGCCGATTCTAGATTTAATTTTGGATTTAATGTATGTTGTATGTTTGTGTATGTGTGCGTTGTGTGTGTGTGTGTGCACGCGTTTTCGTGAATGAATGTGTGTGTGAAATGAGGGATAGTTGTCGTTCGTTTGTATTCATTTACCCCTATAAACGGGCCATAAAACCAGATAAATGCATAGCCTGTATGTACTGTATGTCTCAACACAAAACCATGATAGCATCAGCTAGCTACGGCCCTGTGTAATGCTGTACAGCAGCCATGTGTCCCACAGTATGAAATAAACAACCGAGACAAACCTTCATAGATGATGATCACTTTATTGTTCAGTTGCACACAAGGTCCAACCAAAATGTGACATTCCGCTTTAAACCAAATAATAATATAGAGTACCATTCATATGGGGCGGCAGGTAGCCTAGTGGTTAGAGCGTTGGGCCAGTAACCGAAAGGTTGCTAGATGAGCTGACAAGGTAAAAATCTGTTGTTCTGCCCCTGAACAAGGCAGTTAACCCACTGTTCCTAGGCCATCGTTGTAAATAAGAATTTATTCTTAACTGACTTGCCTAGTTAAATAACTAAATATGGGACCTATAGATGTCCCCTGCCATATGTTAAAACAGAAATACTATAAGCTCTGCTACCCAGCTGCAGAGAGACTTTTGGACTATGTGTACATGTGTAAATTCACAATTCCTAGAACTGCTTGTTCTTCTTCAGGTAATCGTTGCATCAGGTCAGGTTATACACAACCCATAATAAGATGGCGTTGGGCCCTGGCAGTAACTATGGAAACATGTTGTTTACATACCTTCAAGAACCAGAGGGGCTGCACAGTAGGACGTGCAGGCAGACCCATCATTCATTGAGACGGAAAAAACTCCCACCATCAGAAAGAAAAAGCAAGAGAGAGAACGAGAGAGAGACAGAGAGAGAGAGAGACAGAGAGATAGACAGAGAGAGAGAGAGAGGTGGGCCTGGCTTACTGCCTGATTGACTGATAAGCATCTACCTGAGAGGCCCTGAGGCATCATGTTGAGCACGTACATGTACAACATTGTACAGGAACACACACACGTATGGATTCACTGATAGCAAACTACACATCCTGGGTGTGCTTTTGACAGAGATGTTTGTAAATTCTATTCGTTAATCCATTTTAAAGTTTCACAAATTCCAACAAATTATTTCCCAGCAGATCAATAGCAGGTCAACTTCCCAGCAGGTCAACTTCACACGCAGAAATGCACGCACGCACACACACACACACGCACAAACACACACAAACCCACCACTTCGCCAACTCCAAAAGGTCAGTCATCTAAAACCCAGTGCGTTGAGTCACTCTTAGCTGGAGCCTTTTCATATTTTAGAGTGAAAAAAAGACTGAAATGAAAATCATTCGTCATAATTTCCCCCTGGTTGGACAGAATGGAGCTATGTGGCCAACCAGACGGCAGTGGATCAAACGGGGCGGCGCCTGGGTTGGGAGCAACGATGACATTCCCGCCGTTCCTGCCAAGCGGGGAGGACCTGGAGTGTTTGAGGTGGTGTGGCCAGTCACAATACTGAGCCCTGGAGTGAAATGGGACTGTCAGGCTGGGACTGTCAGAGTGACGTATGACAGAGAGACAGAGATAGACAGAGAGAGAGACAGAGATAGATAGAGAGAGAGAGACAGAGAGAGACAGAGAGAGAGAGAGAGATTGAATGTCACATGCACAAGCACAGTTACATGTCTTTCTTGCAAGCTCCAAACCAAACAATGCAGTAATCAATCTCAATGTAGCACAAAAAATAACATAAGGTAGGACAAAAACACACTAAAAATAAAAATAAGAAGTAAGAAGCAATATACAAGGTCAGTCGTAGGGGTAGATATGTATAGAGGTCCGGTGACTAGGCAACAGGATGTATGACAAACAGAGTAGCAGAAGTGTAAATGATGATTGGATGTGTGTGTGTGTGTGTGAGATAGACAGAGAGACAGAGATAGACAGAGAGAGAGACAGAGATAGATAGAGAGAGAGAGACAGAGAGAGACAGAGAGAGAGAGAGAGATTGAATGTCACATGCACAAGCACAGTTACATGTCTTTCTTGCAAGCTCCAAACCGAACAATGCAGTAATCAATCTCAATGTAGCACAAAAAATAACATAAGGTAGGACAAAAACACACTAAAAATACAAATAAGAAGTAAGAAGCAATATACAAGGTCAGTCGTAGGGGTAGATATGTATAGAGGTCCGGTGACTAGGCAACAGGATGTATGACAAACAGAGTAGCAGAAGTGTAAATGATGATTGGATGTGTGTGTGTGTGTGTGTGTGTGTGTGTGTGTGTGTGTGTGTGTGTGTGTGTGTGTGTGTGTGTGTGTGTGTGTAGAGTTAGTATAAGTGTGTGTGCATGTTATGTGTGTGTTCGAGTGTCAGTGTGCGTGAGTGTGTAGGGCAAAAATAAAATACAAGGGTCAACTCAGATAGTCCCTGTATCCATTCTGTTAGCTATTTAGCAGTCTGATGGCTTGGGGATAGAAGCTGTTCAGGAGCCTGTTGGTGTCAGACTTGATACACCAGTACCGCTTGCCGTGCGGCAGCAAAGAGAACAGTCTATGGCTTGGGTGGCTGGAGTCTTTAATGATTTTCTGTGACTCCTGATATAGAGGTCCTGGATGGCAGAGAGCTTTGCCCCAGTGATGTACTGGGTTGTCCGCACCACCATCTGTATCGCCATGCGATAGAAGGTAGTGCTGTTGCCATACAAAGCATTGATCGAGCCAGTCAAGATGCTCTCATTAGTCCAGCTGTAGAACTTTTTGAGGATTTGAGGGACAATGCCAAACCTTCTCAACTTCCTGAGGGGATAAGGCGCTGTCCTTAGTGATGTAGACACCAAGGAACTTGAAGCTCTCAATCCGCTCCACTGCAGCCCATCATTGTGGATGGGGGTGTGCTCGCCCACCATTTCCTGTAGTTCACGATCAGCCCCTTGGTCTTACTGATGCTGAGGGAGAGGTTGTTGTCCTGCAACACACTGCCAGGTCCCTGACCTTCTCCCTATAGGCTGTCTCATCGTCACTGGTGATCAGGCCTACCACCGCTGTGTCATCATCAAACTTGATGATGGTGTTGGTGTCATGCATGGCCATGCAGTCGTTGATGAACAGGGAGTACAAGAGGGGACTAAGCACGGACCCTTGTGGGGCCCCCGTGTTGAGGGTCAGCGTGGCAGAGGTGATGTTGACTACCCTCACCACCTGGGGTCGGCCAGTCAGGAAGTCCAGGATCCAGTTGCAGAGGAAGGTATTTATTCCCAGGGTCCTAAGCTTGGTGACGACAATGGTATTCCTCTTATCTAGGTGGGTGAGGGCAGTGTGGAGTGCACTTGAGATGGATCTGATGGGGCGGTATGCAAATTAGAGTGGGTCTAGGGCGTCTGGGATGATGGAGTTGATGTGTGCCATAACCAACCTTTCAAAGCACTTCATGATTACAGATGTGAGAGCTACAGCACAGTAGTCGTTGTGGCATGAAGCCTTAGAGTTCTTGGGAACAGGAATGATGGTAGTCATTTTAAGACATGGGGATTACAGTCTGGGACAAGGAGTGCTTGAAAATGATGCCTGCCAGCTGATCTGCGCATGCTCTGAGAACACGCCCTGGAATATCGTCCGGCCCTGTGGCCTTGCGAGTGTTGACCTGGTTAAAGAACTTACTCACGGCGGCTTCAGAGAGCGAGATCACCCAGTACTCTGGGTCGGTGGGATCCCTCATGCACAGTACGGTGTTGTTATTGTCGAGGCGTGCATACGCAGCGGAAGTCTGAGCCTGTGTAGTATGATTCCACCTTATTCCTATGTTGTTCTTTTGCTTGTTTGATGACTCTGCGGAGGTCATAGCAGGACTTCTTGTACGTGTTTCTGTCCTCAGCCGTAGCCTCAGGGTTGTCTGTGATAGCTCTGTGTGCAGTAGTCCTGTCCTTTAGCATAGCGCCAACCTCCAGGGCTTTTGATTGGGGAAGCAGCAAACCTTCACTGTGGAGACAACGTGGCCGATACATTTCCTTATGATATCGGTGACGGAGGTGGTTAGCAAAGCAGTCCTGTAGCATAATCTCTGATTATGAAGATAATTTCTCAAAGGAGCAAGTCACGGGTACTTCCTGATTGAGCTTCGGCTTGTAAACAGGAAGCAGGAGTCATGATCTAATTTGCTGAATGGTGGACGAGGGAGGGCCATGTATGCTTGCTTGTGGGTAGAGTAACAGTCTAGGACTTTATAGCCCCCAATGGCGAAGGAGATGTGTTGATGGAAGTTGGGCATCGTGTGTCTTAATGACGCGAAATTAAAATCGCTGGCGACAAGAAAGGCGGCCTCCGGATGTAAATGTTCCTGCTTGTTTATAGCCTCATACAGTTTGTTAAGTTCTAGTTTGTTATATTTCTTGTCCTGAGGTGGAATGTATACAACAGCTGAAAACTCCTTCAGGAGGTAGAAGGGTCAGCATTTGACCATCAGGTACTCCACGAAGGATGAACAATGGGTCAAGACTACCACTGAGCTCGAGTCAGCAAACCATTTGTTGTTGATAAGGAGGCAAATCTCTCCCCCTCTCGATTTACCTTACTCTACTGTCCTGTCCGATCGGTGAATGGAGAATCCATCGAGCTGGATAGCCATGAGGGGTATCTTGTCCGAAAGCCATGCTTCAGAAAAGCAGAGAATATTGCAGTTACGAGAATCTCGTTGGTAGCAAATCCGCGATCAGAAGTCAACCATCTAATTATCAAGTTACTGTACTTTGGAAAATAGAAGTGAAGAGGTGTCCGGTTTTCCATTAATCTGATCAGGAATCCCCCTCTCCTGCCTCTGTAACCACAGCATTTCCTCTGAATTACAGAAAGAGCCCAGGGCAGATGAGAGAGATAGAGAGAGGGAACTGGCATGTGGGGTCGGATGGAACGCCAGCGAAGTCTCTCGCTGCAGCCTTCAAACATGCACGTGTGTCATGTCAAGGATGCACGCACACAGACGGACGGATGGAAAGACAGACAGACAAACATTGTAAAATTGAAATGATGAAAAATAAGGAACAATTAGTCAATCACTCTGTGATTATATCCACTATTATCACATTAACAACAGTCCTCCAATAGGCCTGAGATAGGACCATAAGACTAAGCTCAGAGGAACATGACCTGAACCTAAGTAGACAGTATGTCCTGGCTAGGAGTCTGTCAATAACAGTGTCTAATTTTACTTGCTCAAAAATATGTTTTCAGATGATCACTTCTCCAGAAACCAGACAGAAAGGAAACACTCATTTTAAACACATGAGTTCTGCTAGACTCACTCATAAAGGTCATCTTTCAGACATAAAGATTTCTGTACGTGTCAGATACTGTTTCACTTTCTTCCTTCTCACTATAGCTACCTCTCTCATCGCACTCTCCCCTGCCACACTCTCTCTCTCCAGGCCTCAACTCTTGGCTCCTTGGGTACTTCATGGCTTGGTTTCCATGTTGGTTGCCCCACTGCCTCTCTCTCCCACACACACTGCCTTGCCCCCTCCCCTCCCGCCCCGTGCCACTGCTCCCTGTATTGACGGGGATAATTGTCCCTGAATGGATGTGCAGATTCCCATGGATGTCAGTCGAGGCCCTTGGCCTGGTCCCTGCATCCCTCCTCTGCCTCTCCTCCCACCCCCATGCAATAGAAATTAGGAAAGGGGGAGAGAGGGAAGGAGAAAGGGAGAGGTGCTAAGGTTTGCCATGAAACGGGCTCATCTGTGTCACCCCGCAAATCTCTCAGAGATGTCACTAAGAATAAATAAAATAAAATAAAATGTATTCTAAAAAGTGCATGTCACATGGATACATCAATAAGGGTCTAGTCACTCTATATCTTGTCACTCTATATCTAGTCACTCTATATCTAGTCACTCTATATCTAGTCACTCTGTATCTAGTCACTCTGTATCTAGTCACTCTGTATCTAGTCATTCTACATCTAGTCACTCTACATCTAGTCACTCTACATCTAGTCACTCTATATCTAGTCACTCTATATCTAGTCACTCTAGTCTAACTTAGCCAGCTTCTCACATCCTTTTCAACTGTTTTAATTGCTAGGTTGGTTTGGTATTAAAGCTAATGATAATAACATATTTGACCCATACGGTTTACTATATTCCAATCTCATAATTCAGATTATTGATTAGCAAATACATCTCAAAGAGTTTGATATTGCTCCTCATGAGTAAACAGCATTTCAATCAATCAGATAATGATTACAGAAATTGCTTTAAAACGGTAATTCATGAACGTTCCAACACAAAAAAAGGAGGAAAGAAGTAGATTCTCTGATTCCCACCATCTTTCCAGTCCCGACACAGTGGTATAGCAGCTATATGATACGTCATGCCCCCATCACGCCCACGCACCCTCCCCCTGTCAGGTGTAACAGATACCCAGAGGGGGCTCATCCAAGCTGGCAGAGATCTGCCCACATGAAGCCGTGTCCGCCTCTTCAAGGAAGCCAGAGCCAGCCACGGCACACCACAATCAATCCCCCTGCAGAGAGAGAGAGAGAGAGAGAGAGAGAGAGAGAGAGAGAGAGAGAGAGAGAGAGAGAGAGAGAGAGAGAGAGAGAGAGAGATCGGTATGGGACATATGGCGAGGAGAAAGATGAGAAAGATGATGAGAAAGATGACGATTAAGAAAATAAAGGATGAGTGCCACAGGAAAAGAGGTGGAGAGAGAGGGTGAGTGGCATAAAGAAAAGGGTGAAGGAAAAGAGAGGGTGAATGCCATAAAGAAAAGGGTGAAGGGAAAGAGAGGGTGAGTGCCATAAAGAAAAGGGTGAAGGGAAAGAGGAGGGGGAATGCCATAAAGAAAAGGGTGAAGGGAAAGAGAGGGTGAATGCCATAAAGAAAAGGGTGAAGGGAAAGAGAGGGTGAATGCCATAAAGAAAAGGGTGAAGGGAAAGAGAGGGTGAATGCCATAAAGAAAAGGGTGAAGGGAAAGTGAGGGTGAATGCCATAAAGAAAAGGGTGAAGGGAAAGAGAGGGGGAATGTCATAAAGAAAAGGGTGAAGGGAAAGAGAGGGTGAATGCCATAAAGAAAAGGGTGAAGGGAAAGAGAGGGTGAGTGCCATAAAGAAAAGGGTGAAGGGAAAGAGAGGGTGAGTGCCATAAAGAAAAGGGTGAAGGGAAAGAGAGGGTGAATGCCATAAAGAAAAGGGTGAAGGGAAAGAGAGGGTGAATGCCATAAAGAAAAGGGTGAAGGGAAAGTGAGGGTGAATGCCATAAAGAAAAGGGTGAAGGGAAAGAGAAGGTGAATGTCATAAAGAAAAGGGTGAAGGGAAAGAGAGGGGGAATGTCATAAAGAAAAGGGTGAAGGGAAAGAGAAGGTGAGTGCCATAAAGAAAAGGGTGAAGGGAAAGAGAGGGGGAATGTCATAAAGAAAAGGGTGAAGGGAAAGAGAGGGGAATGCCAAAGGAAAAATGATAAAGGAAATAAAAGGTGGACATAAAAGGCCATTCATCTGTAGCAGTAAAGGGAAAGCTATCGTGTGAATCAATCATCCAAGATCGTTGCACTATAATGAGTCTTGCATTATTTGAATTGACTATATATCTCCCAAAGGAAAGAGATCAAATGTCATAGTTTATACTTCAAACTGAAGCAATAACAGTAAAGATCCCTGATCTTCGTATGTCTGTCTGTGTGTCAAAGAGAGAGAGAGAGAGAGAGAGAGAGAGAGAGACAGTGACTAGTCAGCTACCCTGTATAACTATACTTCCTCTCATACGACAACAACCCTTGAAGCAGCACTCTGGGCCCATTCCAAGACCACGTGGAAATTGTGTTTGGAGATCCCTTCAAGTCGACTGCAGTGATTCTAGGGAGAGTTTGGGAACATTTGGAACCAGTGAGGTTTGGCTCCCAGCCTCACCATCAACCTCACCTCAAATTAACCTCATTACCAGTTCTTCCAAGAGGGAAATGGACATTTGGCTGTATGTGATGCTATGGTGTACTGGGCTGTGAGGGTTGTTATAGTGATATAGTGTACTGGGCTGTGAGGGTTGTTATAGTGATATGGTGTACTGGGCTGTGAGGGTTGTTATAGTGATATGGTGTACTGGGCTGTGAGGGTTGTTATAGTGATATGGTGTACTGGGCTGTGAGGGTTGTTATAGTGATATGGTGTACTGGGCTGTGAGGGTTGTTATAGTGATATGGTGTACTGGGCTGTGAGGGTTGTTATAGTGATATGGTGTACTGGGCTGTGAGGGTTGTTATAGTGATATGGTGTACTGGGCTGTGAGGGTTGTTATAGTGATATGGTGTACTGGGCTGTGAGGGTTGTTATAGTGATATGGTGTACTGGGCTGTGAGGGTTGTTATAGTGATGTGGTGTACTGGGCTGTGAGGGTTGTTATAGTGATATGGTGTACTGGGCTGTGATGGTTGTTATAGTGATATGGTGTACTGGGCTGTGAGGGTTGTTATAGTGATATGGTGTACTGGGCTGTGAGGGTTGTTATAGTGATATGGTGTACTGGGCTGTGAGGGTTGTTATAGTGATATGGTGTACTGGGCTGTGAGGGTTGTTATAGTGATATAGTGTACTGGGCTGTGAGGGTTGTTATAGTGATATGGTGTACTGGGCTGTGAGGGTTGTTATAGTGATATGGTGTACTGGGCTGTGAGGGTTGTTATAGTGATATGGTATACTGGGCTGTTATAGTTCAGCATGCCAATCAAGGAGAAATGTCAATTTAATAGAAAGGTTCAGAGGTTGTGTGTGTGTGTGTGTGTGTGTGTGTGTGTGTGTGTGTGTGTGTGTGTGTGTGTGTGTGTGTGTGTGTGTGTGTGTGTGTGTGTGTGTGTGTGTGTGTGTGTGTGTGTGTGTGTGTGTGTGTGTGTGTGTGTGTGTGTGTGTGTGTGTGTGTGTGTGTGTGTGTGTGTGTGTGTGTGTGTGTGTGTGTGTGTGTGTGTGTGTGTGTGTGTGTTGGAGGACTATAGCAGTCCTATCCAGACAGCTACAGACGGTTGTTGTAGAAAACCCCAGCGTTTGTTCTGCTCACCAATAACTGCTAGAGAGAGGAGCACCTTGACTGGTCTCCTATTCAACCCACATGTCTATTTATTCATAGACATTATTATTTTGCTGTAAGAAAAACACAGATCCCATAATGTCTTGGTTGTCTTTATTGAGTGAATTTTAACTAGTGTTGATGAAGTAAATAAGAGAACAAAAGCAATGTTCCATTGCAAACAAAACTGTACATTTAGCTGGAAAACAAGCCTGGACTGAGTAGGATGGGGATTTGCACATATGGGTTAGAATCTTAATTCCTGTCATGCAATTGGCTGAGGAAACACAAAGGGTTAGCAGAGGAGGAGGAAGAGGAGGAGGGCAAATCCCTTTTATCGCTACCACCTCTTAATTAATTAATTCAGGGAAATTAATCACAATGGGACTTTCCTCACACACATGCACACATTGGTGCCCGCACACACACACACACGCACAAAATGCATAATAAACACACAAAATATCTGTATGATCCACAGCCCAGAGTTATTAGCTAGTAGAGAGTTAGTAGACATGTTTCTCAGCGACTGCATGTGTCTAAGCATATCTGATCATATTTACCAGCAAACACAAGACCAATGTTACCCCTGCCTGCCTGGGCTCATTAAGCCTAGCCAAGCAGTAGGGCTCTGTCCCAAATGACACCCTATTCCCTATTTAGTGCACTACTTTCAACCAAAGCCCTATGGGTCCTGACCAAATGTACTGCACTCAACAGGGAATAGGATGCCATTGGTGACAGAACCTAGCCCTCACTGCCAAGTCCTGCCCACAGCCCTGGAACCAGGACCTAACCAATGCTGTTGTCACAGCAACCCTGCATCCCAGAGCAAATGAGGAAGGTGGGGGGTGGCATGATGTCATCCTGTGGCACTATAGGGGCCAATCAAACCTTGAGAAAATTATGTCACCTTTTGTTGCGACGGTCCATTCAGCCCTATAGAGGAGCAGTGAATTGAGAGCTGCAGAGAGGTCACTCTTCCCCTGAGTTGTGTGAGAAAGACAACAAAAAGAGGAGAAGGGGAAAAAGGAGGCAGGCAGGCAGGAGCAGGGAGATGCATTGTGGACATGCTAATGGTGTTAACCGTGGGGCAGGCCCATAAAGATGTCATGAAACACAACTTCCAAAACACCGGTGCCAAGCCGCCTCCTCCGCCCTGCCATCCAGCTCCTTCATAAGATCCCTCGAAACGCTTTGAACTTGTCAGAAATCTGTCAAGCGCATGTACAAAAGGCTAAAGCACAGTGCAATGGAGCCGTGCTCGGTTCGCTTTGTTTTATCTCACAGAGTAAGACAACAATAAACAAGCCCTCTTGAGGAATAATTGCTACCCCCCCCCCCAACAGCACCATTCCTCCCTCAACAGCACCACAAAAAGCCCTCCCCATACCACCTAATAACCCCCAACCCCTATATCCCATCCCCCCGCTGTGTCCATATCGTTCACTAAGACAAACATTATTGAGTCCATATCGTTCACTAAGACAAACATTATTCAGTCCATATCGTTCACTAAGACGATATGGATATTTTATTTCACCTTTATTTAACCAGGTAGGCTAGTTGAGAACAAGTTCTCATTTGCAACTGCGACCTGGCCAAGATAAAGCAAAGAAGTTCGACACATACAACAACACAGAGTTACACATGGAGTAAACAAACATACAGTCAATAATACAGTACAAAAAGTCTATATACAGTGTGTGCAAATGAGGTAGGATAAGGGAGGTAAGGCAATAAATAGGCCATGGTGGCGAAGTAATTACAATATAGCAATTAAACACTGGAATGGTAGATGTGCAGAAGATGAATGTGCAAGTAGAGATCCTGGGGTGCAAAGGAGCAAGATAAATAAATAAATAACAGTATGGGGATGAGGTAGTTGGATGGGTTATTTACAGATGGGCTACGTACAGGTGCAGTAATCTGTGAGCTGCTCTGACAGCTGGTGCTTAAAGCTAGTGAGGGAGATATGAGTCTTCAGCTTCAGTGATATTTGCAGTTCATGCCAGAAGAAGGAAAGAGAACTGGAAGGAAAGGCATCCAAAGGAAGAATTGGCTTTGGGGGTGACCAGTGAGATATACCTGCGCTACGCGTGCTGCTATGGTGACCAGTGAGCTGAGATAAGGCGGGGCTTTACCTAGCAGAGACTTGTAGATGACCTGGAGCCAGTGGGTTTGGCGGCGAGTATGAAGCGAGGGCCAGCCAAGGAGAGCGTACAGGTCGCAGTGGTGGGTAGTATATGGGACTTTGGTGACAAAACAGATGGCACTGTGATAGACTGCATCCAATTTGTTGAGTAGAGTGTTGGAGGCTATTTTGTAAATGACATCGCCGAAGTCGAGGATCAGTAGGATGGTCAGTTTTACGAGGGTATGTTTGGCAGCATGAGTGAAGGATGCTTTGTTGCGAAATAGGAAGTCGATTCTATATTTAATTTTGGATTGGAGATGCTTAATTTGAGTCTGGAAGGAAAGTTTACAGTCTAACCAGACACCTAGGTATTTGTAGTTGTCCGCATATTCTAAGTCAGAACCGTCCAGAGTAGTGATGCTGGACGGGCGGGCAGGTGCGGGCATCTATCTGTTGAAGAGCATACATTTAGTTTTACTTGCATTTAAGAGCAGTTGGAGGCCACGGAAGGAGAGTTGTATGGCATTGAAGCTCGTTTGGAGGTTAGTTAACACAGTGTCCAAAGAAGGGCCAGAGGTATACAGAATGGTGTCATCTGCGTAGAGTTGGATCAGAGAATCACTAGCAGCAAGAGCGACATCATTGATGTATACAGAGAAGAGAGTCGGCCCGAGAATTGAACCCTGTGGCACCCCCATAGAGACTGCCAGAGGTCAGGACAACAGGCCCTCTGATTTGACACACTGAACTCTATCAGAGAAGTAGTTGGTGAACCAGGCGAGGCAATCATTTGAGAAACCAAGGCTGTTGAGTCTGCCGATAAGAATGTGGTGATTGACAGAGTCGAAAGCCTTGGCCAGGTCGATGAATACGGCTGCACAGTAATGTCTCTTATCGATGGCGGTTATGATATCATTTAGGACCTTGAGGGTGGCTGAGGTGCACCCATGACCAGCTCTGAAACCAGATTGCATAGCGGAGAAGGTACGGTGGGATTCGAAATGGTCGGTAATCTGTTTGTTAACTTGGCTTTCGAAGACCTTAGAAAGGCAGGGTAGGATAGATATAGGTCTGTAGCAGTTTGGGTCTAGAATGTCTCCCCCTTTGAAGAGGGGGATGACCGCGGCAGCTTTCCAATCTTTGAGAATCTCAGACGATACGAAAGAGGTTGAACAGGCTAGTAATAGGGGTTGCAACAATTTCGGCAGATACTTTTAGAAAGAGTGGGTCCAGATTGTCTAGCCCAGCTGATTTGTAGGGGTCCAGATTTTGCAGCTCTTTCAGAACATCAGCTATCTGGATTTGGGTGAAGGAGAAATGGGGGAGGCTTGGGCGAGTTGCTGTGGGGGGTGCAGGGCTGTTGATCGGGGTAGGGGTAGCCAGGTGGAAAGCATGGCCAGATGTAGAATAATGCTTATTGAAATTCTCAATTATAGTGGATTTATCGGTGGTGACAGTGTTTCCTAGCCTCAGTGCAGTGAGCAGCTGGGAGGAGATGCTCTTATTCTCCATGGACTTTACAGTGTCCCAGAACTTTTTTAGTTTGTGCTACAGGATGCAAATTTCTGCTTGAAAAGCTAGCCTTCCTAACTGCCTGTGTATATTGGTTCCTAACTTCCCTGAAAAAATCCATTTCACGGCGGCTATTCGATGCTAATGCAGAACGCCACAGGATGTTTTTGTGCTGGTCAAGGGCAGTCAGGTCTGGAGAGAACCAAGGGCTAAATCTGTTCCTGGTTCTACATTTTTTTGAATGGGGCATGCTTATTTAAGATGCTGAGGGAGGCACTTTTAAAGAATAACCAGGCATCCTCTACTGACGGGATGAGGTCAATATCCTTCCAGGATACCCGGGCCAGGTCGATTAGAAAGGTCTGCTCCCTGAAATGTTTTAGGGAGCGTTTGACAGTGATGAGGGGTGGTCGTTTGACCGCAGACCCATTACGGATGCAGGCAATGAGGCAGTGATCACAGAGATCTTGGTTGAAAACAGGTGTATTTGGAGGGCAAGTTGGTTAGGATGATATCTATGAGGGTGCCCGTGTTTACAAATTTGGGGTTGTACCTGGTGGGTTCATTGATAATTTGTAACGATCGTCGTGCAGGAAGGAAGAAGTGGACCAAGGCGCAGCTGGGAGCGAACTCATGTTATTTATTACAGACTGAAATAACACGGTCAAAACAGAGAATAAACGTATCGCTACTGCTCCAACAAAAAGAGACAACAACCCACAAACATCGTGGGGGGAAAAGGAACTTAAATATGATTCCCCAATCAGAGGCAACTAGACACAGCTGTCTCTGATTGGGAATCGACAGAACCCAACATAGAAATACGCCCCAAAGCAAGGCTATACCAAAAACATAGAAAATAAACTATAGAAATGCCACACCCTGACCAAAATAGAAGAGTTCACCTGGTCAGGGCGTGACAGTACCCCCCCTCCAACGGTGCGTACTCCCGGCGCACCAACCTAAAGTCTATTAGGGGGGAGGACCCGGGTGGGCGCCTCACCCTCGGTGGAGGCTCTGGCCCCGGGCGTGTTTCTCCCCCTGCCTCCACCCTAGCCCTACCCTTCTGGCCCGGACTGGACCACGGTGGAGCGGCATGCTCAGGCTCCGGAGCGGAGCCGCCGACCGGAACAGGACTGGTCACCGGTGGACCGGACACAGGCCGTGCCGGACTGTGGACACGCGCCGTGGGCCTGGTGCGGGGAACAGGGACGGGCCGGACAGGACCGGGGACACGCACCACCAACCTGGTGCGGGGAGCAGGGACGGGCCGGACTGGCCTGGGGACACGCACCACCAACCTGGTGCGGGGAGCAGGGACGGGCCGGACTGGACTGGGGACACGCACCACCGGCTTGGTGCGGGGAGCCGGGATGGGCCGGACAGGACTGTGGACACGCACCACTAACCTGGTGCGGGGAGCAGGGACGGGCCGGACAGGACTGGGGACACGCACCACTAACCTGGTGCGGGGAGCAGGGACGGGCCGGACTGGACTGGGGGCACACACCACTGGCTTGGTGCGGGGAGCAGGGACGGGCCGGACAGGACTGGGGACACGCACCACCGGCTTGGTGCGGGGAGCCGGGATGGGCCGGACAGGACTGTGGACACGCACCACTAACCTGGTGCGGGGAGCAGGGACGGGCCGGACAGGACTGGGGACACGCACCACTAACCTGGTGCGGGGAGCAGGGACGGGCCGGACTGGACTGGGGGCACACACCACTGGCTTGGTGCGGGGAGCAGGGACGGGCCGGACAGGACTGGGGACACGCACCACTAACCTGGTGCGGGGAACAGGGACGGGCCGGACAGGACCGGGGACACGCACCACCAACCTGGTGCGGGGAGCAGGGACGGGCCGGACTGGCCTGGGGACACGCACCACCAACCTGGTGCGGGGAGCAGGGACGGGCCGGACTGGACTGGGGACACGCACCACCGGCTTGGTGCGGGGAGCCGGGATGGGCCGGACAGGACTGTGGACACGCACCACTAACCTGGTGCGGGGAGCAGGGACGGGCCGGACAGGACTGGGGACACGCACCACTAACCTGGTGCGGGGAGCAGGGACGGGCCGGACTGGACTGGGGGCACACACCACTGGCTTGGTGCGGGGAGCAGGGACGGGCCGGACTGGACTGGGGCCGCACACCGGCGACACAGTGCGCATAAGCGGCGCCGGATATCCTGGACCGAGGAGGCGCACTGGAGGTCTGGAGTGCACAGCTGACATCACCCGTTCTGGCTCAACACCCACCTTAGCCTGGCAAGTGTGGAGCGCTGGCACAGAACGCACTGGGCTGTGTAGCCGTACCGGAGACACAGTGCGCGTCCTCGGCGCAGGATACATCGGACCGAGAAGGGGCACCGGAGGCCAGGAGCGCTGAGCCGGCACAACACGTCCTCACTGAACACTCCCCCTAGCCCGGCAAATGTGGGGCGCTGGCACAGAGCGCACTGGGCTGTGCAGGCGCACTGGCGATACCGTGGGCACCTCTGCCACCCAAGGCTCTTCCTCCACGCTGTCCCTACGCAGGTCCTCCAGGACCTGCCACATCTCTGCCTCCTCCTTCGCCGTTATCCCCCACGAGAGCAGTGGTCTGGGCTCTTCCTCTGCCCTTCCGGACCACCCCATTAGCCCCCCCCAAAAAAATTATTGGGGGTGTCTTCCGGGCCTCCTCGACCGCCGCCTGCGACTCCTTCCACCGGCTGGCATCACCTCCTCGACCTGGGAATCCTTCCGCCAGGGTCCTTTCCCCGACATGATCTCCTCCCAGGTCCAGAACTCCTTTCCCTCGCGAGCCCATCTCTCGCGCTCCTTTTCCTCCCGCTGCTTGGTCCTGGTTTGGTGGGTTGTTCTGTAACGATCGTCGTGCAGGAAGGAAGAAGTGGACCAAGGCGCAGCTGGGAGTGAACTCATGTTATTTATTACAGACTGAAATAACACGGTCAAAACAGAGAATAAACGTATCGCTACTGCTCCAACAAAAAGAGACAACAACCCACAAACATCGTGGGGGGAAAAGGAACTTAAATATGATTCCCCAATCAGAGGCAACTAGACACAGCTGTCTCTGATTGGGAATCGACAGAACCCAACATAGAAATACGCCCCAAAGCAAGGCTATACCAAAAACATAGAAAATAAACTATAGAAATGCCACACCCTGACCAAAATAGAAGAGTTCACCTGGTCAGGGCGTGACATAATTTGTGTGAGATTGAGGGCATCAAGCTTAGATTGTTGGATGGCCGGGGTAATATGCATGTCCCAGTTTAGGTCACCTAGCAGCACGAGCTCTGAAGATAGATGGGGGGCAATCAATTCGCATATGGTGTCCAGGGCACAGCTGGGGGCAGAGGGTTGTCTATTGCAAGCGGCAACGGTGAGAGACGTGTTACTGGAAAGGTGGATTTTTAAAAGTAGAAGCTCGAATTGTTTGGGCACAGACCTGGAGAGTAAGACAGAACTGCAGGCTATCTCTGCAGTAGATTGCAACACCACCCCCTTTGGCAGTTCTATCTTGTAGGAAAATGTTATAGTTAGGGATGGAAATTTCAGGGTTTTTGGTGGTCTTCTTTATTGAGTCCATATCGTTTATTAAACCAAACATTATTGCGTCCATATCGTTCATTAAACCAACCTTTATTGATTCACAGTTGAAGTTGACAGTGAGAGGCATGTGAATGGGATGTCACCAGAGAACAGTTCCAGGAGACATAAAAAGATACAGTACCTGTCATGATTCATGACACAGTCATATTAGTTGGCTTATCACTAATCAATCTGGTTTACCTGGAAATATAATGACAGAGTGATGCACAGGTTGGTGAGTGGGTAGATCAGTTCACTATCAGTCCTCTCTCTCTCTCTCTTCTGTCTCTCTTCTCTCTCTTCTGTCTCTCTCTCTCTTCTGTCTCTCTTCTCTCTTCTGTTTCTCTTTCTCTCTCTTCTGTCTCTCTCTTCTGTCTCTCTTTCTCGCTTTCTTCTGTCTCTCTTTCTCTTCTCTCTCTCTTCTGTCTCTTTCACGCTCTCTCTCTTCTGCCTCTCTTTCTCTCTCTCTCTTCTGCCTCTCTTTCTATTCTCTCTCTTTCTCTTTCTCTCTCTTCTGTCTCTCTCTTCTGTCTGTCTCTCTTCTGTCTCCCATTCTCTCTCTCTTTTCTCTCTCTTTCTCTCTTCTGTCTCTTTCTCTCTCTCTCTTCTGTCTCTATCTTATGTCTCTCTCTCTTCTCTCTCTTACTCTCTCTATTGTGTCTCTCTGTCTCTCTCTCTTCTGTCTCTCTTTCTCGCTTTCTTCTGTCTCTCTTTCTCTCTTTCTTCTGTCTCTCTTTCTCTTCTCTCTCTTCTGTCGCTTTCACTCTCTCTCTCTTCTGCCACTCTTTCTCTCTCTCGTCTGTCTCTCTTTCTCTTCTCTCTCTTTCTCTCTCTCTTCTGTCTCTCTCTTCTGTCTCTCTCTTTCTCTCTCTCTCTCTTCTGTCTCTCTTCTCTCTCTCTTCTGTCTCTCTTTTGTCTCTTTCTCCTGTCTCTATCTTCTGTCTCTCTCTTCTCTCTCTTTCTCTCTCTCTGTCTCTCTCTCTCTTCTATATCTCTGTCTCTTCATTCTCTCTCATTCTCTCTCTCATCTCTTTCTCTCTCTTCTCTCTCTCCTTCTCTTCTTTCTCTCTCTCTCTTCTGTCTCTCTTTCTCTCCTCTCTCTGTTTCTCTTTCTCTCTTTTCTGTCTCTCTCTTCTGTCTCTCTTTCTAACTCTCGTCTTTCTTTCTTTCTCTTCTGTCTCTCTCTCTCTCTCTCTCTCTTTCTCTTCTCTATCTTTCTCTCTCTCTCTTCTGTCTCTTTCTCTTGCTCTCTTCTGTCTCTCTTTCTTCTGTCTCTCTCTCTCTCTTCTGTCTCTCTTTCTCTCTCTCTTCTGTCTCTCTTTCTCTTCTCTCGCTTTCTCTTTCTCTCTCTTCTGTCTCTTTTTCTCTCTCTCTCTTCTGTCTCTTTCTCTCTCTTCTGTCTCTCGGACTCTCTCTCTTCTGTCTCTCTCTCTCCTGTCTCTCTTTCTCTCTCTCTTCTGTCTCTCTTTCTCTTCTCTCGCTTTCTTTCTCTCTCTCTTCTGTCTCTTTTTCTCTCTCTCTCTTCTGTCTCTTTCTCTCTCTTGTCTCTCTCTCTTCTCTCTCGTACTCTCTCTCTTCTGTCTCTCTCTCTCCTGTCTCTCTTTCGCTCTCTTCTCTCTCTGTTTCTATTTCTCTCTCTTCTCTATCTCTATCTCTCTTCTGTCTCTCTTTCTACCTCTCTTCTGTCTCTCTTCTTTCTCTCTTTCTCTTCTGTCTCTTTCTCTTCTGTCTTTTTCTCTCTCTCTTCTCTCTTCTCTCTCTTTCTCTCTCTTTCTTCTGTCTCTCTCTCTCTTCTTTCTCTTTCTTCTGTATCTCTTTCTCTCTTCTGTCTCTCTTTCTCTCCTCTGTCTTTTTTTCTCTTCTCTCTCTCTCTCACTCTTCTGTCTCTCTTTCTCTTTTCTGTCTCTCTTCTGTCTCTCGTACTCTCTCTCTTCTGTCTCTCTTTCTCTTCTGTCTCTCTCTTCTGTCTCTCTTTCTCTTCTGTCTCTCTTTCTCCAATTCTTCTCATTGTCTCTCTCCTGCCTCACTTTCTCTCTGTAATGTCATAACCCCATCATGTGAGTGGGAGGGAAATTCTAGGGGACATTTCCCTGTGCTGACCAAGACAGTGAGAGTACTATTATGACATGTAGCACTTCTCTGTGAACACTGTACACACTCAGAATACTGAACCTGTCATAGGTGTTGTTCTTTAACCTATTAGTAAACATTTACAATATATATATATATATATATATATATATATTACACAGTAGTAGTAACTCAAACTCCTACACAATAACAGTCTTGACCATATTATGTTAAGGTCAGAGAAAGGGTGATCTCTATGTGACCTAATGGGGAAATATTACTACATTACTATTGGTTTCTTACTCTAACAGACTCTTTCACACAGTGGGAAAAGATTCTTAATGGTATTTCCTGACCTTCTAATGGCAGGTTCTGTCATTTTGAGACAAGATCCCCGATTGTATAATAATAGAGTATTTATGCTTTTTAATCCCCAAGGGGACATTTGTTGGGTCACAATTTATTTGCATAGTCTGGGTTTTCCATTTGTAGATTCTCTACATGGTCAGTGGCGATTTTAGCATGTAAATCTTGTGGAAAACTCAGAAAAATGTTTTTAGATGCATGCCAGCAAAGACACTACACAACACAACACTAAACAATACATTAATTGCACTATAACGGCGACAAGCGGTGCCCACAAACTGTTAGGGCCTACATAAAGCTGTCCCAATGGCAGAGCTGCCTTGTCTAGCAGCGAAACAAATTAATTCAGCCTTGTTTACTGCCTTTAAAAAAAACATAGCTGATATGGCTGACTTGATTAAACAAATGTGGTTTCTACTGACAATTGAGATGTACAAACTATGGAATAAGGGAACGATGAGCGGATAAGAGGCATTCCGTAATTTCGATTAAGAGATTCATGAGCGAGCGACGAAGGACGTAGTCAATATAACTGTGTTCAGCACTTTTGAAATGTACAGCGACAGAATGCAGAACATGGGCTGCTCTTACAGTATCTTCCCTGGACACCAAGTCAGAACCGTAGGATAAATAAAAGGGGCATATAAGCAGACAATGAAACCTGTTACAATATCAGATGATGACATTTCTCAAAAACAGGTTATAGGCTACATGTGCAGCACCACCGAGCCAGAACAGTAACGTTAGGCGAAATTAAAAGGTAAAAATAGACCAAATTATTAGGGGAGGCACATGGGCTACTAACAGCTTACTACACAACATACACTTACTATTACTTTCTTAGCTACAGCATACTTATCTCCCTTGCATATTCCATCATTTATGCAGCAGCATACAAGACATTTTTGGACTCACCTTGGCTTGTGAGGTGCTCACTTAAACATGAAGGTGGCGTGGCGGTTTTGTCACCAAACTTTGTCATCAAATTCTGGCATTCTCTGGATTTATGGTGGGAACTCGGAAAAAAACACACAGCCCCTCCATTGAATAGCAGGCTACTGGTTGCTTTGCAATGCTTGCAGTTAGCCTCTGATTCCTTCCAAACGACTCATTGTGGAATTTGCGATTTCCAATTTGTTGTCTAATCTTTACGCCCAATGGCCGATGAGCACCGATACGTTTTATCTATAATTTCTCTTCATTATTTCTCTTCATATTGTCACGTCCTGACCAGTAAAGAGGTTATTTGTTTGGTCAGGATGTGGCAGGGGGTGTTTGTTTAATGTGTTTCGGGGTTTGTTGGGCAATGTTCTATGTTAGACTATTTCTATGTCTGTGTCTAGTTTATTTTCATGGGTTTTTGTGGGTAGTTGTTCCTTGTGTAGTTGTGTTCCTTACAGGACTGTTTCTCGTCGTTGTTTTTTTGTATTAAGTGTTTTGTTTCGTTTTCTTCTCATTAAATAAAGAAGATGAGCAGACACATTCCCTTTGCACCTTGGTCCCATCTTTACGACGGACGTGACACATATGAAAAAGGATTTGCCAGTAGACTGTTAGCTAAGACTTTGAAAGTAAGATGTTGACATGATCAGTCCTATCAAAGCTACTGTACATATAGCGTGATTTGACATCATTTTATCTGTGGCCAATGACCTTGAGCCTTCTTGGAAGGGCACTTGTAATATAACTCTATGGCAGGACCCAAAGGGCTGAAATTTTGGATGTCTATCCTTACTAAGGACATAAACTTGGCGATGATGTAGTGTCCCCATAAGTGACAGAACACTGAGCCAATCATGGCCAAGCAGCCAAGCTGCTCCCAATAGGGTTGAGACTGTGCTGGCCACTCCATTATAGACAGAATACCAGCTGACTGCTTCTTCTTTAAATAGTTCTTGCATAGTTTGGAGCTGTGCTTTGGGTCAATGTCCTGTTGTAGGAGGAAATTGGCTCCAATTAAGCGCCGTCCACAGGGTATGGCGTTCCAAAATGGAGTGATGGCGTTCCTTCTTCAAGATCCCTTTTACCCAGTACAAATCTCCCACTTTACCACCACCATAGCACCCCCAGACCATCACATTGCCTCCACCATGTGCTTGACAGACGTCGTCAAGCACTCGAATGTTCTTCTTTGTGATTTAAACTCCTCAAACTTAGATTTGTCTGTCCATAACACTTTTTTCCAATCTTCCTCTATCCAGTGTCTGTTCTTTTGCCCATCTTAATCTTTTATTTTTATTGGCCAGTCTGAGATATGGCCTTTTCTTTGCAACTCTGCCTAGAAGGCACGCATCCCGGTGTGGTCTCTTCACTGTTGACGTTGAGACTGGTGTTTTGCGGGTACTATTTAATGAAGCTACCAGTTGAGGACTTGTGAGGCATCTGTTTCTCAAACTAGACACACTAATGTACTTGTCCTCTTGCTCAGTTGTGCACCGGGGTCTCCCACTCCTCTTTCTATTCTGGTTAGAGACAGTTTGCGCTGTTCTGTGAAGGGAGTAGTACACAGCTAACACAATGTGCCATTGGAACACAGGAGTGATGGCTGCTGATAAAAGGCCTCTGTACGCCTATGTAGATATTCCATAAAAAATCTGCCGTTTCCAGCTACAATAGCCATTTACAACATTAACAATCTCTACACTATATTTCTGATCAATTTTATGTTATTTTAATGAACAAAAAATTGTATTTTCTTTCAAAAACAAGGACCTTTCTAAGTGACCCCAAACTTTTGAACGGTAGTGTACATATATTTTTGGGGCTAAAAATGTGGGGCTCAAAACAGGTGGGGCTCTGCAGGTCGCGACTGTACATGGTTATACTATCAACAAACTGTCTGTTGATAAACAACTGCTTGCTAAGGTTACAGTTGGGGTGAAGTTTACAATAAGGTTTTGGGTAAGCGTTAAGGTTAGGGCGAGGTTTAGGGTTAAGATTAGGGTTAGGATAACGGTTAAGGTTAGGTTTAGAGCTAGGGTTAGTAGATAGTTGAAATGGTACTGATAGTCTACAGATGGACTATCCAAATAAAGTGTTATCTATTTGTTTTGATAATATGAATAATCATGATGACAGACTGCCTTGTTTAGATATCATTATTACCCCACATAGTAACAGCCACCACACAACGGGCCAGGGAGCAAAGCCCAAAAACACATTAACTGCTAGACCAAAAGGAAAGACAGGGCATAAACACACACTAACTGCTAGACCAATAGGAATGGCAGGGCCTGAACACATAGTAACTGCTAGACCAATAGGAAGGGCAGGGCCTGAACACATACTAACTGATAGACCAATAAGATGGGCAGGGCCTAAACATACACTAACTGCTAGACCAATAGGACAGGCAGGTACTGTAGCTTCTCATGTGACTCAAGGTAATCAGAACCATAAATACAACCGTGAGATAGTAGATAGAGTCATGTAATAAGATACAGTACCTGTCATGATTTATGACACAGGCATATTAGTTATCATCTCTAATCAATCTGGTTTAACTGGAGACGTTTTGAACAGGATGTTGACTGGATAGATCAGTTCATTTGGCCCTCACTCTTCTCTCTCTCTTTCCTCTCTCTCCCCTCTCTCTCTCTCTCTCTCCCCTCTCTCTCCCCCCTCTCTCTCTCTCTCTCTCTCTCTCTCTCTCTCTCTCTCTTCAATTTAAGGGCTTTATTGGCATGGGAGAAAAAAATGTACATTGCCAAAGCAAGTGAAATAGATAATAAATGAAAGTGATTTTTTTTTTTAAATGTACAGTGAACATTACACTCACAAAAGTGCCAAAATAATAAAGACATTACAAATGTCATATTATGCATATATACAGTGTTGTAATGATGTGCAAATATTTAAAGTACAAAAGGGAAAATAAATAAACATAAATATAGGTTGTATTTACAATGGTGTTTGTTCTTCACTGGTTGCCCATTTCTTGTGGCAACAGGTCACACATCTTGCTGCTGTGATTGCACACTGTGGTATTTCACCCAATAGATATGGGAGTTTATCAAAATTGGATTTGTTTTCAAATTCCTTGTGGGTCTGTGTAATCTGAGGGAAATATGTGTCTGTAATATGGTCAAACATTGGCAGGAGGTTAGGAAGTGCAGCTCAGTTTCCACCTCATTTTGTGGGCAATGTGCACATAGCCTGTCTTTTCTTGAGAGCCAGGTCTGCCTACGGCGGCCTTTCTCAATAGCACGGCTATGCTCACTGAGTCTGTACATAGTCAAAGATTTCCTTTATTTTGGGTCAGTCACAGTGGTCAGGTATTCTTCCACTGTGTACTCTCTGTTTAGGGCCAAATAGCATTCTAGTTTGCTGTGTTTTTTTGTAAATTCTTTCCAATGTGTCAAATAATAATCTTTTTCTTTTCTCATGATGTGGTTGGGTCTAATTGTGTTGCTGTCCTGGGGCTCTGTGGGGTCTGTTTGTGTTTGCGAACAGAGCCCCAGGACCAGCTTGCTTAGGGGGCTCCTCTCCAGGTTAATCTCTCTGCAGGTGATGGCTTTGTTATGGAAGGTTTGGGAATCGCTTCGTTTTAGGTGGTTGTAGAATTTAACGGCTCTTTTCTGGATTTGCTAATTAGTGGGTATCAGCCTAATTCTGCTCTGCATGCATTATTTGGTGTTTTACCTTAGACACAGAGGATATTTTTTGCAGAATTCTGCATGCAGTCTCAATTTGGTGTTTGTCCCATTTTGTGAATTCTTGGTTGGTGAGCAGACCCCAGACCTCACAACCATAAGGGCAATGGGTTTTATAACTGATTCAAGTATTTTTAGGCAGATCATAATTGGTATGTCAAACTTTACGTTCCTTTTGATGGCATAGAAGGCCCTTCTTGCCTTGTTTCTCAGATCGTTCACAGCTTCGTGGAAGTTTACTGTATGTATAGTTTTTTGTGTGCTCTAGGGCAACGGTGTCTAAATGGAATTTGTATTCGTGGTCATGACTTTTTTTGGAACACCATTATTTTTTGTCTTATTGAGATTTACTGTCAGGGCCCAGGTCTGATAGAATCTGTACAGAAGATCAAGGTGCCGCTGTAGACCCTCCTTGGTTGGGGACAGAAGCACCAGATCATCAGCAAACAGTAGACACTTGACTTCAAAATCTATTAGGGTGAGGCTGGATGCCGCAAACTCTTCTAGTGCCCTCGACAATTCGTTGATATATATGTTGAAGAGAGTGGGGCTTAAGCTGAATCCCTGTCTCACACCCCCGCCCTGTGGAAAGAAGTGTGTTTTTGTCCAATTTTAACCGCACACTTGTTGTTTGTGTACATGGATTTTATAATGTCATATGTTTTTCCCCCAACACCACTTTCCAGACATTTTTTTTAAATAAAAAAAACATGAGAAGACCTTGCCTTTGTTTTGGTTTGTTCGTTTGTCAATTAGGGTGCAGGGTGAATACTTGGTCTGTCGTACGGTAATTTGGTAAAAAGCCAATTTGACATTTGCTCAGTACATTGTTTTCACTGAGGAAATGTACGAGTCTGCTGTTAATGATAACGCAGAGGATTTTCCCAAGGTTGCTGTTGACATATATCCCACGGTAGTTATTGGGGTCAAATTTGTCTCCACTTTTGTGGATTGGGGTGATCAGTCCTTGGTTCCAAATATTGGGGAATATGCCAGAGTTGAGGATGATGTTAAAGAGTTTAAGTATAGCCATTTGGAATATGTGGTCTGTATATTTTATCATTTCATTTAGGATACCATCAACCCCACAGGCCTTTTTGGGTTGGAGGGTTTGCATTTTGTCCTGTAGTTCATTCAATGTAATTGGAGAATCCAGTGGGTTCTGGTAGTCTTTAATTGTTGATTCTAAGATTGGTATTTGATCATGTTCATGTTTTTGCTGTTTGCTCTTTGTTATAGAGCCAAAAAGACTGGAAAAGTGGTTTATCCATACATCTCCGTTTTGGATAAATAACTCTTCATGTTGTTGTTTGTTTAGAGTTTTCCAATTTTCCCAGAAATAGTTCAATTCTATGGATCCTTCATAACATTGAGCTGATTTCTGACGTGCTGTTCCTTCTTTTTCCATAGTGTATTTCTGTATTGTTTTAGGAATTCACCATAGTGAAGGCGTAGGCTCAGGTACAGTGGGTCTCCATGTTTTTGGTTGGATAGGTTTCTCAATATCTTTCTTAGGTTTTTGCATTCTTCATCAAACCATTTGTCCTTGTTGTTCATTTTATTAGGTTATCTGCTTGAAATTTGTAGATTTGATAGGGAAGCTGAGAGGTTTTCTACTGCTAAGTTTACACCTTCACTATTACAGTGAAACATTTTGTCCAGGAAATTGTCTGGAATGGATTGAATTTGTTGTTGCCTAATTGTTTTTTGGTAGATTTCCACACTACTTTTCTTCCATCTATAGCATTTCTTAATATTATTCAGTTCCTTTGTCTTTGATGCCTCATGATTGAGCATAGATATGTTGAAGTACAGTGTGATTTTGCTGTGGTCTGATAGGGGTGTCAGTGGACTGACTGTGAATGCTCTAAGCGACTCTGGGTTGAGGTCAGTGATAAAGTAGTCTACAGTACTACTGCCAAGAGATGAGCTATAGGTGTACCTACCGTAGGAGTCCGCTCGAAGCCTACCATTGACTATGTACATACCCAGCATCCGACAGAGTTGCAGGACTTGCAACCCGTTTTGTGTCTAGGGGGGCATAATGAGGGGGGAATGCTGTCCCCTCCAGGTAGGTGTTTGTCCCCCTGTGTGCTGATGGTGTCAGGTTCTTGTCCAGTTCTGGTATTTAGGTCGCCACAGACTAGTACATGTCCCTGGGCCTGGAAATTGTTGATCTCCCCCTATAGGTAGCACAGATGACCTCAGACCTTGTATATTCCAGGACGAGATAGTAAAAGCTTTGTGTTCCATAATGTCTAGTGTTGTTTTTGTGAGGTTTAGGCCTGGACCATCACAATAGGTGTGAGCAGAGTATGTTGAGCATCTGATACATACCTCTTAGGTCACAGGATGGGGCTTGGGCAGGTGTAATGGTGGGGGTTGGGCCTGTTGCTCTGCTCACGACCTGGGCATATGTCCCGCTGTCATGTTGAGGTCCTTGCCGCAGGGGCGGGGGGCATGGGGTGGGCAAAAGGGGCATAGGTCTGATATGGGAGGCCTATATAGGGTGTAGCCAGGGTCTGCTTGGGGTGTTCTTAGCTGGTTGGGGTGTGGCTGGTGATGCTGTGGTCTGGGTGTAGGCTCCTCTTGCCGTGGGTTCTCTCGGTGCAGGTCCTTCAGGGCGGGGTCTTGCAGATCTGGGAGGGTGTCTCGCTGGTCTGGGCGGGGTGTCCGTTGCTCAGTTGCTCCTGTGTGAGGTTCTGGGGCTACGGTTGAGGGTGACATTCTTCAGGGTCCTGGCAAAAGTTGGGATTGCTGCCTTGTAGAGGTGGACCTGATCGTAAAGGCTGTTCAAGTCCAGGGTGGAGTGGTGGGCCAGGTAGACATTAGGTTTTGAGGCGCAGTCTTGCGAAATGCTTGCATTCGCCCGCTGTATGGTGGCAGGGTGGAAGTCTTTTCGTGGTAGCAGGGTGGAGATAACCACTTGTATGTTGGGGAAGTGGAAGAAGCTTTTTCAATCACTCCCTTGAGTGCTGTGGCCGCCCTTTCTTGCTGGGCTCTCAGGTCATTTGTGCCTGTGTGAATTATGATGTGACTGGGGGAACCTAGTCTCTCGCTCTCTCATCTCCCTACCTTTTCTCTCTCTCTCTCTTTCTCCCTATCTGTGTATGCATCTGTCTCTCTCCCTTTCTCGCTCTCTCTCTCCCTTCATCTCTCTCCCTCCCTTCATCTCTCTCCCTTCATCTCTCTCTCTCTCTCTCCAGACAGATAGACAACATGACTTACTGATCTATAAAACTACCATAGATGAGAAGATAAGACACACTGGCAGCATTAATTAATACATGTCAACATTTACTGTTTGGATAGAAATGTCAACTGGTTTGCAAAACCAACGAGGAACAATGTATTATTTGTTTCATCTAACATTTAATTATCCAGCTGAGACAAATCATTATTTACAATGGCGACCTGACAAGTGGCAAGTGCTGCAATGTACTGTAATATTGTCACATTTGATACGATGAGAAGGTAAACATGTCTCAATATACAGGTTTATTTTATGTTGTTGAAATAGTGGCATATTGAAGTCCCCTCAGAAATCTTCAACGGATCTGTTCAGGATTCTTCAAGTTTCAATAAAAGCATAATATAGTGAATTAGAAAATAGAAGTACATGTATTATGTTCAATAAATACATCAGCAGCTCAGTGTGCATTACATAGATGTTTTAAACAGAAAGGCAGTCCTATAGACATGTGCAGTAGAATACAAGTCATTCTGTTGTAATCCCATTAGGTGAACTGGAGTGGATGACTGTCATGTCTTATTCCAGAAGAAATGTGAGACTGTCCCATGTACGTTATGGGGGCGGCAAGGGGTGTTGGTGGTTAAAGTGGACTGTACCTTTCCAGGGAGGGATGTGATGAAAAGTGGACTGTCCCATTATGTACCTGTCCAGAAGGGGCTGAGAAAGCGTGACGTGTCCCATTATGTACCTGTCCAGAAGGGGCTGAGGAACACTGGACTACACTCCTCACAATAGTCTAAAGGGCTGTATTCTGATATTAATAAATTATATTGATGATAGCCAGATCCAAAATGGAACTTCCACTGCTGCTGCTGATACAGAATCCAGTCCATGAAACATCCAGTAGCCATCTTCTCTCCATCCCTGAAAACACAGCAAGAGGAGCAGATGACTGAGTGTCCATACATCCCTGAAGATGTCCTAAAATAGACAGCGTATGTACACTTCATTCCAAACAGTGACACATTCAAATACTCAGTTAAGTCTGACACAGATAAAGTCTATTCCTGACTCTTTCAATGAAGACTCTCCATGCATTTTAGACCAGAAGTAGGTTTAATCTTGTTCTGGGAAACAGGAACTCAAAATAAATCTTCCTTGGCTAAAACCACCCCATAAATGATAGAAACAACAACCCCCCCACAAAATGGAATAAATCTAAACCAGAATATTCTGGAATCAGAGGACAGGCTTTGTTAATAAATCAAGACATCAGAAATGTTGATGGCTCTAGCAGAGCAGATCGCATTGCCTTCAGGCGTTTTCCATCCAGCGGGCCTTAACTCAACGTGACGTTGTGGATGAATCTGGATGGATCTGAATTATCCCAATTATTACATTACCAGTGTTGAGGAGATCAAGGCTAAAGCAATGGAGCAGTGGAGTTCTGCTTGCAGCAATGAGGATCACATTGAGCCACCCTACAGTGCATGCAGCTGAGGACTACAGTACTGAAGTACAGTCCTAGGTTCAAGTAGTATGTTGTTTTCTTTCAAATTAGCTTTCCCTTCACAATGGAACCAGTGGAATAGTCCCACATCTGGAAACCCTGCCCATCTGGCACTACGGGCAGGCCCAAGCCAACACTCAAATAGTATTGGTTTTGAACAAAAACCAATACTATTTGAACCCATGTCTGGAATACAGTACAGTACCAGGCTAGATTAGAGGACCACACATCAATCAACACTCCACCAACCCTCAGCAATTCCCCTTCTAGAACGGCACAGAGCTCAATCGGAGACAGGAGGCCCATCTGATTAAAGGAAACAAGTTGTAACCTCAGTGCTTCCAACGCTACTCTAGTTACTATGGGGTCTATCTGAAGCTGTGGCGGCACGGGGGCGTCCCAGGGTGAGGTAATGCAGGAAGGTGGCCTGTTTACAAATCAATGCTTTTTAATTAACCTGTGTTGCAAACCTTCCCAACAGCCACCCACAGAATGACATCACTGAGATGTTGACTTCCTCTATGAGTTGTCATAGTGATGGTGCCGACTAGGCAGAGAGAGACTGTCTCATCATATAGAGCCTCAGGGGAGGAAGGACGTGTCAATAGACAGTGAGTGATCTGTCAACACACCACTCTTCTTTCTGCTCCGTCTGCCCTGAGCCTAATAATACCTGCAGGGAGTCACGTTCCACCACTACCTGTCTGACCTGCCTGCCCAGACTCTCTCTCTCTCCTCTATCTCCCTTACCCTCATCCCTCTCTCACTCCTACCTGGCATAACTCCCCCTATAACCCTCCATCCACTGTCCCTGACTCACTCCCCTCTACCTCTACCTCTGTGCTGGCCTTCCTCCCTCCTCCTCTGTCTCCCTCTGTAGGTTTGGCCATCATGTATGTAATCTCTGTGCTTAGGCTGCATGGCAAATGTCTGAGCAAAACACAAAAGACAATGCCCAAGGACCAGTCAGTCCTTCCCCCTCTGAGGGGCCAAAATGTATCTCTCTGTTACAGTATCCAGAGGACTGATTACTGGAATGTGTGATAGCTGCTGAAGGATTATTCTATCTGTTATCTATCTTAAACTTGTCCTCTGAGGATAACTTTTATTCCATCAGTGGAGGCTGCTGAGGGGAGGACGGCTCATAATAATGACTGGAATGGAGCGAATGAAATGGCATCAAACACATGGAAACCAAATGTTGATACCATTCCACCTATTCTGCTCCAGACATTACCACGAGCCGGTCCTCCCCAATTAAGGTGCCACCAACCTCCTGTGAATCCCATCTATATGGATGTATGATCTCTGTGGTACCTTGTGTCTGTACAGGGTGAACTCTACATTACTCTATGCAAAGGGGATTTATTGTCTATTTACACTGGGCTCATCCTCCACACAAGCCTTTAGATGTTATGACACCCTGTGGAGATGGGGCCTGGGTGATCAGGTTACTGTAAACTTGGTATCGTTTGATTGGTCAACGGTGGTTGGTTTTGGTTCGAAAAAGATACACCATCAGATGTTATAAATGGAACGGAGGTCTGTTGTTCTCTCTTATCCCGTATCCAGTCAATTGGAGAACAGTTGCAGAATATTTTCTAATTTCCCAGGTTCCTAGGCCTCTTGCCTAGTAGTCATCTCTTCGTCATTGTTCACATTTGTCTTGTATGTTAACCGTGGGATCTATATGTTTAGAATTATGCTTTGTTAACGTCAGTATTGCCTTATACAGTAATTAAGCTTTATGCCTTGTATGTGAATCCATTCATTTTACAAACTTGCTTTGATATTATTATCTCATGACCATTTCTCGATTTTAGTCAGCTAAACATATAATACTTGATTGCACATGGTTTTGCTATAGTCAGATTAACATTTTAATAGGCTAAATGCTTAGTCTTATTATGGGTCACGTGAGATATATATAATATACTCATATATAATAAATATTACCCCACTACACCTCCACCCTCCCTCCCTTCCTCATTCCCTCATCTATCTCCCTCCATTCTCTCTCCTCCTTCCTGTAAGGCCCTACCTGTACCTACCTCCTGGGGCCGGATTCACAAAACATTACTTACGAAAAAACGTAAGAAGTTTCTTAAGGAAAAAAAAAAAGAAGTTCATAAGATAGTTTGAAAATGCAATTCCTCAAAATGTTCTTAGGAATTCGTCGTTTTCTTAGGAACTTCGTAAATACCTTCTTATGTGGCATTGACATTAGTGACGTGCTTGAAACCAATAAATAAGCTTATGTGACAGGGATGATAGGATTTGGTTATTTCGTTATTTTTCACACATTATAGCCATCAGACTAGCTATATCAAAATCAAAAATGGATAACCAAGGGAAGCACAATAAAAACTTCAGTAAACAAGAGCTTGAAGATGGTGGAGGAAATAGCAGCCAGGAAAAGGTTGCTGTTGGGGAGACTTGATAACTGCCGGGTCACTGCTGAGACCAAAAAGAGAGGATGGGTGAGAGTGGCCGAGTCTGTCTCTGCCGTCGGCGGTATGGCAAGGGACAGTGACGGCGTAAAAAAGAAGAGGTCTGACATGAAGTCGGCTGCTAAGAAGGGAGCTGAGAGACCATTCATGTGGACCAGCTGGAAGAGAAGATGGTGGTAGAGGGACTGCGTGACATGTAAGTTAGTTAGCTGTGTTAGCTAGCTAACGTGTAAAGACATTATAGCCAACAACATAGCTAACGACGTTAACGTTAGCCAAGTTCTTCTTTGCAAATTGACAAGATACCGCTAGCTATTTAACACTTCTAGAATATTGTAATATATTGTTAATTACTAGCTAGCTAGATAATGTGTGTTTAATTTGTTTTCTTGCTGTATTTAAATATCCTGTAGCCAACTGTTTCTGTGGCGTGAGAAAACGTTCATGTTTACAAAAGTATCCATTCGTCTCAAGACAAGGATTTAGCTGTCCTAAAGTTAAGTACATTTCCAAGAATAGATCTTGAAACATTATTTTCAAGCATCCCATTTCTTCTTAACTTTTTTCTTAGGAAGAAACTTAGGAAAAACCTTATGAACATTTCCAATAACTTTATTGAGGAATAGCAACTTTGCTTAACTTTCTTCATAAGTCTATAGTTAAGGAAAAAATGGCAGTTAAGAAGAAATTTGTTCTTAAGAATGTTTTGTGTATCTGGCCCCTGTACCTTGGAGCTGAGACAGTATTGCAGCAGAATCAGCCTGCTAAACCTGGCCTCAACCTGTCTGTGGTGCCTGGGCCTGAGGCTGGCCCGTATCGCTCCTTCTATGATTTAGGCTATTGACGGCCAACACATCACAGTTGTGAGTACCTGTCTTTCTTGACGTTGTGCGTATTTGGCTGTACATGTTGGTTGAAGAGCTGCCTACTACTCTCCTTATCGGCTCATCAGCACATCTGCCTGTCTACTGGTACTCTTCCATCCACATCCACATCAACACAGAAAAATACAATGCTCCCCTTCACCTTCTCACAAAGGGAGGGGGAAGAGAGGGGGAGAGAGAGAGAAGAGAGGGAGGAGAAAGAGAGCGAGAGAGAGAGAGAGAGAGAGAGAGAGAGAGAGAGAGAGAGAGAGAGAGAGAGAGAGAGAGAGAGAGAGAGGAGAGAGAGAGAGAGAGAGAGAGAGAGAGAGAGAGAGAGAGAGAGAGAGAGAGAGAGAGAGAGAGAGAGAGAGAGAGAGAGAGAGAGAGAGAGAGAGAGAGAGAGAGAGAGAGAGAGAGAGAGAGAGAGAGAGAGAGAGGACGATTCAGAATATAACTCACTCTTATGAGAGAGAGAGTTCTTGTTGAGTCAGGGTCAAATCTGGGTGTCCCACCTCCAGCCTAATAGTGGCGCACTGAGCACCGTCCATTCTCTGTGATTGTCCCTCTACGTCCCACACACACCTCTCATTCAGGCTGCCACAGCACTACACAGCCCAGATGTCAACAGTTCCCTTTGAGCTGGGCGACTGCATGGCTCTGAGGTGGCCCATCAGAGCATATCTCCATTCATTCAATACACTGCAAGGATCTGAGACTCCGGCCTGTGGGTTTGAAGTGATATCTCTGTTGTGCCTCGGCCTCTGCATTCTTTACCATGCTGTCATGACTAGAGTGAGTTACACAGCGTCGAGTGTGTGTGTGTGTGTGTGTGTGTGTGTGTGTGTGTGTGTGTGTGTGTGTGTGTGTGTGTGTGTGTGTGTGTGTGTGTGTGTGTGTGTGTGTGTGTGTGCACTCATTCATGTGTGGAGGGAGCTCACAGTACTGTGTCGATGCGGATGGTGACACCCACCCAGAATACATATGCCACCCTGCCTGATCACATCTCAAATGGCAGCTACAGTAGTCATCCACTGGTCACTGTCCTGTTTGATCTACAGTATGTCTGTTAGTACAGGACTGACTGGATAGAATTCCACTGTGAACACTGATCTACAGTATGTCTGTTAGTACAGGACTGACTGGATAGAATTCCACTGTGAACACTGATCTACAGTATGTCTGTTAGTACAGGACTGACTGGATAGAATTCCACTGTGAACACTGATCTACAGTATGTCTGTTAGTACAGGACTGACTGGATAGAATTCCACTGTGAACACTGATCTACAGTATGTCTGTTAGTACAGGACTGACTGGATAGAATTCCACTGTGAACACTGATCTACAGTATGTCTGTTAGTACAGGACTGACAGGATAGAATTCCACTGTGAACACTGATCTACAGTATGTCTGTTAGTACAGGACTGACAGGATAGAATTCCACTGTGAACACTGATCTACAGTATGTCTGTTAGTACAGGACTGACTGGATAGAATTCCACTGTGAACACTGATCTACAGTATGTCTGTTAGTACAGGACTGACAGGATAGAATTCCACTGTGAACACTGATCTACAGTATGTCTGTTAGTACAGGACTGACAGGATAGAATTCCACTGTGAACACTGATCTACAGTATGTCTGTTAGTACAGGACTGACAGGATAGAATTCCACTGTGAACACTGATCTACAGTATGTCTGTTAGTACAGGACTGACAGGATAGAATTCCACTGTGAACACTGATCTACAGTATGTCTGTTAGTACAGGACTGACTGGATAGAATTCCACTGTGAACACTGATCTACAGTATGTCTGTTAGTACAGGACTGACAGGATAGAATTCCACTGTGAACACTGATCTACAGTATGTCTGTTAGTACAGGACTGACTGGATAGAATTCCACTGTGAACACTGATCTACAGTATGTCTGTTAGTACAGGACTGACAGGATAGAATTCCACTGTGAACACTGATCTACAGTATGTCTGTTAGTACAGGACTGACTGGATAGAATTCCACTGTGAAAACTGGTAATATTTAAATGGATGTGAACTCAGTGTCATTCCTACCTGTTGAATGTCCATCTTCCCAACTCCATCGATGTAGCTTCTGCCTGATGTTAGTGCTTGGTATCACCTGGAAAACAACAGATGGAACAGCAAGTTGGTGGTCCAGCAGGCACACAGTCATGTTAGCAGGCACACAGTCATGTTAGCAGGCACACAGTCATGTTAGCAGGCACACAGTCATGTTAGCAGGCACACAGTCATGTTAGCAGGCACACAGTCATGTTAGCAGGTGCACAGTCATGTTAGCAGGCGCACAGTCATGTTAGCAGGCACACAGTCATGTTAGCAGGCACACAGTCATGTTAGCAGGCACACAGTCATGTTAGCAGGCACACAGTCATGTTAGCAGGCAGACAGTCATGTCTCTAGGCACACAGTCATGTTAGCAGGTACACAGTCATGTTAGCAGGCAGACAGTCATGTTAGCAGGCACACAGTCATGCTAGCAGGCACACTGTCATGTTAGCAGGCACACTGTCATGTTAGCAGGCACACAGTCATGTTAGCAGGCACACAGTCATGTTAGCAGGCACACAGTCATGTTAGCAGGCAGACAGTCATGTTAGCAGGCACACAGTCATGTTAGCAGGTACACAGTCATGTTAGCAGGCACACAGTCATGTCTCTAGGCACACAGTCATGTTAGCAGGTGCACAGTCATGTTGGCAGGCAGACAGTCATGTTAGCAGGCACACAGTCATGTTAGCAGGCACACAGTCATGTTAGCAGGCAGACAGTCATGTTAGCAGGCACACAGTCATGTTATCAGGCACACTGTCATGTCTCTAGGCACACAGTCATGTTAGCAGGCACACAGTCATGTTAGCAGGCACACAGTCATGTTAGCAGGCAGACAGTCATGTTAGCAGGCACACTGTCATGTCTCTAGGTGCACAGTCATGTTAGCAGGCACACAGTCATGTTAGCAGGCACACAGTCATGTTAGCAGGCAGACAGTCATGTTAGCAGGCACACAGTCATGCTAGCAGGCACACTGTCATGTTAGCAGGCACACAGTCATGTTAGCAGGCACACAGTCATGCTAGCAGGTACACTGTCATGTTAGCAGGCACACAGTCATGTTAGCAGGCACACAGTCATGTTAGCAGGCACACAGTCATGTTAGCAGGTACACTGTCATGTTAGCAGGTACACAGTCATGTTAGCAGGCACACAGTCATGTCTCTAGGTACACAGTCATGTCTCTAGGTACACTGTCATGTTAGCAGGCACACAGTCATGTTAGCAGGCACACAGTCATGTTAGCAGGCACACAGTCATGTTAGCAGGCACACAGTCATGTTAGCAGGCACACAGTCATGTTAGCAGGTACACAGTCATGTTAGCAGACACACAGTCATGTTAGCAGGCACACTGTCATGTTAGCAGGTACACTGCCATGTTATCAGGCACACAGTCATGTTAGCAGGCACACAGTCATGTTAGCAGGCACACGGACATGTTAGCAGGCACACAGTCATGTTAGCAGGCACACAGTCATGTTAGCAGGCACACAGTCATGTTAGCAGGCACACAGTCATGTCTCTAGGCACACAGTCATGTTAGCAGGCACACAGTCATGTTAGCAGGCACACAGTCATGTTAGCAGGCACACAGTCATGTTAGCAGGTACACTGCCATGTTATCAGGTACACAGTCATGTTAGCAGGTACACAGTCATGTTATCAGGTACACAGTCATGTCTCTAGGCACACAGTCATGTTAGCAGGTACACAGTCATGTTAGCAGGCAGACTGTCATGTTAGCAGGCACACAGTCATGTCTCTAGGCACACCGTCATGTTAGCAGGCACACAGTCATGTTAGCAGGCACACAGTCATGTCTCTAGGCACACAGTCATGTTAGCAGGCACACAGTCATGTTAGCAGGTACACTGCCATGTTATCAGGTACACAGTCATGTTATCAGGTACACAGTCATGTTATCAGGTACACAGTCATGTCTCTAGGCACACAGTCATGTTAGCAGGTACACAGTCATGTTAGCAGGCAGACTGTCATGTTAGCAGGTACACAGTCATGTCTCTAGGCACACCATTAGTGAAACAGTGGGCGCACCAGTCTCTGAGGAATTTGCCATTGTATAGATTTTACATTGACGACCATTAAAATGCTCTAGTTTTTTTGCATCTGTCTCTTTTACTATATCCATGTGTAAATGCTGTTGACACCGGGGGAAGGAGAAGGGGGTCAATAGTTCCTGTAGTTTCACTGGAACATTCCTCTGATTTCCTCGAAGGTTTTATTCTGTGTGTTTTATGCTGTAATCCCTGTGTTAACATGCCTGGTCATGCGTCTCTGTTTAAACCCCTGCCTTTCTAACTGCCTGTCTGCCTGCCTGTCTGTCTGCCTGCCTGTCTACCTGACGCCCTGACTGCCTGCTTTCCCAGCCTGTCTGCCTGCCCGCATATCTGACTGCATGACTGTCTGCCTAACTAACTGGGGCAGCAGGTAGCCTAGTGGTTAGAGCGTTGGCCCAGTAACTGAAAGGTTGCTGGATTGAATCCCCGAGCTGACAAGGTAAAAATATGTTGCTCTGCCCCTGAACAAGGCAGTTAACCCACTGTTCCCCGGTAGGCTGTCATTGTAAATAAGAATTTGTTGTTAACTGACTTGCCTAGTTAAATAAAGGTACAAATAAAAAAAACTGCCTGCATGGCTCTCTGGCTGTGTTGTTGCAGAGCTCTCTGTGCCCAGCCCCATGATGACTCCATGACTCTGCCTTGACATGGCTCTCTGGCTGTGTTGTTGCAGAGCTCTCTGTACCCAGCCCCATGATGACTCCATGACTCTGCCTTGGCATGGCTCCTGTTCTAGATATCTATTGAGTGAACTACGACTCACACACTATTGATCTAACACATACTGTAGCCATGCCTTTATGACTTCACAAAGTTTTGTCGGGCCAAGGTCTCTTCAGGAGTGAAACATTGTGAACTAATAGGAACTGAAGGTTTGTGTTAGATTAAATTAGTGTGTAGGCCTTACTTCACTGTTCCACTATGTTTTGCCCCAATCAATGAAAAGTTTGACTACTTCGTTTTTTATCCCGTCTATATTCACAAGACCTTTAATAGGACCGGCCCTTTGGAACACGTCCACAGAATGTCACATTCTTCAATCTTTCAAAGTGTCCCACGTGACAAAGCTTCTGTTTCAGTGCATCACAAGGTTGGCATTTCATGGAGACTGAAACAAGATTTTCCATTCTACCATTTCACAACTATTCGATGTGCTCATATTATAAGGATATCGGGTTACTGCGAGCCTTGGAAATGAGACATACAGGTCTCTTTAAAAGACCAGTGGTTTCTGGACTAAAGCAGCTCTCTACCATTGATAAGTCAGGCCTGGTCACGCCCCGCCCCAAACAGAGGTTGTGTCCGTTTCAGAGTTTCGCAGGATCAGATCGGTTACCTTGGCAACAAATGCACTGTTTCCAAGTGACACAAATCCTTGAGTTAAGAACCTCCTTTAAACTGTATAAGCTCTGAGAGTTGCGGGCCAGAAAACAGAAAATAACAGGACGACGGGGAGAGAAACTCAATTCTAGCCATATTACTTCCCAGAGTTTCATGAGATGACATGGTTAAACGATTCAGTCTTTTGCTCCTTTTTAAAACACCTTTAAGATTTTTCGTGCTGGCATAGGGTACTGCTTTTAGGTGCATGCCAGTCTGCTTTTTCCACTCAGTAAATAGCTTTCTAAAATTGTATTTTTCTTACTTCTGTAGACAAATAGGTTGACATAAAGAATAGCCCTTTAAAGCTTGCACTGTTGGTAGATAGGCCAATGGGTGAGGTAATGGGGAGAGCAGGGGGTAAGGGGATGAGGGTGAGGGGATGGGGGGTGAAGAGATGAGGGGATGGGGAGAGCAGGGGGTAAGGGGATGAGGGTGAGGGGATGGGGGGTGAAGAGATGAGGGGAGAGGGGATGGGGGAGAGCAGGGGGTAAGGGGGTGAGTGGATGGGCTGGTCAGATCTTTGATTAACACTAAGGTATACCCTGTAGGGTCTCCATCTAATATGGTAGAGTGGCTTTGTGTGGTGAGATTCCTCCCTTATGGAAAACTACCCAGCTGACATTAGAGCTTCCTGAACACTGCATCCTATAACCCACACATGAAACACACACACTGGCTATTGCTCCTCCAGCCACGATGGAGCTCATCCAACCCAGAAGACAGAGAATCCCCTAACAAACCTCATCCAACCCAGAAGACAGAGAATCCCCTAACAAACATAATCCAACCCAGAAGAAGACAGAGAACCCCCTAACAAACATCATCCAACTCAGAAGACAGAGAATCCCCTAACAAACATCATCCAACTCAGAAGACAGAGAATCCCCTAACAAACATCATCCAACCCAGAAGAAGACAGAGAACCCCCTAACAAACATCATCCAACCCAGAAGAAGACAGAGAACCCCCTAACAAACATCATCCAACCCAGAAGAAGACAGAGAATCCCCTAACAAACATCATCCAACTATGTAGAAGACAGAGAACCCCCTAACAAACATCATCCAACCCAGAAGAAGACAGAGAACCCCCTAACAAACATCATCCAACCCAGAAGAAGACAGAGAATCCCCTAACAAACATCATCCAACTATGTAGAAGACAGAGAATCCCCTAACAAACATCATCCAACCCAGAAGAAGACAGAGAACCCCCTAACAAACATCAACTAACCCAGAAGAAGACAGAGAACCCCCTAACAAACATCATCCAACCCAGAAGAAGACAGAGAATCCCCTAACAAACATCATCCGACCCAGAAGACAGAGAATCCCCTAACAAACATCATCCAACTATGTAGAAGACAGAGAATCCCCTAACAAACATCATCCAACCCAGAAGAAGACAGAGAATCCCCTAACAAACATCATCCAACTATGTAGAAGACAGAGAACCCCCTAACAAACATAATCCAACCCAGAAGAAGACAGAGAATCCCCTAACAAACATCATCCAACTATGTAGAAGACAGAGAACCCCCTAACAAACATCATCCAACCCAGAAGAAGACAGAGAATCCCCTAACAAACATCATCCAACTATGTAGAAGACAGAGAACCCCCTAACAAACATCATCCAACCCAGAAGACAGAGAATCCCCTAACAAACATCATCCAACCCAGAAGAAGACAGAGAATCCCCTAACAAACATCATCCAACTATGTAGAAGACAGAGAACCCCCTAACAAACATAATCCAACTATGTAGAAGACAGAGAATCCCCCTAACAAACATCATCCAACCCAGAAGAAGACAGAGAATCCCCTAACAAACATCATCCAACTATGTAGAAGACAGAGAACCCCCTAACAAACATCATCCAACCCAGAAGAAGACAGAGAATCCCCTAACAAACATCATCCGACCCAGAAGAAGACAGAGAACCCCCTAACAAACATCATCCAACTATGTAGAAGACAGAGAACCCCCTAACAAACATCATCCAACCCAGAAGAAGACAGAGAACCCCCTAACAAACATCATCCAACCCAGAAGAAGACAGAGAACCCCCCCTAACAAACATCATCCAACCCAGAAGAAGACAGAGAACCCCCTAACAAACATCATCCAACCCAGAAGACAGAGAACCCCCTAACAAACATCATCCAACTATGTAGAAGACAGAGAATCCCCTAACAAACATCATCCAACTATGTAGAAGACAGAGCACCCCCTAACAAACATCATCCAACCCAGAAGAAGACAGAGAACCCCCTAACAAACATCATCCAACTATGTAGAAGACAGAGCACCCCCTAACAAACATCATCCAACCCAGAAGAAGACAGAGAACCCCCTAACAAACATCATCCAACTATGTAGAAGACAGAGAACCCCCTAACAAACATCATCCAACTATGTAGAAGACAGAGAACCCCCTAACAAACATCATCCGGACATGTAGAAAAAGAACAAGAACACAGCACACTGAGGGCCCATGACAAATGGCACCCTATTCCCTACATCAGTGGTCACCAACTGGTCGATCTCCAAGGCAAAATACCCAACGAAACAGCCTTGCATTCCTATTTTTTTTTTATTTGTCTTGCGCTGTTGGCAGTAGGTGCACCTGATTCATCTGTCCTGCACGCCGAGTAGGTGACGTGTTCCCATTTTTGAATAATTTCACGTCTGAAGGTAGAAACTCTGCCTTCTCGGTGTTCCCGGAGGAGCAAATCAAGTGCACTATAGGCCTACCACTGGCCAATCAAATGGCTCAGATTACCATGTCTGCAGTAGGCTAACGTAGCAGGTGTAAAAGAAAACTACAGCAAAGTTGATACTGTGAGATTTCTTAACTTTTAAAACCATGACTAGAGAGAGACTGTCAACGAATACAGCAAAGTGAGTGAGTTCATGTTTAAGTTTTTACTCAGCACTGTCAACACTTTCTATTTAATACTTTTAGAAAAGCGCGTTCTCTGTACTTCCACTAACGCTACAACCAGCACTGCAGCTGTAATGAATGAGTAGGAAAGTGTATCGGAATGCTTGTGTTGTTATTATTAGCAGCTTGGAAATATTTCACATTCTTTGGTCATCGGAGTAACAACATGAATTGATGCATGAGGCATAAATAATGCGGTGCGACTCGAGTTTCGCCATCAGCTGGAAGACGATGTCCCTTTTTGGTCAGTGTCAGCGGAGGAAAGGGAGAGCGGAGAGATGTTGAAAGACGGTCCCTCAGTCTGCTGCTCTCTCCATCCTCTGAGACGGACCATCAGATGCGGGCACCATCAGCCCAGTAAAATACTAATGGCTAATGATTTAATTGTATGCTCGCTCAGCTGTGCCTGACAAGTAATATTACAATAGATCTATTACCAGTGTGATCATACAGTCTACCTCAAATGTTGAAATGTCATTTTTAAAAATGGTCTGAGAAGAACAACAAGGCAATGGCACAGCAATTCAAGCAAAGCCAATATGTGGTGATAATGTATTGGGCATATAGCCTACTGCACAAACCTCATTACTACAGAATGTTTTGAATAGGTTAGTGTTGCATAGGCTTTCCTTTTTTAAAGTCATGCATTTTGACTCAGAAACTGACCTAGACGCAAAAAAGGTTGGTGACCTCTGCCCTACATTGCGCTACTTTTGCACTAGCCTATGGTTCACTATGCTATGTACCCTCTTGACAAAAGTAGTTGACTATAAAGGGAACAGGGTGCCAGCATAGAGAATGATAGAGGCCTCTACTGGCCAAAAAGCTGTATTAGCAGGGGTAGTACCATTGATGGCTTCCACCATTTTAATGTAGTCAACTGGGTAGGACTTCATTGGCTTATCTCTCCTGGTGACCCTGTTGGAGTCATGTCCAACCGGGTCATTAGGAGGGATCAGCCAATCGTGAAGAAGAAAATGGACTACTTCAAAATGTGCTCACAGATGCCATAATTGGGATGCTTTCTGTATGTTTTCTCTATGGGTGCCATTTTGGATCCACACAGGATGTTCAAGGGATTTGATCTCTACATTCCTCTCCCCAGAATTGGAACCAGAGAATGATTTCAATGATTTGATATATTTCTGGTGGTCCATTAGTTCAAAATAAAGCTCTGATTCAAAGGGGGATGTGTAAACCACTGAATGAGTATCAGAGTCCAGCGCTGCAGCCCATACTCTTTTCCAGATGTGTGATTGTCAGCTGATTTGCTGTACTTTCACTTTCATGTAACTTTCCCAAATAAAGCTGCTTTGAAACCCCAAGAGCAACAACTGAAAAGAGCAACAGTTACACCCTCATCCAACCACACAACAACAAACTGAAACACCTTTACAAACACAGACCTCTCACCCTCGTTCCAACCACACAACAACAAACTGAAACACCTTTACAAACACAGACCTCTCACCCTCGTTCCAACCACACAACAACAAACTGAAACACCTTTACAAACACAGACCTCTCACCCTCGTTCCAACCACACAACAACAAACTGAAACACCTTTACAAACACAGACCTCTCACCCTCGTTCCAACCACACAACAACAAACTGAAACACCTTTACAAACACAGACCTCTCACCCTCGTTCCAACCACACAACAACAAACTGAAACACCTTTACAAACACAGACCTCTCACCCTCATTCCAACCACACAACAACAAACTGAAACACCTTTACAAACACAGACCTCTCACCCTCGTTCCAACCACACAACAAACTGAAACACCTTTACAAACATGGACCGCTCACCCTCGTTCCTACCACACAACAAACTGAAACACCTTTACAAACATGGACCTCTCACCCTCGTTCCAACCACAACAACAACAAACTGAAACACCTTTACAAACATGGACCTCTCACCCTCGTTCCTACCACACAACAAACTGAAACACATTTACAAACATGGACCTGTCACCCTTGTTCCTACCACACAACAAACTGAAACACCTTTACAAACACGAACCTCTCACTCTCGTTCCAACCACACAACAAACTGAAACACCTTTACAAACATGGACCTCTCACCCTCGTTCCAACCACACAACAACAAACTGAAACACCTTTACAAACACAGACCTCTCACCCTCGTTCCAACCACACAACAACAAACTGAAACACCTTTACAAACACGAACCTCTCACCCTCGTTCCAACCACACAACAACAAACTGAAACACCTTTACAAACACAGACCTCTCACCCTCGTTCCAACCACACAACAACAAACTGAAACACCTTTACAAACACGAACCTCTCACCCTCGTTCCTACCACACAACAAACTGAAACACCTTTACAAATAGGAACCTCTACTGGTTTACAGCCAACCAACACACACACTCATCAGTACACAAGACACAAACAGGGACAAACGGGGAGAAACCCATAATCCACAAACACATGCACGTGAAAGCACGTGCACACAACTCAGGGACACTGGTTCAACCTTGCGCCAGTGTCCCGTTAAATCAGTCATGTGAAACAACCCACTCTTTTCGGCAAATCAGATTAAATCTCTTAGCTGTGGGGCACACACACTTACAGCTCTGGGTTTGGGTCCACGCACACACACACACACACACACAAATCAGATTTTGACCCACAAACTCTGGCTCCCTGTAGTCGTATGCTAACAACTCCATATCAGTTGTTCCCATTACAAGCCTGCAAAGACCTAAGGGTAAAATAGGCATCCCAACCCTTTCTATTGAAGGTCATCTACATGTAGTTCTGATTATCAGTCTCAGAGGAATCGCTGATTAACTGATAGGGTTTGATTAGGGTTTGATACACAAGATGGAAACTACAGAGTGATATGATGCAGGGTTTATTAGATTCTGTACTGTAGCCAGATGTGCTCATTTCCTATCCTCAACCATATAATCATAACCAACCAACCAGCATCCAGTATTCCTCAATCACTGCCTGACTGATCTTGGTTCAGATTCAGTTGAAAATAAAACAATACCTAGGCCTGTATTCATACAACTTCTCAGTCCTGATCCCAGATCAGCACTACTCTGAGACACCTTATGTATATAGGCCCTGACTTCACATTCAAAGACAACTTTGAGGTACCATGGGGAATGTGGGAAACATTTTGATAAGCTACCACTCAGCAGGCTTTGACTCCTTGCTTGGCAGCTTCACGGCAGAATAAGCAACATGTGGAAACATATTTATAGTGTGTTTAGTAGGTATAGGAAATTAGCAAACGATGGATTCAAGTGCTGATCTAGTTCCCAAACACTGATATAGTGTAGCAGCTAGAATTGACAGAAAACATTGATTTATTCTTCCTCTAAACGTCCAACTACCCAGTCCAAACTGAACTTCATTGGCCGGTTTCCTAGACACAGATGAAGTCTAGTCCTGGACCAACAATCAGATTTCATTCTCCATTAAGCTTGTATTTTAGTTTAGGACTAGGCATAATGTGTCCTGGAAACCGCCCCTTAAATATGTTGTCAGTCCAGGACCCAGCTTAATCCGTGTCTGTGAAATCAGCCCCAAATGATTTAAGATAGATTCCCATTAAACTGCCATTCTCCATCATCATACTGTAATCACAAAGCAGTAGAACACTCAGCTGATTAACAATAGCGTCTGCTGACAGACTGTTACCATAGCCTGAATGTTCAATTAAGTTAAATAGAGTAGCAGGGTTTGGTTGAAGATTAGATGAACAGAAACAGTGAAGCTCAGTGATAAATATCAAGGCATATTGGAGGCATATGGAACCCTTCTCACCCCATTCAGCGTTTCCAGTAGGGACGAATCAACAGACGGACCAGGCTGCCTGGCAAAGGTATATGGGCCGTGTCCCAAACGGCACAGTATTCCCGATATAATGGACTACCAGGGTCCCCAGGGCTCTGGTGAAAAGCAGTGCACTATGAAGGGAATAAGGTGGTGTTTGGGACAGAGCCGTGGACTGGGCTGTTTTAATCAAACACAGATGTTTGGAGAAGATACAAGTCTCCTTCGCCTGCAGCCTCAACATGAGACTCCATGCTGCTAATCAGGAGGCTAGGCACCGTCATAAAGGTCCTCCAACTAATCAGCACGATCCCCTTGGCCCCACTACCACCCATCATAGATAGCCATCATAGATAGGCCAAGATAACATCAGGCCAAACTATCTGATGGAGCGTTTACAGGTTTACTATTCATTATCTACAGTAGTAACTGAAACTAGAGGCATGGGCAGGCATAGTGTACATATGGATATGAACTATAATTCCTCTCATTCAGAGATTAAATGTACTATACTGACAATGGCAGGTCATTGTGAAAACAGCATTCAATTACACTTACATTTTAGCACACACTCTTATCCAGAGCAATTTACAGGCACAATTAGGGCTAAGTGCCTTGCTCAAGGGCACACCGGCAGAATGTTCACCTAGTCGACTTGGGATTCGAACCAGCGACCTTTCGGTTACAGGCCCAACTGGCTCTTAACCGCTAGGTTACCTGTCCCCCACCTATATCCGCTAATATCCACTATCCTCAATGACCTCACACAGGCACGGCTTTCCAGGCAAGAAAGAGACCCGTTTGACATCTTCCTTTTCTTTTTGTCGAAACGTAACCAAAACAGTACCTCAGCCCTTTAAGCAGCCACTGTGGGATAACTGTGTCTGCTTCTGTGTGTGGTACAGTGTCAACATGTGAAGGTCAGAGCAGGGACGTGTAGAGGTGCAGGTGGCCCCAAGGGGCTGTCTGCCTCTGTTCTCCTGGAAGGGAGTGTGGAGGGTTCTGTCAGCCCCTCTGGAGAGTTCACAGACTGGGTCTCTCTCACTCAACAGGGACCTGACTTTTCATCTGAGATCCTCGTGTGTGTGTGTGTGTGTGTGTGTGTGTGTGTGTGGGGGGGGGCGCTCAGATAAGAGCTGAGCCAATGACATGCCTGGATAAAGAGGAGGAGGAGTATGGGATAGGCTAGGGAAGGGAACCAGACCTCAGAGGACAGTTGAACCCCTGACAGGGAGGGGACATCAGAAGTCCTCATTCATCCCCCAGATCACCTAGCTGCCACACCTAGTCAGGACAGTGAGTCAGAGAGCCAGAGTCAAGGCCTGCCTGGCACCTCAACTCACTGCTCTACCACCTCTAACACACAGTGACGGTGACATCTCACCACACACTACAGAGCTCATGTAATAACTAGGGCTGTCAAACAATAGGAACATTTCAGAAAGTGTTTTAAACTAAGAGCGTTACAAGAATATTGACGTCTTGATTTTGTACAAAGTAACAGTTAGCAAAATTAGGCGCATAGATAAAGCACACTTTCTTTAACCTCAATGTCAACTTGTTTGGACATTGCATTGTTATTTGTAGATGTATAGATGATGTATTTGGGATGTTTTCAGTGTATTCTGAACACTTTCAGACAATGCAATTAATCACAATAAAAACGATATATAGTGCACTAAAATGACAAGTGAACTGGAGATAACTGACAGCCCTAGTAATAACTTATCGGTTAGTCTATGTGATGATAATAACGAGATTGTATGAATTCTCTTTCAAATAAATATGATTTAAACTTCAATTTTTTCAAACAAGATAAATAGATAATATTTTTGCTAAAACAGAGGCAGGGCTCAGTCATCAGTGGACATTCCTCAGCAGCACAGCAGTGAAGAAATGATCGATCTTCATCCAGAGGGCATTTCCTAGCCAAAGGGCTGGCACATAGCTTACTGCCTCCTGTTTTACACCACATCTACTGCCCAGACCCAGAAAACCATAATGTAACGACAGTATCACCTCAAAGTACGAGAGAGAGAGAAATTCAGAGGCTGGGACTGAGACTATAGAAGGAACCATCTCCTTTGTTTTCAGGGTTGACACCAGAGAGATTTGGGAAACATCCGACATGGAGGATGATATTGTTTTTGGAGATGTTTTTTTACAAGCCCAGCCCTTCGTCTTCACCCTAATCCTCCCACAGTAGAGCCAAGACTTGCAATTATCAATGGCAAAACTCTGACCCATAAGTCAATGAGGTGTGGAAAGAAACAGACAGGATGATAATAACGTAAGAGCGTTGAAGCCTTTAATAAAACAGACTAATTACACCATGCTGGCCTACTTTCACTTTGTAGCTGGATAATGTGGAAAGAAAACGTTCTTGTTGTGCGTACAGTTTTACGAGGTGAGAAGCTTTGGGACTATTCCAACGAGTAGGAATTCACCATATCTCCTTGACTTTCTAGGATTATTCAAGAATAATCTTGACGACCCGATTGTACCCAAAGTCACCAACTACTTCCTCTAGTCTACGCCTTGTGTCTCAGAAAGGTAACGGCAGTGAGACTGACGGAGACCTTCAGGTGAAAACATTGCACTCCGAGAAACTGCGACAGCATTCAACAGTGCATGTTTATCTTTCTTTCAGGACTTTATTTATGCAGCTCAGTCCTTGAGCTGTCCTTGTCTGTTAATGTTCTGTATTATGACATGTCTCGTGTTTTGTGTGGACCCCAGGAAGAGTAGCTCCTGCAGTAGCAACAGCTAATGGGGATCCTAATAAAATAACCAAATAACAAACGTTCTACCCTTCACTCTTACTGGATACACTAGTTGTAAACTAATGGTGGTGCTCCTCCAACCTCCCAGGCCTCAGAGTGGGTCACAGGAGCTGTTGTCATAGAACAGGTTAGGTAGGTATGGTTTGTGTAGTGATATGTTAGTTTTAGAGCAGGAGGTAAACAGCGTTGTCTCTCAGGGTGGGCCCGGGTGTGCTATACCCTACAGAGAGCACATGTTTCCCATCGTGGTTTAAAGGGAAGGAGGATTAGAACCAGGAGCAGAAGCAAGGCGGAGCATCATCCAGCCCATGGTGTGGTCAGAGTGGTCTCAAATCAGGTCCATCCACAATAATGCTGATACAGCCAATGTGGAGGGTAAGGGACATTTATCACTAATATGTCAAATAAAGTGACATGTAACTTCAATGGTTGCATGTTGCTGTGATCAGTGTTCTCAATCAGGTCTAAGGAATACTACTGATACAAGATGGAGGGTTAGTGACATATACTGTAGCTAATATGTCAACTTGGGTGACAAATTGGTTAAATGTCACAATTTCAATGTATTATAATGAGACCATGTAACAAAGTGACTGGTGTTTAGGGAACACTGGCTGGTCAGATGCACCAGAGGGGGTGTAGAGGGGCCTGTGAAGCCCAGTCTGGATGCACCAATCAGGTCAACGGAGGCAGGCGTGTCCCCTTGCTGACAGCCCAGGACTGCCAAGCTCTGGGGTTGCAGACACTCACACAAACACTGGCTGGGTAAGGGATATGAAAAGGTGTTGAAACAGAGCGGATTTGGGTTTTCAGAGGCCTTCCTGACATCGCCTACTGGGAACAAGAATCACCTTCAAAACTCGCATCTAATAAAAGACAGAAACAAATACAGATTGATTTACACATAAATAATACTTCACCTTTTTAATTAGGAAAGCAGTTAAAGTTTGTGAATTGGGGCTAAAAGTTTGAGAGAGAGAGAGACCGAGAGAGAGACCGAGAGAGAGACCGAGACCTGGGCCCTGACAGTAAATCTCTGTAAGACAAATAAAAAGGTCCAGTCGCAAGGACCACGAATACAAATTTAATCGAGACACCGTTGCCCTAGAGCACACAAAAAAAAACAATACATACCTCGGCCTAAACATCAGCTCTAAGGGTAACTTCCACGAAGCTGTGAACAAGCTGAGAGACAAGGAAAGTGTCACGCCCTGGCCATAGAGAGGGTTTTATTCTCTATTTTGGTTAGGCCAGGGTGTGACTAGGGTGGGCATTCTATGTCCTTTTTTTCTATGTTTTGTATTTCTTTGTTTTGGCCGGGTATGGTTCTCAATCAGCTGTATATCGTTGTCTCTGATTGGGAGCCATACTTAGGTAGCCTGTTTTCCTTTGGGTTTTGTGGGTGGTTCATTTCTGTTTAGTGTTGCTTACCTGACAGAACTGTTTGGCTGTCGGTTTTTGTTTCTTTGTTTATGTGTTCTCAGTACAATAAATACATGATGAGCACTCACCACACTGCGCCGTGGTCTACTCCTTTCGACGGCCGTTACAGCAAGAAGGGCCTTCTATGCCATCAAAAGGAACATAAAATACGAAATACCAATCAGGATCTGGCGAAAAATACTTGAATTAGTTAAAGAACCCATTGCCTTTTTTATGGTTGTGAGGTCTGGATGCTCACCAAACAAGAATTCACATAAAAATGGGACAAACTTCAAATTGAGACTGCATGCAGAATTCTGCTAAAATATCCTCTGTGTACAATGTAAAACACCAAATAATGCATGCTCAGCAGAATTAGGCTGATACCCACTAATTATCAAAATCCAGAAAAGAGACGTTAAATAGTACAACCACCTAAAAGGAAGTGATTCCCAACCCTTCCATAACAAGCCATCACCTACAGAGAGATGAACTTGGAGAAGAGTCCCTTAAGCAAGCTGGTCCTGGGACTCTGTTCACAAACACAACAACAAACAAACCCCACAAAGCATCACAATTAGACCCAACCAAATCATGAGAAAACAAAAAGATAATTACTTGACACATTGGAAAGAATTAACAAAAAAACTGAGCAAACTAGAATGATATTTGGCCCTAAACAGAGAGTACACAGTGGCTGACCACTGTGACTGACCCAAACTTAAGGAAAGCTTTGACTATGTACAGACTCAGTAAACAATAGCCTTGCTATTGAGAAAGGCCGCCGTAGGCAGACCTGGCTCTCGAAAAGACAGGCTATGTGCACATTGCCCACAAAATTAGGTGGAAACTGATCTGCACCTCCTAACCTCCTGCCAAATGTATGACCATATTACAGACACATATTTCCCCCATATTACACAGATCCACAAAGAATTTGAAAACAAATCCAATTTTTATAAACTCCCATCTACTGGGTGAAATACCACAGTGTGCCATCACAACAGCAATATTTGTGACCTGTTGCCACAAGGGCAAACAGTGAAGAACAAACACCATTATAAATACAACTCATATTTATGTTTATATATTTTCCCTTTTGTACTTTAACTATTTGCACATCGTTAGAACACTGTATATGGACATAATATGACATTTGAAATGTCTTAATTCTTTTGGAACTTCTGTGAGTGTAATGTTTACTGTTAATTTGTATTGTTTTTCACTTTTGCTTATTATCTACTTCACTTGCCCAGACCCGGAATTGAATTGAGGATGAGAGAGAGACAAAGAGAGCGAGCGAGAAAGACAGAGAGAGAGAGAGAGACAGAGAGTGTCATGTTTGTGTGTTGGAACGGACCAAAGCGCAGCGTGAGTATCGTTCCACATCTTTTATTTGAATGTGAAACTTTGCAAGACAAAACAATAAACAAAACACAAACCGTGACGACAGAGGTGCAACATGCACTAACTCAAAAATAATCTTCCACAAACATAGGTGGGAAAAACAACTTCTTAAATATGATCCCCAATTAGAGACAACGATGACCAGCTGCCTCTAATTGTGGATCATCCAAAAAAAACAACATAGAAAAACAGAAACTAGAACCAAACAACATAGAACTAGATAAACCCCCCCAGTCACGCCCTGACCTACTCTACCATAGAAAATAAGAGCTCTCTATGGTCAGGACGTGACAGAGAGAGTGAGAAATAGAGACAGAGAGTGAAAGAGAGACAGAAACAGAGAGAGCGAGAGAGAAGTTAAGTATGGCGCCAAAAAAGGTTAAAAGAGAAACGGGGTCACAGACAGGGACAGGGTTTACCCCCCAGAGATGCAGGGGCAATGGGGTTACCCCATTCAGGTACCACAGGGGACAGTTGAACCAGGAGACTGTGACTTTTTTTAATCCAATTAAAAGGCTTGGTGCGGCGCAGACAAGAGGATACTAGCAGGACACTAAGCAGGACATGCATGGTGGAGCACATCTTCACTCACTGAGTCCAACACCAATTAATCATGACCCCATATGAAGCTTCAGATGCTATTCAGAGGGACGGCTACTATGTGTGGTCAGTCAAACACACACACACACACACACACACACACATACATGGTGGGACAGAGACACACACACACAGTGACAGACGCATGCACACACACACACACACACACACACACACACACACACACACACACACACACACACACACACACACACACACACACACGATGTGCACACACACACGGACCATGTAGACTGGAGGTTGAACAGGCAGTATTCATGGTCACGCCCGGACCAAGCATCTATCTCCACATCCAAAGGGCTAGGGATGGGATCCATTCTTTCACAGAATTACTGAGGGTGTGTCGTGTTGTTGTTGAACTTGGAGTAAGATTGTTCCCTCTATATATCTAAATCATACCCAAATATCCCACAACTCTATGGTGAGAAGGGATTTGCTGATTGCATGGTGTCAACTATTCCAAACAGCCACAAGAGGTCCTCTGCGACCCTGTGACCCCATAGCCCACACACATAAACAGATATAATTATACAGTATGTATCTGTCACTTTTTTATTGCGTGTGTGTGTGTGTGCGCGTTTCTGGGGGTGTAGATGTTTCTCAACACAGAAAATAGCAGTGTGTTGTGTTCAGGATCAATTCCAATGATGAAATCCAAAAGGTCAAGCTAAATAATCTTAGCTAAATAATCTTAGCAGTAAACAACATCCCTTTCCATTCCCAAACATAAGGGCACTCTAGGTCATTCCTTTCACTAAGCTGATCTTAGATCAGTTTTGCATTAAACCCACTAATGGTGAAGGCTAGGATTGGAGGAGTCACTTCTGGGAGAATTTTTGCATTTTAGCTAACGCTAACCCTTTTCCTAACCTGCTACATTAATTACCCTAACCTGCTGTGTAAGTTCTCCTAACCTGCTACGAAAAGTCACTTCTGACATTAGTGGCATCTCTTCTAGTCAAAACCTCTGATCCTGGATGTCAACAAAGTTCAGTTGAACCATGACAAAGTCTAAACAGAATCCTTGGGACGTCCCAACTCTGATGTCACCCCATTGAAGTTGACATTTAAAATGGTTGAGGTGAGGGTTAAGGTTAGGTAAGTGTTATGGTTAAGGTTAGGGTTTAGGGTAGGGATGTCCCAAGGTTCCCGGATAGCACTAATTGTTGAACTGCTCATCATCACTTCCTCAGGGCCGGTTTACCAAACGAGGACACTTCCCCCAGAGCCCCCAACCTCCAGGGAGCCCCCAACCCCAGATAGCATATGATAGCAAAATGTGTAGAATAGCAGGTAATTAGCTTTAAAATTGCAACATTTTATCTCATGCATAATGGCAAAATGTGAACAAAAGCATGAGATGAGCTATAAAACATCATATTTTTTCTCTGTCCTATGTCAAAAAGTGTACATTGGCAGGAAATATGGGTTGAAACTAAAACATTTTCTCCTAGTCTCATGACAAAATGTGTAGAATAGCATTAAATTAACTGCACATTTTTCTCTCTGCACCATGTGTTGAAATGCAGTCTGTTAGCTGATTCCAATAAAAAAAGGTCTGTGTCCAAGGCCCCAAATGAGATAGTCCGGTCCTGCACTTCCAGTCCCCCTTTTATGACATCACATATTTCAGTTCGTTGTGACGCCACACTGACAGACCAGTGGCATTGATTAAGCGGATCCTACAGGGCTTCCAGTCCCAGGATGTTCTGAAAACCACACTTCCATGATGGCTCAGTGATTAAACCCAAAAACACCTTCAACTACTCAGCCAGAGGAGAGGAGAAGAGGCAGAGGATTAAACAATATCCCTCCCAGTTTCCTATCAATATCCATGGTAGTGCCATGCCTCTGTGACAGTATCTCTACATCTCAGGGGAACACACACCAGGCATCATGCCCAACTAAAATATTCCACTTCAATGTACAAACATCAGCGGCCAGTGGAAAAAGGTGGGATGAAGAAAACAATCGTTAATCCCAACATGGAGGGATTATGAATAGGGCAAACATCACACATAAACAAATGACTAACCCTCCATAACCCAGCCCTGTACCATGTGGCGGCCCTCCGGGCCACTGCCGGGTCTGGATCCAATGATCCAATGATCCAATCCCTCAATGTTTATCAGAGCCAGCAGCCACTGGTGAAACCTCCATGACAAACACTGGGAGGACAAACCTCAGAGCAGTGGAACAATCAAAGAGAAAACTATTTGCTTTGATTAAGATGAGAAGGTCTTGAAGACTCTTGATCCTCACTGAGACAGAGTCTGTGTCCTAAATGGCACCCTGTTCCCTATATTGTGCACTACTTTTGACCAGAGCCTTATAGGCCCTGGTCAAAGGAAGTGGACTATATAGGAACAAGGGTGCCATTTAGGACAGTTCAATCCTAGATGACATCAACCAGGGATGGCTGCTATTTAGTCAGGATTATAATTAGATTATAATAATATACTGTATTATACAAACTATTATACATAATATTCAACATGCTATTATATATTATACAGTGCATTCAGAAAGTATTCAGACCCCTTGACTTCCAGCCTTATTCTAACAGAAATACCTTATTTACATAAATATTCAGACCCTTTACTATGAGACTCGAAATTGAGCTCAGGTGCATCCTGTTTCCATTGATTACATCCTTGAGAAGTTTCTACAACTTGATTGGAGTCCACCTTTGGTAAATTCAATTGATTGGACATGATTTGGAAAGGCACACACCTGTCTATATAAGGTCCCACAGTTGACAGTACATGTCAGAGCAAAAACCAAGCCATGAGGTGGAAGGAATTGTCCGTAGAGCTCTGGGACAGGACTGTGTACAGGTGTGCTAAGCTTGTAGCATCATACCCAAGAAGACTCGAGGTTGTAATGGCTGCCAAAGGTGCTTCAACAAAGTACTGAGTAAAGGGTCTGAATACTTATGTAAATGTCATAGTTCTGTTTTTTTATTTTATAAATGTGCACAAAATTCTAAAAAACAGTTTTTTCTTTGTCATTACGGGGTATTGTGTGTTTTAGAATAAGGCTGTAATGTAACTAAATGTGGAAAAAGTCAAGGGGTCTGAATACTTTCCGAATGCACTGTATTATATATTATAAATGTTATTAAACATGATAGAATACATGATATTATACCTGACTTTATACCTGATATTATACATGATAGTATACATGATAGTATACATGTTATTATACATGATCGTATACAGTTGAAGTCGGAAGTTTACATACACTTGGAGTCATTAAAACTTGTTTTTCAACCACTCCACAAATCTTTTGTTAACAAACTATAGTTTTGGAAAGTCGGTTAGGACATCTACTTTGTGCATGACACAAGTAATTTTTCCAACAATTGTTTACAGACAGATTATTTCACTTATAATTCACTGTATCACAATTCCAGTAGGTCAGACGTTTACATACACTAAGTTGACTGTGCCTTTCCAGAAAATGATGTCATGGCTTTAGAAGCTTCTGATAGGCTAATTGACATCATTTTTATTTTACCTTTATTTAACTAGGCAAATCAGTTAAGAACAAATTATTATTTTCAATGATGGCCTAGGAACAGTGGGTTAACTGCCTTGTTCAGGGGCAGAACGACAGATGTGTACCTTGTCAGCTCTGGTATTCAATCTTAAAACCTTTCGGTTACTAGTCCAATTCTCTAACCACTAGGCTACCTGCCGCCCCAATTTGAGTCAATTGGAGGTGTACCTGTGGATGTTTTTCAAGGCCTACCTTCAAACTCCGTGCCTCTTTGCTTGACGTCATGGGAAAATCAAAAGAAATCAGCAGAGACCTCAGAAAAAAAATGGTATACCTCCACATGTCTGGTTCATCCTTGGGAGCAATTTCCAAACGTCTGAAGGTACCACGTTCATCTGTACAAACAATAATACGCAAGTATAAACACCATGGGACCACACAGCTGTCATACCACTCAGGATGGAGACGCGTTTTGTCTCCTAGAGATGAATATACTTTGGTGCAAAAAGCGCAAATCAATCCCAGAGCAACAGCAAGGACCTTGTGAAGATGCTGGAGAAAACGGGTACAAAAGTATCTATATCCACAGTAAAACGAGTCCTATATCGACATATAACATGAACGGCCGCCCAGCAAGGAAGAAGACACTGTTTCAAAGACTACCGTTTGCAACTGCACATGGGGACAAAGATCGTACTTTTTGGAGAAATGTCCTCTGGTCTGATGAAACAAAAATGGAACTGTTTGGCCATAATGACCATCGTTATGTTTGGAGGAAAAAGGGGGAGGCCTGCAAGCCGAAGAACACCATCCCAACCGTAAAGCACGGGGATGGCAGCATCATGTTGTGGGGGTGCTTGCTGCAGGAGGGACTGGTGCACTTAAAAAAATAGATGGAATTATGAGGAAGGAAAATTATGTGGAAATATTGAAGCAACATCTCAAGACATCAGTCAAGAAGTTAAAGCTTGGTCGCAAATGGTTCTTCCAAATGGACAATGACCCAAAACATACTTCCAAAGTTGTGGTAAAATGGCTTAAGGACAACAAAGTCAAGGTATTGGAGTGGTCATCACAAAGCCCTGACCTCAATACCATAGAACATTTGTGGGCAGAACTGAAAAAGCATGTCGAGCAAGGAGGCCTACAAACCTGACTCAGTTACACCAGCTCTGTCTGGAGGAATAGGCCAAAATTCACCCAACTTATTGTGGGAAGCTTGTGGAAGGCTACACGAAATGCTTGACCCAAGTTAAACAATTTAAAGGCAATGCTACCAAATACTAATTGAGTGTATGTAAACTTCTGACCCATTGGGAATGTAATGAAAGAAATAAAAGCTGAAATAAATCATTCTCTCTACTATTATTCTGACATTTCACATTCTTAAAATAAAGTGGTGATCCTAACTGACCTAAAACAGGGAATTGTTACTAGGATTAAATGTCAGGAATTGTGAAAACTGAGTTTAAATGTATTTGGCTAAGGTGTATGTAAACTGCCGACTTCAACTGTACATGATAGTATACATGATATTATACATGATAGGGTGGTTCTTCAGAGGACATCAGACAGCCTGTTTCACTGTGTCTTACTGGGGTGGTTATTCAGAGGACATCAGACAGCCTGTTTCACTGTGTCTTACTGGGGTGGTTATTCAGAGGACATCAGACAGCCTGTTTCACTGTGTCTTACTGGGGTGGTTATTCAGAGGACATCAGACAGCCTGTTTCACTGTGTCTTACTGGGGTGGTTATACAGAGGACATCAGACAGCCTGTTTCACTGTGTCTTACTGGGGTGGTTATTCAGAGGACATCAGACAGCCTGTTTCACTGTGTCTTACTGGGGTGGTTATTCAGAGGACATCAGACAGCCTGTTTCACTGTGTCTTACTGGGGTGGTTATTCAGAGGACATCAGACAGCCTGTTTCACTGTGTCTTACTGGGGTGGTTATACAGAGGACATCAGACAGCCTGTTTCACTGTGTCTTACTGGGGTGGTTATTCAGAGGACATCAGACAGCCTGTTTCACTGTGTCTTACTGGGGTGGCTATTCAGAGGACATCAGACAGCCTGTTTCACTGTGTCTTACTGGGGTGGTTATACAGAGGACATCAGACAGCCTGTTTCACTGTGTCTTACTGGGGTGGTTATTCAGAGGACATCAGACAGCCTGTTTCACTGTGTCTTACTGGGGTGGTTATTCAGAGGACATCAGACAGCCTGTTTCACTGTGTCTTACTGGGGTGGTTATTCAGAGGACATCAGACAGCCTGTTTCACTGTGTCTTACTGGGGTGGTTATTCAGAGGACATCAGACAGCCTGTTTCACTGTGTCTTACTGGGGTGGTTATTCAGAGGACATCAGACAGCCTGTTTCACTGTGTCTTACTGGGGTGGTTATTCAGAGGACTTACACTCTCATGAGAGGCCTGCTGGGGCAGAGGTCACACACACACACACACACACACACACACACACACACACACACACACACACACACACACACACACACACACACACACACACACACACACACACACACACACACACACACACACACACACACACACACACACACACACACACACACACACACACACACACACACACACACACACACACACACACACACACACACACACACACACACACACACACACACACACACACACACACCCCGTGCGGAGCTGGTCTGTGTGTGTGCATATTTCCATGCAACTACTGTAGATGAGCAAAGCCATCGCACCAAAACATCTCTCTTGCGCTCTAATCCGCCCTTTCTCTCCTTCTCCACGCTCCTGATCCAAGGTGGAAAAGCGCTGAGCGACTCCTTCCCTCCTTCCCCCTCCCTGTCCCTCTCTGTCTGTCCTGTCCCACAAAGCTTTACCTGCTGGGCCTCGGGACTACCCCGCTCTGCAGGGCCTTATCCACAGCCCATGTCTCCAGCCCTCTTCCCTTGGCCACCACAAAAGCCTTCTGGAGGCCCGGTTCAGGCCCTTCAGAGCCAGTCTTCAGAGCCAGTCTGAGACAAAATACTCCATTTAATCTCTACTTGGCATGACTCTGACTGCAGGGCGCAAAGGTCCTCCACAACACCCCTTACACTCCTCCTCCTCCTCCTCTCTAATCCTAGCCTACATGACTGACTCGGACTGAAAGGCCCACACGCCACAGGTGAAAGCTAAAAAAGTGCCGTATGCGAGATTCAAAAGAGACCACCTGCTCATCAAAATAAATTGCACTCCAGCGACAGCAACAAGAAAAAAAGTTTGATGAAAAAAACTAAAAAAACAGCTCAACCTCCCTCTGTGATCCTAGCCAGACAAAAGAACAAATTGCATTTCTGCATCGCGGCTTCCATCGGTCAAGATGCACACGGGGGGGGGGGGGGGGGGGGGGCACTGGGGGCCAATGATGGGGCCACTCTGAGTCCATTTGTGTGTGAGCATGTTGTTATGAGGTCCATCAAATCCAAAGAGGGATGTGGATGAGCAGGATCCCTCTCTCCCTCGCTCTCTCTCTTTACCTCTGTCCTTTCATCTTCTGCTTTTTATTCTTCTCTCTCTATCTCTCCACTTGTGCCTGTTGTTTCTTTCTCCATCTAGATGGAGTGTTATTATTCCAAACAATACAAAAAGCATTATCTTTATGAATGCCGGAGCTCTTTGAGCCGCTACAGTGCGTCCGAGGGTTTAAGGTCTGTGGCGTGAGAGCTGCATGCAATCTCCCTAGATAAAAGGACAGAGAGTCGGCCAGACACGACAAGCCTTCATCTTCATCCTCCTCATCCTCATTGCACAGAGACGTAGCTTCAACAAAGACCAGTAGCTTTAATCTTGACACTTTCAGTCAGACAATATCATTTGAGCCAAGTCAGAGTGCTACCCAGAGTGCTGTCACAGGCCCCTCCAAACAGGTTAGCAGAGAGTGGGCTTACTAATATGGTAGTACATAAGTAAACAAACAGAGGGAAACGGTCAGAAAGAAAGGTTTCTGAACAATAATGTAGTTGTTACCAGAAATGCTGTGAAAATTGTACATGTTAAGGTTGAAACTTTATGAAATGCCTTTAAGCTATGACTACAAAGTCTTAGAATAGGCATTACCATCCAGCGTATGGGTTTTTCATACAGGGGCCCCAGAGGGAATCGAACCCACCATCCTTGGTAAACACCATGCCCTACGAACTGAGTCACACATCGGTCCACAACATCAGTTATAAATATCGCCTCATATTTCAGTGTGGTTCATTTAGTTATTATTTAGTTATTTAGTTCTAATCATTGTTGTGTAGGTGGAGCTGTTTTGTGAGTGCAGCCAGGCAGGCAGAGTTTGTTTAGTAGCCGTGTCGATAGCTGAGGTGTGGGCATGGCAGCATGGAAGAGACTGGGCCTACTAGCACCGCTCTTCTGGTGGTCACACTGCCACAACCCGTGACCCGAGCCCAGGACTCCACCAGCCCCAAGCCCCTGGGCGGCCTGAGCCCAGGCCTCCACCAGCCCCAAGCCCCTGGGCGGCCTGAGCCCAGACCTCCACCAGCCCCAAACCCCTGGGCGGCCTGAGCCCAGACCTCCACCAGCCCCAAACCCCTGGGTTGCCCGAGCCCAGGCCTCCACCAGCCCCAAGCCCCTGGGCAGCCCGAGCCCAGACCTCCACCAGCCCCAAACCCCTGGGCTGCCCGAGCCCAGGCCTCCACCAGCCCCAAGCCCCTGGGCTGCCCGAGCCCAGGCCTCCACCAGCCCCAAGCCCCTGGGCGGCCCGAGCCCAGGCCTCCACCAGCCCCAAGCCCCTGGGAGGCCCGAGCCCAGGCCTCCACCAGCCCCAAGCCCCTGGGCGGCCCAAGCCCGGACACTGATTAATGTGACAGAGGATTACCTTTAAGCCAGCCGTGAGGACCACCCACACTGTGGCACAGGACGGCAGACACACATTCACAAAGATACACACACTCATATGTGTGCAAAAACACACACACACACACACACACACACACACACACACACACACACACACACACACACACACACACACACACTATCCTAATAATATACCATTGTTTTTTGGACTGGGGTCAGCAGTAACTGAATATCACATAACTCCTTGAACTGAAATTACGCAATGTTTGAATATACAGTATGAGAGAGCGAGAAAGAGAGAGAGAGAGAAGAAAGGAAGGAGAGCTGAGAGTGAGAGAGACATGAGAGAGAGGAAGATATGCGAAATAAAGAGAGAGAGAAGGAAGGAAGGAGAGCTAAGAGAGAGAGACATGAGAGAGAGGAAGACGTGCAAAATAGAGTGAGAAAGAGAGAGAAAAATAAGAAAAATCACATACTTTCTGGGGCACAGCCAGAAAACAACCTCAAGGCAACGGTCGGATGAGAGCAACAAGGGGAATTAACGACAAATCGGACACGGTCCATTCCCTGAGAAAACAGTCAGCTCATAAAGAGTGACGGGTAGACAAACACTCACCTACCCTCAGGTAATAACACACACAATTACACACACAGACACACGAACAAGCACACACATGCACAGAAGGCCAATGACATGCACACACCTACACCACCTCACTCTCACAGTCTCACGTCAGAATTAGATGTTCATCCATGTTTCTCAAACGTCAAATTTAGAAGTTTCTGCGAACATCAAATATCGAAGTTAGGCATCAACTCCAAATGGTTAAGGTAAGGGTTAAGGTTTGGGATAGACTTAAAACAAAAATCTCAAAAACAACTTTCTATTGGTGGATTTGAACTTGCAACCTTAGGAATCAGAGGCAGATGCAGATGCATCCGCCCATCCACCATCCCTGTCCACAATGCCTGAGCAAAACCTACTTGAAGGTAACAGTGCACACGGTTGCCCCTAGTGGACAGTTTCCACATCATCTCCCACTGCCCTCAGACATGGATGGACTTGGAATACTGACCTCTATCACGGGTGACCTGGCTGCATTCACACCTACAGTAGGCATGCACACAAGCCTGTCTGAACACGACACAGCCTCGCCTCAGAACACAACAGTCATCAATCTCCTCTCAGGGAGCACATGGTGCTTCTCCAATAAGAAGCACTGTCTACATGTACTTTTCCTCTGGATATTGTTCTGGTGACACATACAAGCACCTACTACACTGTTAGAAAACTGGTTCCTAAGCATGACATCCATGACGCTCTGGGATGTGTTACTGTGTTACTGTGTTCAGTGAAGCATGAAGATATGTATCGGTTAGGGCTGCACGATATGGGCAGAGCATTTAAGAGCTTTTTTTTTTTTAACAAGATATTGAGATTTCAATTTAAATTGTGATTTAGATCAAAACACTTGGGTCGCCAGGATAGCGGGTTTAATTCCCGAGAACGCCCATACATAAAACATGACTAAGTCGCTTTGGATAAAAATGTCTACTAAATGTCATACACACTGAGTGTAGAAAACATTAAGGACACCTGCTCTTTCCATGACATGGACTGTGCCCAAACTTTTGACTGGTACTATATATATATATATATATATATATATATATATATATATATATATATATATATATAAGATACTATGTGAACTGAATCATAGAAATAGAATGAGCATTCTTATTCTATATTTTGTGTTGTTTGTCATGACAATGAATTAAAAAGCATAGTGGTAGTTGTGACAGGGTAGGAACCAAAAGGTTGGTCAGTGTTTCCCAGGGGAACCCAATTACATTTGAATAGATGTTACATTTAGACAACGATTTTAGGATAAGGTTTGCCTATTCCTCTCTGATTCAAACAAAATGCTGACACGACCACTGGTTGCAGCCTGTATTGGAGCTTATGTTTGTAAGTAAGATTTTTTCCCCCTAGCTCCATAATCTTTTCTATCTGCATTTACCAGCTAGGTAGTTAGCAATTAGCATTAGCGCGAAGACTAACTAACTGTATCATACGTTTTGCAACTGTATGATACAGAACACGTGGATTAATATGAAGAAGCAGAGTTGAAAGCAGCATTGTTCTTGTTTGTTGGCTGCATGCATTGGCCTATAGCTATAGCTAACAGAAGCATGCAGACTCTAACTGAGCACGCCTGCTTGAGTGACAGGGTGCAGGGCTTAGTGTGTGGGGGCAGCAGCAGCAAGAAGAGAGAGGGAGACTGGCGAGAGATGACAAACGGAGTAAATTATAAAAAAAAGGACCATACACGCAGCTGAGTAGCGTTTCCAGTTGGTTGCTGATTGACAGTGAAATGCATGAGAGAGAAAATTCCTGTGCCCCATCGCCATGGCGATGAGTCAACAGTGGGTGGGGATCACCGGGCTGACCCCGGAAGTCGATAACGATTCATCCCCGTATCCGGCTCCCAAATGATTGGGCAAACAAGGAGCGCTTCAGAGTCAAAAGGCCCCAGGGCCTCGAGAAGGGCCTCGAGAGAAGCCATCACCCCGAGGGGTGACACACTGAAAGGCATACACAGCCCCTGGGTGGGGGGTGGATGGAGGGGGAGTGAGTGAGTGAGTGAGTGAGTGTGTGTGTGTGTGTGTGTGTGTGTGTGTGTGTGTGCGAGAGAGTAGTCCGGGGGAGTGAGAGGGGGTACTAGGAGAAGGAGAGGCGGTTCAGTCCAGTCACTCTATACAGTCAGTACTGTAGGCCTACAGCTCAGTCACTCTATACAGTCAGTACTGTAGGCCTACAGCTCAGTCACTCTATACAGTCAGCACTGTAGGCCTACAGCCCAGTCACCCTATACAGTCAGTACTGTAGTCCTACAGCCCAGTCACTCTATACAGTCAGTACAGTAGTCCTACAGCCCAGTTACAATATACAGTCAGCACTGTAGTCCTACAGCCCAGTCACCCTATACAGTCAGCACTGTAGTCCTACAGCCCAGTCACCCTATACAGTCACTACAGTAGTCCTACAGCCCAGTCACCCTATACAGTCAGTACTGTAGTCCTACAGCCCAGTCACCCTATACAGTCCGTACAGTAGTCCTACAGCCCAGTCACAATATACAGTCAGTACTGTAGTCCTACAGCCCAGTCACCCTATACAGTCAGTACTGTAGTCCTACAGCCCAGTCACCCTATACAGTCAGTACAGTAGTCCTACAGCCCAGTCACCCTATACAGTCAGTACTGTAGTCCTACAGCCCAGTCACCCTATACAGTCAGTACTGTAGTCCTATAGCCCAGTTACAATATACAGTCAGTACTGTAGTCCTACAGCCCAGTAACAATATACAGTCAGTACCGTAGTCCTACAGCCCAGTCACCCTCTACAGTCAGTACAGTAGTCCTACAGCCCAGTCACCCTATACAGTCAGTACAGTAGTCCTACAGCCCAGTCACCCTATACAGTCAGTACTGTAGTCCTACAGCCCAGGCAACCTATACAGTCAGTACAGTAGTCCTACAGCCCAGTCACCCTATACAGTCAGTACAGTAGTCCTACAGCCCAGTCACCCTATACAGTCAGTACAGTAGTCCTACAGCCCAGTCACCCTATACAGTCAGTATTGTAGTCCTACAGCCCAGTCACACTATACAGTCAGTACTGTAGTCCTACAGCCCAGTCACACTATACAGTCAGTACTGTAGTCCTACAGCCCAGTCACACTATACAGTCAGTACTGTAGTCCTACAGCCCAGTCACCCTATACAGTCAGTACAGTAGTCCTACAGCCCAGTCACAATATACAGTCAGTACAGTAGTCCTACAGCCCAGTCACAATATACAGTCAGTACAGTAGTCATACAGCCCAGTCACACTATACAGTCAGTACTGTAGTCCTACAGCCCAGTCACCCTATACAGTCAGTACTGTAGTCCTAGAGCCCAGTCACAATATACAGTCAGTACTGTAGTCCTACAGCCCAGTCACCCTATACAGTCAGTACTGTAGTCCTACAGCCCAGTCACCCTATACAGTCAGTACTGTAGTCCTACAGCCCAGTCACCCTCTACAGTCAGTACAGTAGTCCTACAGCCCAGTCACCCTATACAGTCAGTACTGTAGTCCTACAGCCCAGTCACCCTATACAGTCAGTACAGTAGTCCTACAGCCCAGTCACCCTATACAGTCAGTACTGTAGTCCTACAGCCCAGTCACCATATACAGTCAGTACAGTAGTCCTACAGCCCAGTCACCCTATACAGTCAGCACAGTAGTCCTACAGCCCAGTCACCCTATACAGTCAGTACAGTAGTCCTACAGCCCAGTCACAATATACAGTCAGAACTGTAGTCCTACAGCCCAGTCACACTATACAGTCAGTACTGTAGTCCTACAGCCCAGTCACAATATACAGTCAGTACTGTAGTCCTACAGCCCAGTCACCCTATACATTCAGTACTGTAGTCCTACAGCCCAGTCACAATATACAGTCAGTACAGTAGTCCTACAGCCCAGTCACACTATACAGTCAGTACTGTAGTCCTACAGCCCAGTCACAATATACAGTCAGTACAGTAGTCCTACAGCCCAGTCACACTATACAGTCAGTACTGTAGTCCTACAGCCCAGTCACCCTATACAGTCAGTACTGTAGTCCTACAGCCCAGTCACAACATACAGTCAGTACTGTAGTCCTACAGCCCAGTCACACTATACAGTCAGTACTGTAGTCCTACAGCCCAGTCACGCTATACAGTCAGTACAGTAGTCCTACAGCCCAGTCACCCTATACAGTCAGTACTGTAGTCTTACAGCCCAGTCACCCTATACAGTCAGCACTGTAGTCCTACAGCCCAGTCACCCTATAAAGTCAGTACTGTAGTCCTACAGCCCAGTCACCCTATACAGTCAGTACAGTAGTCCTACAGCCCAGTCACAATATACAGTCAGTACTGTAGTCCTACAGCCCAGTCACACTATACAGTCAGTACAGTAGTCCTACAGCCCAGTCACCCTATACAGTCAGTACAGTAGTCCTACAGCTCAGTCACACTATACAGTCAGTACTGTAGTCCTACAGCCCAGTCACCCTATACAGTCAGTACTGTAGTCCTACAGCCCAGTCACAATATACAGTCAGTACAGTAGTCCTACAGCCCAGTCACCCTATACAGTCAGTACAGTAGTCCTACAGCCCAGTCACACTATACAGTCAGTACTGTACTCCTACAGCCCAGTCACCCTATACAGTCAGTACTGTAGTCCTACAGCCCAGTCACAATATACAGTCAGTACTGTAGTCCTACAGCCCAGTCACAATATACAGTCAGTACTGTAGTCCTACAGCCCAGTCACCCTATACAGTCAGTACAGTAGTCCTACAGCCCAGTCACAATATACAGTCAGTACTGTAGTCCTACAGCCCAGTCACACTATACAGTCAGTACTGTAGTCCTACAGCCCAGTCACCCTATACAGTCAGTACTGTAGTCCTACAGCCCAGTCACAATATACAGTCAGTACAGTAGTCCTACAGCCCAGTCACACTATACAGTCAGTACTGTAGTCCTACAGCCCAGTCACAATATACAGTCAGTACTGTAGTCCTACAGCCCAGTGACCCTATACAGTCAGTACTGTAGTCCTACAGCCCAGTCACACTATACAGTCAGTACTGTAGTCCTACAGCCCAGTCACACTATACAGTCAGTACAGTAGTCCTACAGCCCAGTCACAATATACAGTCAGTACTGTAGTCCTACAGCCCAGTCACCCTATACATTCAGTACTGTAGTCCTACAGCCCAGTCACAATATACAGTCAGTACTGTAGTCCTACAGCCCAGTCACCCTATACAGTCAGTACTGTAGTCCTACAGCCCAGTCACCCTATACAGTCAGTACAGTAGTCCTACAGCCCAGTCACCCTATACAGTCAGTACTGTAGTCCTACAGCCCAGTCACCCTATACAGTCAGTACTGTAGTCCTATAGCCCAGTTACAATATACAGTCAGTACTGTAGTCCTACAGCCCAGTAACAATATACAGTCAGTACCGTAGTCCTACAGCCCAGTCACCCTCTACAGTCAGTACAGTAGTCCTACAGCCCAGTCACCCTATACAGTCAGTACAGTAGTCCTACAGCCCAGTCACCCTATACAGTCAGTACTGTAGTCCTACAGCCCAGGCAACCTATACAGTCAGTACAGTAGTCCTACAGCCCAGTCACCCTATACAGTCAGTACAGTAGTCCTACAGCCCAGTCACCCTATACAGTCAGTACAGTAGTCCTACAGCCCAGTCACCCTATACAGTCAGTATTGTAGTCCTACAGCCCAGTCACACTATACAGTCAGTACTGTAGTCCTACAGCCCAGTCACACTATACAGTCAGTACTGTAGTCCTACAGCCCAGTCACACTATACAGTCAGTACTGTAGTCCTACAGCCCAGTCACCCTATACAGTCAGTACAGTAGTCCTACAGCCCAGTCACAATATACAGTCAGTACAGTAGTCCTACAGCCCAGTCACAATATACAGTCAGTACTGTAGTCCTAGAGCCCAGTCACAATATACAGTCAGTACTGTAGTCCTACAGCCCAGTCACCCTATACAGTCAGTACTGTAGTCCTACAGCCCAGTCACCCTATACAGTCAGTAATGTAGTCCTACAGCCCAGTCACCCTCTACAGTCAGTACAGTAGTCCTACAGCCCAGTCACCCTATACAGTCAGTACTGTAGTCCTACAGCCCAGTCACCCTATACAGTCAGTACAGTAGTCCTACAGCCCAGTCACCCTATACAGTCAGTACTGTAGTCCTACAGCCCAGTCACCATATACAGTCAGTACAGTAGTCCTACAGCCCAGTCACCCTATACAGTCAGCACAGTAGTCCTACAGCCCAGTCACCCTATACAGTCAGTACAGTAGTCCTACAGCCCAGTCACAATATACAGTCAGAACTGTAGTCCTACAGCCCAGTCACACTATACAGTCAGTACTGTAGTCCTACAGCCCAGTCACAATATACAGTCAGTACTGTAGTCCTACAGCCCAGTCACCCTATACATTCAGTACTGTAGTCCTACAGCCCAGTCACAATATACAGTCAGTACAGTAGTCCTACAGCCCAGTCACACTATACAGTCAGTACTGTAGTCCTACAGCCCAGTCACAATATACAGTCAGTACAGTAGTCCTACAGCCCAGTCACACTATACAGTCAGTACTGTAGTCCTACAGCCCAGTCACCCTATACAGTCAGTACTGTAGTCCTACAGCCCAGTCACAACATACAGTCAGTACTGTAGTCCTACAGCCCAGTCACACTATACAGTCAGTACTGTAGTCCTACAGCCCAGTCACGCTATACAGTCAGTACAGTAGTCCTACAGCCCAGTCACCCTATACAGTCAGTACTGTAGTCTTACAGCCCAGTCACCCTATACAGTCAGCACTGTAGTCCTACAGCCCAGTCACCCTATAAAGTCAGTACTGTAGTCCTACAGCCCAGTCACCCTATACAGTCAGTACAGTAGTCCTACAGCCCAGTCACAATATACAGTCAGTACTGTAGTCCTACAGCCCAGTCACACTATACAGTCAGTACAGTAGTCCTACAGCCCAGTCACCCTATACAGTCAGTACAGTAGTCCTACAGCTCAGTCACACTATACAGTCAGTACTGTAGTCCTACAGCCCAGTCACCCTATACAGTCAGTACTGTAGTCCTACAGCCCAGTCACAATATACAGTCAGTACAGTAGTCCTACAGCCCAGTCACCCTATACAGTCAGTACAGTAGTCCTACAGCCCAGTCACACTATACAGTCAGTACTGTACTCCTACAGCCCAGTCACCCTATACAGTCAGTACTGTAGTCCTACAGCCCAGTCACAATATACAGTCAGTACTGTAGTCCTACAGCCCAGTCACAATATACAGTCAGTACTGTAGTCCTACAGCCCAGTCACCCTATACAGTCAGTACAGTAGTCCTACAGCCCAGTCACAATATACAGTCAGTACTGTAGTCCTACAGCCCAGTCACACTATACAGTCAGTACTGTAGTCCTACAGCCCAGTCACCCTATACAGTCAGTACTGTAGTCCTACAGCCCAGTCACAATATACAGTCAGTACAGTAGTCCTACAGCCCAGTCACACTATACAGTCAGTACTGTAGTCCTACAGCCCAGTCACAATATACAGTCAGTACTGTAGTCCTACAGCCCAGTGACCCTATACAGTCAGTACTGTAGTCCTACAGCCCAGTCACACTATACAGTCAGTACTGTAGTCCTACAGCCCAGTCACAATATACAGTCAGTACAGTAGTCCTACAGTCCAGTCACAATATACAGTCAGTACTGTAGTCCTACAGCCCAGTCACCCTATACATTCAGTACTGTAGTCCTACAGCCCAGTCACAATATACAGTCAGTACTGTAGTCCTACAGCCCAGTCACCCTATACATTCAGTACTGTAGTCCTACAGCCCAGTCACAATATACAGTCAGTACAGTAGTCCTACAGCCCAGTCACACTTTACAGTCAGTACTGTAGTCCTACAGCCCAGTCACAATATACAGTCAGTACAGTAGTCCTACAGCCTAGTCACACTATACAGTCAGTACTGTAGTCCTACAGCCCAGTCACCCTATACAGTCAGTACTGTAGTCCTACAGCCCAGTCACAACATACAGTCAGTACTGTAGTCCTACAGCCCAGTCACACTATACAGTCAGTACTGTAGTCCTACAGCCCAGTCACGCTATACAGTCAGTACAGTAGTCCTACAGCCCAGTCACCCTATACAGTCAGTACTGTAGTCTTACAGCCCAGTCACCCTATACAGTCAGCACTGTAGTCCTACAGCCCAGTCACCCTATAAAGTCAGTACTGTAGTCCTACAGCCCAGTCACCCTATACAGTCAGTACAGTAGTCCTACAGCCCAGTCACAATATACAGTCAGTACTGTAGTCCTACAGCCCAGTCACACTATACAGTCAGTACAGTAGTCCTACAGCCCAGTCACACTATACAGTCAGTACTGTAGTCCTACAGCCCAGTCACAATATACAGTCAGTACTGTAGTCCTACAGCCCAGTGACCCTATACAGTCAGTACTGTAGTCCTACAGCCCAGTCACCCTATACAGTCAGTACTGTAGTCCTACAGCCCAGTCACAATATACAGTCAGTACAGTAGTCCTACAGCCCAGTCACAATATACAGTCAGTACAGTAGTCCTACAGCCCAGTCACACTATACAGTCAGTACTGTAGTCCTACAGCCCAGTCACAATATACAGTCAGTACTGTAGTCCTACAGCCCAGTGACCCTATACAGTCAGTACTGTAGTCCTACAGCCCAGTCACACTATACAGTCAGTACTGTAGTCCTACAGCCCAGTCACAATATACAGTCAGTACAGTAGTCCTACAGCCCAGTCACAATATACAGTCAGTACTGTAGTCCTACAGCACCAGTCACCCTCTACAGTCAGTACAGTAGTCCTACAGCCCAGTCACCCTATACAGTCAGTACTGTAGTCCTACAGCCCAGTCACCCTATACAGTCAGTACTGTAGTCCTACAGCCCAGTCACAATATACAGTCAGTACAGTAGTCCTACAGCCCAGTCACACTATACAGTCAGTACTGTAGTCCTACAGCCCAGTCACAATATACAGTCAGTACTGTAGTCCTACAGCCCAGTGACCCTATACAGTCAGTACTGTAGTCCTACAGCCCAGTCACAATATACAGTCAGTACAGTAGTCCTACAGCCCAGTCACACTATACAGTCAGTACTGTAGTCCTACAGCCCACTCACAATATACAGTCAGTACTGTAGTCCTACAGCCCAGTGACCCTATACAGTCAGTACTGTAGTCCTACAGCCCAGTCACACTATACAGTCAGTACTGTAGTCCTACAGCCCACTCACAATATACAGTCAGTACTGTAGTCCTACAGCCCAGTGACCCTATACAGTCAGTACTGTAGTCCTACAGCCCAGTCACACTATACAGTCAGTACTGTAGTCCTACAGCCCAGTCACAATATACAGTCAGTACAGTAGTCCTACAGTCCAGTCACAATATACAGTCAGTACTGTAGTCCTACAGCCCAGTCACCCTCTACAGTCAGTACAGTAGTCCTACAGCCCAGTCACCCTATACAGTCAGTACTGTAGTCCTACAGCCCAGTCACCCTATACAGTCAGTACTGTAGTCCTACAGCCCAGTCACAATATACAGTCAGTACAGTAGTCCTACAGCCCAGTCACACTATACAGTCAGTACTGTAGTCCTACAGCCCAGTCACAATATACAGTCAGTACTGTAGTCCTACAGCCCAGTGACCCTATACAGTCAGTACTGTAGTCCTACAGCCCAGTCACAATATACAGTCAGTACAATAGTCCTACAGCTCAGTCACACTATACAGTCAGTACTGTAGTCCTACAGCCCAGTCACAATATACAGTCAGTACAGTAGTCCTACAGTCCAGTCACAATATACAGTCAGTACTGTAGTCCTACAGCCCAGTCACCCTCTACAGTCAGTACAGTAGTCCTACAGCCCAGTCACCCTATACAGTCAGTACTGTAGTCCTACAGCCCAGTCACCCTATACAGTCAGTACAGTAGTCCTACAGCCCAGTCACCCTATACAGTCAGTACTGTAGTCCTACAGCCCAGTCACCATATACAGTCAGTACAGTAGTCCTACAGCCCAGTCACCCTATACATTCAGTACTGTAGTCCTACAGCCCAGTCACAATATACAGTCAGTACAGTAGTCCTACAGCCCAGTCACACTATACAGTCAGTACTGTAGTCCTACAGCCCAGTCACAATATACAGTCAGTACAGTAGTCCTACAGCCCAGTCACACTATACAGTCAGTACTGTAGTCCTACAGCCCAGTCACAATATACAGTCAGTACTGTAGTCCTACAGCCCAGTGACCCTATACAGTCAGTACTGTAGTCCTACAGCCCAGTCACAATATACAGTCAGTACAATAGTCCTACAGCCCAGTCACACTATACAGTCAGTACTGTAGTCCTACAGCCCAGTCACAATATACAGTCAGTACAGTAGTCCTACAGTCCAGTCACAATATACAGTCAGTACTGTAGTCCTACAGCCCAGTCACCCTCTACAGTCAGTACAGTAGTCCTACAGCCCAGTCACCCTATACAGTCAGTACTGTAGTCCTACAGCCCAGTCACCCTATACAGTCAGTACTGTAGTCCTACAGCCCAGTCACAATATACAGTCAGTACAGTAGTCCTACAGCCCAGTCACACTATACAGTCAGTACTGTAGTCCTACAGCCCAGTCACAATATACAGTCAGTACTGTAGTCCTACAGCCCAGTGACCCTATACAGTCAGTACTGTAGTCCTACAGCCCAGTCACAATATACAGTCAGTACAGTAGTCCTACAGCCCAGTCACACTATACAGTCAGTACTGTAGTCCTACAGCCCACTCACAATATACAGTCAGTACTGTAGTCCTACAGCCCAGTGACCCTATACAGTCAGTACTGTAGTCCTACAGCCCAGTCACACTATACAGTCAGTACTGTAGTCCTACAGCCCACTCACAATATACAGTCAGTACTGTAGTCCTACAGCCCAGTGACCCTATACAGTCAGTACTGTAGTCCTACAGCCCAGTCACACTATACAGTCAGTACTGTAGTCCTACAGCCCAGTCACAATATACAGTCAGTACAGTAGTCCTACAGTCCAGTCACAATATACAGTCAGTACTGTAGTCCTACAGCCCAGTCACCCTCTACAGTCAGTACAGTAGTCCTACAGCCCAGTCACCCTATACAGTCAGTACTGTAGTCCTACAGCCCAGTCACCCTATACAGTCAGTACTGTAGTCCTACAGCCCAGTCACAATATACAGTCAGTACAGTAGTCCTACAGCCCAGTCACACTATACAGTCAGTACTGTAGTCCTACAGCCCAGTCACAATATACAGTCAGTACTGTAGTCCTACAGCCCAGTGACCCTATACAGTCAGTACTGTAGTCCTACAGCCCAGTCACAATATACAGTCAGTACAATAGTCCTACAGCCCAGTCACACTATACAGTCAGTACTGTAGTCCTACAGCCCAGTCACAATATACAGTCAGTACAGTAGTCCTACAGTCCAGTCACAATATACAGTCAGTACTGTAGTCCTACAGCCCAGTCACCCTCTACAGTCAGTACAGTAGTCCTACAGCCCAGTCACCCTATACAGTCAGTACTGTAGTCCTACAGCCCAGTCACCCTATACAGTCAGTACAGTAGTCCTACAGCCCAGTCACCCTATACAGTCAGTACTGTAGTCCTACAGCCCAGTCACCATATACAGTCAGTACAGTAGTCCTACAGCCCAGTCACCCTATACATTCAGTACTGTAGTCCTACAGCCCAGTCACAATATACAGTCAGTACAGTAGTCCTACAGCCCAGTCACACTATACAGTCAGTACTGTAGTCCTACAGCCCAGTCACAATATACAGTCAGTACAGTAGTCCTACAGCCCAGTCACACTATACAGTCAGTACTGTAGTCCTACAGCCCAGTCACAATATACAGTCAGTACTGTAGTCCTACAGCCCAGTGACCCTATACAGTCAGTACTGTAGTCCTACAGCCCAGTCACAATATACAGTCAGTACAATAGTCCTACAGCCCAGTCACAATATACAGTCAGTACTGTAGTCCTACAGCCCAGTCACCCTCTACAGTCAGTACAGTAGTCCTACAGCCCAGTCACCCTATACAGTCAGTACTGTAGTCCTACAGCCCAGTCACCCTATACAGTCAGTACAGTAGTCCTACAGCCCAGTCACCCTATACAGTCAGTACTGTAGTCCTACAGCCCAGTCACAATATACAGTCAGTACAGTAGTCCTACAGCCCAGTCACACTATACAGTCAGTACTGTAGTCCTACAGCCCAGTCACAATATACAGTCAGTACTGTAGTCCTACAGCCCAGTGACCCTATACAGTCAGTACTGTAGTCCTACAGCCCAGTCACACTATACAGTCAGTACTGTATTCCTACAGCCCAGTCACAATATACAGTCAGTACAGTAGTCCTACAGTCCAGTCACAATATACAGTCAGTACTGTAGTCCTACAGCACCAGTCACCCTCTACAGTCAGTACAGTAGTCCTACAGCCCAGTCACCCTATACAGTCAGTACTGTAGTCCTACAGCCCAGTCACCCTATACAGTCAGTACTGTAGTCCTACAGCCCAGTCACAATATACAGTCAGTACAGTAGTCCTACAGCCCAGTCACACTATACAGTCAGTACTGTAGTCCTACAGCCCAGTCACAATATACAGTCAGTACTGTAGTCCTACAGCCCAGTGACCCTATACAGTCAGTACTGTAGTCCTACAGCCCAGTCACAATATACAGTCAGTACAGTAGTCCTACAGCCCAGTCACACTATACAGTCAGTACTGTAGTCCTACAGCCCACTCACAATATACAGTCAGTACTGTAGTCCTACAGCCCAGTGACCCTATACAGTCAGTACTGTAGTCCTACAGCCCAGTCACACTATACAGTCAGTACTGTAGTCCTACAGCCCACTCACAATATACAGTCAGTACTGTAGTCCTACAGCCCAGTGACCCTATACAGTCAGTACTGTAGTCCTACAGCCCAGTCACACTATACAGTCAGTACTGTAGTCCTACAGCCCAGTCACAATATACAGTCAGTACAGTAGTCCTACAGTCCAGTCACAATATACAGTCAGTACTGTAGTCCTACAGCCCAGTCACCCTCTACAGTCAGTACAGTAGTCCTACAGCCCAGTCACCCTATACAGTCAGTACTGTAGTCCTACAGCCCAGTCACCCTATACAGTCAGTACTGTAGTCCTACAGCCCATTCACAATATACAGTCAGTACAGTAGTCCTACAGCCCAGTCACACTATACAGTCAGTACTGTAGTCCTACAGCCCAGTCACAATATACAGTCAGTACTGTAGTCCTACAGCCCAGTGACCCTATACAGTCAGTACTGTAGTCCTACAGCCCAGTCACAATATACAGTCAGTACAATAGTCCTACAGCCCAGTCACACTATACAGTCAGTACTGTAGTCCTACAGCCCAGTCACAATATACAGTCAGTACAGTAGTCCTACAGTCCAGTCACAATATACAGTCAGTACTGTAGTCCTACAGCCCAGTCACCCTCTACAGTCAGTACAGTAGTCCTACAGCCCAGTCACCCTATACAGTCAGTACTGTAGTCCTACAGCCCAGTCACCCTATACAGTCAGTACAGTAGTCCTACAGCCCAGTCACCCTATACAGTCAGTACTGTAGTCCTACAGCCCAGTCACCATATACAGTCAGTACAGTAGTCCTACAGCCCAGTCACGCTATACAGTCAGTACTGTAGTCCTACAGCCCAGTCACCCTATACATTCAGTACTGTAGTCCTACAGCCCAGTCACAATATACAGTCAGTACAGTAGTCCTACAGCCCAGTCACACTATACAGTCAGTACTGTAGTCCTACAGCCCAGTCACAATATACAGTCAGTACAGTAGTCCTACAGCCCAGTCACACTATACAGTCAGTACTGTAGTCCTACAGCCCAGTCACAATATACAGTCAGTACTGTAGTCCTACAGCCCAGTGACCCTATACAGTCAGTACTGTAGTCCTACAGCCCAGTCACAATATACAGTCAGTACAATAGTCCTACAGCCCAGTCACACTATACAGTCAGTACTGTAGTCCTACAGCCCAGTCACAATATACAGTCAGTACAGTAGTCCTACAGTCCAGTCACAATATACAGTCAGTACTGTAGTCCTACAGCCCAGTCACCCTCTACAGTCAGTACAGTAGTCCTACAGCCCAGTCACCCTATACAGTCAGTACTGTAGTCCTACAGCCCAGTCACCCTATACAGTCAGTACAGTAGTCCTACAGCCCAGTCACCCTATACAGTCAGTACTGTAGTCCTACAGCCCAGTCACCATATACAGTCAGTACAGTAGTCCTACAGCCCAGTCACCCTATACAGTCAGTACAGTAGTCCTACAGCCCAGTCACCCTATACAGTCAGTACAGTAGTCCTACAGCCCAGTCACAATATACAGTCAGAACTGTAGTCCTACAGCCCAGTCACACTATACAGTCAGTACTGTAGTCCTACAGCCCAGTCACGCTATACAGTCAGTACTGTAGTCCTACAGCCCAGTCACCCTATACATTCAGTACTGTAGTCCTACAGCCCAGTCACAATATACAGTCAGTACAGTAGTCCTACAGCCCAGTCACACTATACAGTCAGTACTGTAGTCCTACAGCCCAGTCACAATATACAGTCAGTAAAGTAGTCCTACAGCCCAGTCACACTATACAGTCAGTACTGTAGTCCTACAGCCCAGTCACCCTATACAGTCAGTACTGTAGTCCTACAGCCCAGTCACAACATACAGTCAGTACTGTAGTCCTACAGCCCAGTCACACTATACAGTCAGTACTGTAGTTCTACAGCCCAGTCACGCTATACAGTCAGTACAGTAGTCCTACAGCCCAGTCACCCTATACAGTCAGTACTGTAGTCTTACAGCCCAGTCACCCTATACAGTCAGCACTGTAGTCCTACAGCCCAGTCACCCTATACAGTCAGTACTGTAGTCCTACAGCCCAGTCACAATATACAGTCAGTAATGTAGTCCTACAGCCCAGTCACACTATACAGTCAGTACTGTAGTCCTACAGCCCAGTCACCCTATACAGTCAGTACTGTAGTCCTACAGCCCAGTCACCCTATACAGTCAGTACTGTAGTCCTACAGCCCAGTCACAATATACAGTCAGTACTGTAGTCCTACAGCCCAGTCACCCTATACAGTCAGTACAGTAGTCCTACAGCCCAGTCACCCTCTACAGTCAGTACAGTAGTCCTACAGCCCAGTCACCCTATACAGTCAGTACTGTAGTCCTACAGCCCAGTCACCCTATACAGTCAGTACAGTAGTCCTACAGCCCAGTCACCCTATACAGTCAGTACTGTAGTCCTACAGCCCAGTCACCATATACAGTCAGTACAGTAGTCCTACAGCCCAGTCACCCTATACAGTCAGTACAGTAGTCCTACAGCCCAGTCACCCTATACAGTCAGTACAGTAGTCCTACAGCCCAGTCACAATATACAGTCAGAACTGTAGTCCTACAGCCCAGTCACACTATACAGTCAGTACTGTAGTCCTACAGCCCAGTCACGCTATACAGTCAGTACTGTAGTCCTACAGCCCAGTCATCCTATACATTCAGTACTGTAGTCCTACAGCCCAGTCACAATATACAGTCAGTACAGTAGTCCTACAGCCCAGTCACACTATACAGTCAGTACTGTAGTCCTACAGCCCAGTCACAATATACAGTCAGTACAGTAGTCCTACAGCCCAGTCACACTATACAGTCAGTACTGTAGTCCTACAGCCCAGTCACCCTATACAGTCAGTACTGTAGTCCTACAGCCCAGTCACAACATACAGTCAGTACTGTAGTCCTACAGCCCAGTCACACTATACAGTCAGTACTGTAGTCCTACAGCCCAGTCACGCTATACAGTCAGTACAGTAGTCCTACAGCCCAGTCACCCTATACAGTCAGTACTGTAGTCTTACAGCCCAGTCACCCTATACAGTCAGCACTGTAGTCCTACAGCCCAGTCACCCTATACAGTCAGTACTGTAGTCCTACAGCCCAGTCACAATATACAGTCAGTAATGTAGTCCTACAGCCCAGTCACCCTATACAGTCAGTACTGTAGTCCTACAGCCCAGTCACCCTATACAGTCAGTACTGTAGTCCTACAGCCCAGTCACCCTATACAGTCAGTACTGTAGTCCTACAGCCCAGTCACAATATACAGTCAGTACTGTAGTCCTACAGCCCAGTCACCCTATACAGTCAGTACAGTAGTCCTACAGCCCAGTCACAATATACAGTCAGTACTGTAGTCCTACAGCCCAGTCACACTATACAGTCAGTACAGTAGTCCTACAGCCCAGTCACCCTATACAGTCAGTACAGTAGTCCTACAGCCCAGTCACCCTATACAGTCAGTACTGTAGTCCTACAGCCCAGTCACCCTATACAGTCAGTACTGTAGTCCTACAGCCCAGTCACAATATACAGTCAGTACAGTAGTCCTACAGCCCAGTCACACTATACAGTCAGTACTGTAGTCCTACAGCCCAGTCACAATATACAGTCAGTACTGTAGTCCTACAGCCCAGTGACCCTATACAGTCAGTACTGTAGTCCTACAGCCCAGTCACAATATACAGTCAGTACAGTAGTCCTACAGCCCAGTCACACTATACAGTCAGTACTGTAGTCCTACAGCCCAGTCACACTATACAGTCAGTACAGTAGTCCTACAGCCCAGTCACCCTATACAGTCAGTACAGTAGTCCTACAGCCCAGTCACACTATACAGTCAGTACTGTACTCCTACAGCCCAGTCACCCTATACAGTCAGTACTGTAGTCCTACAGCCCAGTCACAATATACAGTCAGTACTGTAGTCCTACAGCCCAGTCACCCTATACAGTCAGTACAGTAGTCCTACAGCCCAGTCACAATATACAGTCAGTACTGTAGTCCTACAGCCCAGTCACACTATACAGTCAGTACAGTAGTCCTACAGCCCAGTCACCCTATACAGTCAGTACAGTAGTCCTACAGCCCAGTCACACTATACAGTCAGTACTGTAGTCCTACAACCCAGTCACCCTATACAGTCAGTACTGTAGTCCTACAGCCCAGTCACAATATACAGTCAGTACAGTAGTCCTACAGCCCAGTCACAATATACAGTCAGTACTGTAGTCCTACAGCCCAGTGACCCTATACAGTCAGTACTGTAGTCCTACAGCCCAGTCACAATATACAGTCAGTACAGTAGTCCTACAGCCCAGTCACACTATACAGTCAGTACTGTAGTCCTACAGCCCAGTCACAATATACAGTCAGTACAGTAGTCCTACAGCCCAGTCACACTATACAGTCAGTACTGTAGTCCTACAGCCCAGTCACAATATACAGTCAGTACTGTAGTCCTACAGCCCAGTGACCCTATACAGTCAGTACTGTAGTCCTACAGCCCAGTCACAATATACAGTCAGTACAATAGTCCTACAGCCCAGTCACACTATACAGTCAGTACTGTAGTCCTACAGCCCAGTCACAATATACAGTCAGTACAGTAGTCCTACAGTCCAGTCACAATATACAGTCAGTACTGTAGTCCTACAGCCCAGTCACCCTCTACAGTCAGTACAGTAGTCCTACAGCCCAGTCACCCTATACAGTCAGTACTGTAGTCCTACAGCCCAGTCACCCTATACAGTCAGTACAGTAGTCCTACAGCCCAGTCACCCTATACAGTCAGTACTGTAGTCCTACAGCCCAGTCACCATATACAGTCAGTACAGTAGTCCTACAGCCCAGTCACCCTATACAGTCAGTACAGTAGTCCTACAGCCCAGTCACAATATACAGTCAGAACTGTAGTCCTACAGCCCAGTCACACTATACAGTCAGTACTGTAGTCCTACAGCCCAGTCACGCTATACAGTCAGTACTGTAGTCCTACAGCCCAGTCACCCTATACATTCAGTACTGTAGTCCTACAGCCCAGTCACAATATACAGTCAGTACTGTAGTCCTACAGCCCAGTCACACTATACAGTCAGTACTGTAGTCCTACAGCCCAGTCACAATATACAGTCAGTACAGTAGTCCTACAGCCCAGTCACCCTATACAGTCAGTACAGTAGTCCTACAGCCCAGTCACACTATACAGTCAGTACTGTACTCCTACAGCCCAGTCACCCTATACAGTCAGTACTGTAGTCCTACAGCCCAGTCACAATATACAGTCAGTACTGTAGTCCTACAGCCCAGTCACCCTATACAGTCAGTACAGTAGTCCTACAGCCCAGTCACACTATACAGTCAGTACTGTACTCCTACAGCCCAGTCACCCTATACAGTCAGTACTGTAGTCCTACAGCCCAGTCACAATATACAGTCAGTACTGTAGTCCTACAGCCCAGTCACCCTATACAGTCAGTATAGTAGTCCTACAGCCCAGTCACAATATACAGTCAGTACTGTAGTCCTACAGCCCAGTCACACTATACAGTCAGTACAGTAGTCCTACAGCCCAGTCACAATATACAGTCAGTACTGTAGTCCTAGAGCCCAGTCACAATATACAGTCAGTACTGTAGTCCTACAGCCCAGTCACACTATACAGTCAGTACTGTAGTCCTACAGCCCAGTCACAATATACAGTCAGTACAGTAGTCCTACAGCCCAGTCACCCTATACAGTCAGTACAGTAGTCCTACAGCCCAGTCACACTATACAGTCAGTACTGTACTCCTACAGCCCAGTCACCCTATACAGTCAGTACTGTAGTCCTACAGCCCAGTCACAATATACAGTCAGTACTGTAGTCCTACAGGTAGTCACCCTATACAGTCAGTACAGTAGTCCTACAGCCCAGTCACAATATACAGTCAGTACTGTAGTCCTACAGCCCAGTCACACTATACAGTCAGTACAGTAGTCCTACAGCCCAGTCACACTATACAGTCAGTACTGTAGTCCTACAGCCCAGTCACCCTATACAGTCAGTACTGTAGTCCTACAGCCCAGTCACAATATACAGTCAGTACAGTAGTCCTACAGCCCAGTCACACTATACAGTCAGTACTGTAGTCCTACAGCCCAGTCACAATATACAGTCAGTACTGTAGTCCTACAGCCCAGTGACCCTATACAGTCAGTACTGTAGTCCTACAGCCCAGTCACAATATACAGTCAGTACAATAGTCCTACAGCCCAGTCACACTATACAGTCAGTACTGTAGTCCTACAGCCCAGTCACAATATACAGTCAGTACAGTAGTCCTACAGTCCAGTCACAATATACAGTCAGTACTGTAGTCCTACAGCCCACTCACAATATACAGTCAGTACTGTAGTCCTACAGCCCAGTGACCCTATACAGTCAGTACTGTAGTCCTACAGCCCAGTCACACTATACAGTCAGTACTGTAGTCCTACAGCCCACTCACAATATACAGTCAGTACTGTAGTCCTACAGCACCAGTCACCCTCTACAGTCAGTACAGTAGTCCTACAGCCCAGTCACCCTATACAGTCAGTACTGTAGTCCTACAGCCCAGTCACCCTATACAGTCAGTACTGTAGTCCTACAGCCCAGTCACAATATACAGTCAGTACTGTAGTCCTACAGCCCAGTGACCCTATACAGTCAGTACTGTAGTCCTACAGCCCAGTCACAATATACAGTCAGTACAGTAGTCCTACAGCCCAGTCACACTATACAGTCAGTACTGTAGTCCTACAGCCCACTCACAATATACAGTCAGTACTGTAGTCCTACAGCCCAGTGACCCTATACAGTCAGTACTGTAGTCCTACAGCCCAGTCACACTATACAGTCAGTACTGTAGTCCTACAGCCCACTCACAATATACAGTCAGTACTGTAGTCCTACAGCCCAGTGACCCTATACAGTCAGTACTGTAGTCCTACAGCCCAGTCACACTATACAGTCAGTACTGTAGTCCTACAGCCCAGTCACAATATACAGTCAGTACAGTAGTCCTACAGTCCAGTCACAATATACAGTCAGTACTGTAGTCCTACAGCCCAGTCACCCTCTACAGTCAGTACAGTAGTCCTACAGCCCAGTCACCCTATACAGTCAGTACTGTAGTCCTACAGCCCAGTCACCCTATACAGTCAGTACTGTAGTCCTACAGCCCAGTCACAATATACAGTCAGTACAGTAGTCCTACAGCCCAGTCACACTATACAGTCAGTACTGTAGTCCTACAGCCCAGTCACAATATACAGTCAGTACTGTAGTCCTACAGCCCAGTGACCCTATACAGTCAGTACTGTAGTCCTACAGCCCAGTCACAATATACAGTCAGTACAATAGTCCTACAGCCCAGTCACACTATACAGTCAGTACTGTAGTCCTACAGCCCAGTCACAATATACAGTCAGTACAGTAGTCCTACAGTCCAGTCACAATATACAGTCAGTACTGTAGTCCTACAGCCCAGTCACCCTCTACAGTCAGTACAGTAGTCCTACAGCCCAGTCACCCTATACAGTCAGTACTGTAGTCCTACAGCCCAGTCACCCTATACAGTCAGTACAGTAGTCCTACAGCCCAGTCACCCTATACAGTCAGTACTGTAGTCCTACAGCCCAGTCACCATATACAGTCAGTACAGTAGTCCTACAGCCCAGTCACGCTATACAGTCAGTACTGTAGTCCTACAGCCCAGTCACCCTATACATTCAGTACTGTAGTCCTACAGCCCAGTCACAATATACAGTCAGTACAGTAGTCCTACAGCCCAGTCACACTATACAGTCAGTACTGTAGTCCTACAGCCCAGTCACAATATACAGTCAGTACAGTAGTCCTACAGCCCAGTCACACTATACAGTCAGTACTGTAGTCCTACAGCCCAGTCACAATATACAGTCAGTACTGTAGTCCTACAGCCCAGTGACCCTATACAGTCAGTACTGTAGTCCTACAGCCCAGTCACAATATACAGTCAGTACAATAGTCCTACAGCCCAGTCACACTATACAGTCAGTACTGTAGTCCTACAGCCCAGTCACAATATACAGTCAGTACAGTAGTCCTACAGTCCAGTCACAATATACAGTCAGTACTGTAGTCCTACAGCCCAGTCACCCTCTACAGTCAGTACAGTAGTCCTACAGCCCAGTCACCCTATACAGTCAGTACTGTAGTCCTACAGCCCAGTCACCCTATACAGTCAGTACAGTAGTCCTACAGCCCAGTCACCCTATACAGTCAGTACTGTAGTCCTACAGCCCAGTCACCATATACAGTCAGTACAGTAGTCCTACAGCCCAGTCACCCTATACAGTCAGTACAGTAGTCCTACAGCCCAGTCACCCTATACAGTCAGTACAGTAGTCCTACAGCCCAGTCACAATATACAGTCAGAACTGTAGTCCTACAGCCCAGTCACACTATACAGTCAGTACTGTAGTCCTACAGCCCAGTCACGCTACACAGTCAGTACTGTAGTCCTACAGCCCAGTCACCCTATACATTCAGTACTGTAGTCCTACAGCCCAGTCACAATATACAGTCAGTACAGTAGTCCTACAGCCCAGTCACACTATACAGTCAGTACTGTAGTCCTACAGCCCAGTCACAATATACAGTCAGTACAGTAGTCCTACAGCCCAGTCACACTATACAGTCAGTACTGTAGTCCTACAGCCCAGACAATATACAGTCAGTACTGTAGTCCTACAGCCCAGTGACCCTATACAGTCAGTACTGTAGTCCTACAGCCCAGTCACAATATACAGTCAGTACAATAGTCCTACAGCCCAGTCACACTATACAGTCAGTACTGTAGTCCTACAGCCCAGTCACAATATACAGTCAGTACAGTAGTCCTACAGTCCAGTCACAATATACAGTCAGTACTGTAGTCCTACAGCCCAGTCACCCTCTACAGTCAGTACAGTAGTCCTACAGCCCAGTCACCCTATACAGTCAGTACTGTAGTCCTACAGCCCAGTCACCCTATACAGTCAGTACAGTAGTCCTACAGCCCAGTCACCCTATACAGTCAGTACTGTAGTCCTACAGCCCAGTCACCATATACAGTCAGTACAGTAGTCCTACAGCCCAGTCACCCTATACAGTCAGTACAGTAGTCCTACAGCCCAGTCACCCTATACAGTCAGTACAGTAGTCCTACAGCCCAGTCACAATATACAGTCAGAACTGTAGTCCTACAGCCCAGTCACACTATACAGTCAGTACTGTAGTCCTACAGCCCAGTCACGCTATACAGTCAGTACTGTAGTCCTACAGCCCAGTCACCCTATACATTCAGTACTGTAGTCCTACAGCCCAGTCACAATATACAGTCAGTACAGTAGTCCTACAGCCCAGTCACACTATACAGTCAGTACTGTAGTCCTACAGCCCAGTCACAATATACAGTCAGTAAAGTAGTCCTACAGCCCAGTCACACTATACAGTCAGTACTGTAGTCCTACAGCCCAGTCACCCTATACAGTCAGTACTGTAGTCCTACAGCCCAGTCACAACATACAGTCAGTACTGTAGTCCTACAGCCCAGTCACACTATACAGTCAGTACTGTAGTTCTACAGCCCAGTCACGCTATACAGTCAGTACAGTAGTCCTACAGCCCAGTCACCCTATACAGTCAGTACTGTAGTCTTACAGCCCAGTCACCCTATACAGTCAGCACTGTAGTCCTACAGCCCAGTCACCCTATACAGTCAGTACTGTAGTCCTACAGCCCAGTCACAATATACAGTCAGTAATGTAGTCCTACAGCCCAGTCACCCTATACAGTCAGTACTGTAGTCCTACAGCCCAGTCACCCTATACAGTCAGTACTGTAGTCCTACAGCCCAGTCACCCTATACAGTCAGTACTGTAGTCCTACAGCCCAGTCACAATATACAGTCAGTACTGTAGTCCTACAGCCCAGTCACCCTATACAGTCAGTACAGTAGTCCTACAGCCCAGTCACCCTCTACAGTCAGTACAGTAGTCCTACAGCCCAGTCACCCTATACAGTCAGTACTGTAGTCCTACAGCCCAGTCACCCTATACAGTCAGTACAGTAGTCCTACAGCCCAGTCACCCTATACAGTCAGTACTGTAGTCCTACAGCCCAGTCACCATATACAGTCAGTACAGTAGTCCTACAGCCCAGTCACCCTATACAGTCAGTACAGTAGTCCTACAGCCCAGTCACCCTATACAGTCAGTACAGTAGTCCTACAGCCCAGTCACAATATACAGTCAGAACTGTAGTCCTACAGCCCAGTCACACTATACAGTCAGTACTGTAGTCCTACAGCCCAGTCACGCTATACAGTCAGTACTGTAGTCCTACAGCCCAGTCATCCTATACATTCAGTACTGTAGTCCTACAGCCCAGTCACAATATACAGTCAGTACAGTAGTCCTACAGCCCAGTCACACTATACAGTCAGTACTGTAGTCCTACAGCCCAGTCACAATATACAGTCAGTACAGTAGTCCTACAGCCCAGTCACACTATACAGTCAGTACTGTAGTCCTACAGCCCAGTCACCCTATACAGTCAGTACTGTAGTCCTACAGCCCAGTCACAACATACAGTCAGTACTGTAGTCCTACAGCCCAGTCACACTATACAGTCAGTACTGTAGTCCTACAGCCCAGTCACGCTATACAGTCAGTACAGTAGTCCTACAGCCCAGTCACCCTATACAGTCAGTACTGTAGTCTTACAGCCCAGTCACCCTATACAGTCAGCACTGTAGTCCTACAGCCCAGTCACCCTATACAGTCAGTACTGTAGTCCTACAGCCCAGTCACAATATACAGTCAGTAATGTAGTCCTACAGCCCAGTCACCCTATACAGTCAGTACTGTAGTCCTACAGCCCAGTCACCCTATACAGTCAGTACTGTAGTCCTACAGCCCAGTCACCCTATACAGTCAGTACTGTAGTCCTACAGCCCAGTCACAATATACAGTCAGTACTGTAGTCCTACAGCCCAGTCACCCTATACAGTCAGTACAGTAGTCCTACAGCCCAGTCACAATATACAGTCAGTACTGTAGTCCTACAGCCCAGTCACACTATACAGTCAGTACAGTAGTCCTACAGCCCAGTCACCCTATACAGTCAGTACAGTAGTCCTACAGCCCAGTCACCCTATACAGTCAGTACTGTAGTCCTACAGCCCAGTCACCCTATACAGTCAGTACTGTAGTCCTACAGCCCAGTCACAATATACAGTCAGTACAGTAGTCCTACAGCCCAGTCACACTATACAGTCAGTACTGTAGTCCTACAGCCCAGTCACAATATACAGTCAGTACTGTAGTCCTACAGCCCAGTGACCCTATACAGTCAGTACTGTAGTCCTACAGCCCAGTCACAATATACAGTCAGTACAGTAGTCCTACAGCCCAGTCACACTATACAGTCAGTACTGTAGTCCTACAGCCCAGTCACACTATACAGTCAGTACAGTAGTCCTACAGCCCAGTCACCCTATACAGTCAGTACAGTAGTCCTACAGCCCAGTCACACTATACAGTCAGTACTGTACTCCTACAGCCCAGTCACCCTATACAGTCAGTACTGTAGTCCTACAGCCCAGTCACAATATACAGTCAGTACTGTAGTCCTACAGCCCAGTCACCCTATACAGTCAGTACAGTAGTCCTACAGCCCAGTCACAATATACAGTCAGTACTGTAGTCCTACAGCCCAGTCACACTATACAGTCAGTACAGTAGTCCTACAGCCCAGTCACCCTATACAGTCAGTACAGTAGTCCTACAGCCCAGTCACACTATACAGTCAGTACTGTAGTCCTACAACCCAGTCACCCTATACAGTCAGTACTGTAGTCCTACAGCCCAGTCACAATATACAGTCAGTACAGTAGTCCTACAGCCCAGTCACAATATACAGTCAGTACTGTAGTCCTACAGCCCAGTGACCCTATACAGTCAGTACTGTAGTCCTACAGCCCAGTCACAATATACAGTCAGTACAGTAGTCCTACAGCCCAGTCACACTATACAGTCAGTACTGTAGTCCTACAGCCCAGTCACACTATACAGTCAGTACAGTAGTCCTACAGCCCAGTCACACTATACAGTCAGTACTGTAGTCCTACAGCCCAGTCACAATATACAGTCAGTACAGTAGTCCTACAGCCCAGTCACACTATACAGTCAGTACTGTAGTCCTACAGCCCAGTCACAATATACAGTCAGTACTGTAGTCCTACAGCCCAGTGACCCTATACAGTCAGTACTGTAGTCCTACAGCCCAGTCACAATATACAGTCAGTACAATAGTCCTACAGCCCAGTCACACTATACAGTCAGTACTGTAGTCCTACAGCCCAGTCACAATATACAGTCAGTACAGTAGTCCTACAGTCCAGTCACAATATACAGTCAGTACTGTAGTCCTACAGCCCAGTCACCCTCTACAGTCAGTACAGTAGTCCTACAGCCCAGTCACCCTATACAGTCAGTACTGTAGTCCTACAGCCCAGTCACCCTATACAGTCAGTACAGTAGTCCTACAGCCCAGTCACCCTATACAGTCAGTACTGTAGTCCTACAGCCCAGTCACCATATACAGTCAGTACAGTAGTCCTACAGCCCAGTCACCCTATACAGTCAGTACAGTAGTCCTACAGCCCAGTCACAATATACAGTCAGAACTGTAGTCCTACAGCCCAGTCACACTATACAGTCAGTACTGTAGTCCTACAGCCCAGTCACGCTATACAGTCAGTACTGTAGTCCTACAGCCCAGTCATTCTATACATTCAGTACTGTAGTCCTACAGCCCAGTCACAATATACAGTCAGTACTGTAGTCCTACAGCCCAGTCACACTATACAGTCAGTACTGTAGTCCTACAGCCCAGTCACAATATACAGTCAGTACAGTAGTCCTACAGCCCAGTCACCCTATACAGTCAGTACAGTAGTCCTACAGCCCAGTCACACTATACAGTCAGTACTGTACTCCTACAGCCCAGTCACCCTATACAGTCAGTACTGTAGTCCTACAGCCCAGTCACAATATACAGTCAGTACTGTAGTCCTACAGCCCAGTCACCCTATACAGTCAGTACAGTAGTCCTACAGCCCAGTCACAATATACAGTCAGTACTGTAGTCCTACAGCCCAGTCACACTATACAGTCAGTACAGTAGTCCTACAGCCCAGTCACCCTATACAGTCAGTACTGTAGTCCTACAGCCCAGTCACCATATACAGTCAGTACAGTAGTCCTACAGCCCAGTCACCCTATACAGTCAGTACAGTAGTCCTACAGCCCAGTCACAATATACAGTCAGAACTGTAGTCCTACAGCCCAGTCACACTATACAGTCAGTACTGTAGTCCTACAGCCCAGTCACGCTATACAGTCAGTACTGTAGTCCTACAGCCCAGTCATTCTATACATTCAGTACTGTAGTCCTACAGCCCAGTCACAATATACAGTCAGTACTGTAGTCCTACAGCCCAGTCACACTATACAGTCAGTACTGTAGTCCTACAGCCCAGTCACAATATACAGTCAGTACAGTAGTCCTACAGCCCAGTCACCCTATACAGTCAGTACAGTAGTCCTACAGCCCAGTCACACTATACAGTCAGTACTGTACTCCTACAGCCCAGTCACCCTATACAGTCAGTACTGTAGTCCTACAGCCCAGTCACAATATACAGTCAGTACTGTAGTCCTACAGCCCAGTCACCCTATACAGTCAGTACAGTAGTCCTACAGCCCAGTCACAATATACAGTCAGTACTGTAGTCCTACAGCCCAGTCACACTATACAGTCAGTACAGTAGTCCTACAGCCCAGTCACCCTATACAGTCAGTACAGTAGTCCTACAGCCCAGTCACACTATACAGTCAGTACTGTAGTCCTACAACCCAGTCACCCTATACAGTCAGTACTGTAGTCCTACAGCCCAGTCACAATATACAGTCAGTACAGTAGTCCTACAGCCCAGTCACAATATACAGTCAGTACTGTAGTCCTAGAGCCCAGTCACAATATACAGTCAGTACTGTAGTCCTACAGCCCAGTCACACTATACAGTCAGTACTGTAGTCCTACAGCCCAGTCACAATATACAGTCAGTACAGTAGTCCTACAGCCCAGTCACCCTATACAGTCAGTACAGTAGTCCTACAGCCCAGTCACACTATACAGTCAGTACTGTACTCCTACAGCCCAGTCACCCTATACAGTCAGTACTGTAGTCCTACAGCCCAGTCACAATATACAGTCAGTACTGTAGTCCTACAGCCCAGTCACCCTATACAGTCAGTACAGTAGTCCTACAGCCCAGTCACAATATACAGTCAGTACTGTAGTCCTACAGCCCAGTCACACTATACAGTCAGTACAGTAGTCCTACAGCCCAGTCACCCTATACAGTCAGTACAGTAGTCCTACAGCCCAGTCACACTATACAGTCAGTACTGTAGTCCTACAGCCCAGTCACCCTATACAGTCAGTACTGTAGTCCTACAGCCCAGTCACAATATACAGTCAGTACAGTAGTCCTACAGCCCAGTCACACTATACAGTCAGTACTGTAGTCCTACAGCCCAGTCACAATATACAGTCAGTACTGTAGTCCTACAGCCCAGTGACCCTATACAGTCAGTACTGTAGTCCTACAGCCCAGTCACAATATACAGTCAGTACAATAGTCCTACAGCCCAGTCACACTATACAGTCAGTACTGTAGTCCTACAGCCCAGTCACAATATACAGTCAGTACAGTAGTCCTACAGTCCAGTCACAATATACAGTCAGTACAGTAGTCCTACAGCCCAGTCACAATATACAGTCAGTAATGTAGTCCTAGAGCCCAGTCACAATATAAGGTCAGTACTGTAGTCCTACAGCCCAGTCACACTATACAGTCAGTACTGTAGTCCTACAGCCCAGTCACCCTATACAGTCAGTACAGTAGTCCTACAGCCCAGTCACCCTATACCGTCAGTACTGTAGTCCTATAGCCCAGTCACAATATACAGTCAGTACTGTAGTCCTACAGCCCAGTCACCCTATACAGTCAGTACAATAGTCCTACAGCCCAGTCACAATATACAGTCAGTACTGTAGTCCTACAGCCCAGTCACAATATACAGTCAGTACTGTAGTCCTACAGCCCAGTCACAATATACAGTCAGTACTGTAGTCCTACAGCCCAGTCACAATATACAGTCAGTACTGTAGTCCTACAGCCCAGTCACAATATGCAGTCAGTGCTGTAGTCCTAGAGCCCAGTCACAATATAAGGTCAGTACTGTAGTCCTACAGCCCAGTCACACTATACAGTCAATACTGTAGTCCTACAGCCCAGTCACACTATACAGTCAGTACTGTAGGCCTACAGCCCAGTCACAATATACAGTCAGTACAGTAGTCCTACAGCCCAGTCACAATATACAGTCAATACAGTAGTCCTACAGCCCAGTCACACTATACAGTCAGTACTGTAGTCCTACAGCCCAGTCACCCTATACAGTCAGTACTGTAGTCCTACAGCCCAGTCACAATATACAGTCAGTACTGTAGTCCTACAGCCCAGTCACAATATACAGTCAGTACTGTAGTCCTACAGCCCAGTCACCCTATACAGTCAGTAGAGTAGTCCTACAGCCCAGTCACAATATACAGTCAGTACTGTAGTCCTACAGCCCAGTCACACTATACAGTCAGTACAGTAGTCCTACAGCCCAGTCACCCTATACAGTCAGTACAGTAGTCCTACAGCCCAGTCACACTATACAGTCAGTACTGTAGTCCTACATTCCAGTCACACTATACAGTCAGTACTGTAGTCCTACAGCCCAGTCACCCTATACCGTCAGTACTGTAAATCTACAGCCCAGTCACAATATACAGTCAGTACTGTAGTCCTACAGCCCAGTCACACTATACAGTCAGTACTGTAGTCCTACAGCCCATTCACAATATACAGTCAGTACAGTAGTCCTACAGCCCAGTCACACTATACAGTCAGTACTGTAGTCCTACAGCCCAGTCACAATATACAGTCAGTACAATAGTCCTACAGCCCAGTCACACTATACAGTCAGTACTGTAGTCCTACAGCCCAGTCACAATATACAGTCAGTACAGTAGTCCTACAGCCCAGTCACAATATACAGTCAGTACTGTAGTCCTACAGCCCAGTCACAATATACAGTCAGTACTGTAGTCCTACAGCCCAGTCACAATATACAGTCAGTACTGTAGTCCTACAGCCCAGTCACAATATGCAGTCAGTACTGTAGTCCTAGAGCCCAGTCACAATATAAGGTCAGTACTGTAGTCCTACAGCCCAGTCACACTATACAGTCAATACTGTAGTCCTACAGCCCAGTCACCCTATACAGTCAGTACAGTAGTCCTACAGCCCAGTCACCCTCTACAGTCAGTACAGTAGTCCTACAGCCCAGTCACCCTATACAGTCAGTACTGTAGTCCTACAGCCCAGTCACCCTATACAGTCAGTACAGTAGTCCTACAGCCCAGTCACCCTATACAGTCAGTACTGTAGTCCTACAGCCCAGTCACCATATACAGTCAGTACAGTAGTCCTACAGCCCAGTCACCCTATACAGTCAGTACAGTAGTCCTACAGCCCAGTCACCCTATACAGTCAGTACAGTAGTCCTACAGCCCAGTCACAATATACAGTCAGAACTGTAGTCCTACAGCCCAGTCACACTATACAGTCAGTACTGTAGTCCTACAGCCCAGTCACGCTATACAGTCAGTACTGTAGTCCTACAGCCCAGTCATCCTATACATTCAGTACTGTAGTCCTACAGCCCAGTCACAATATACAGTCAGTACAGTAGTCCTACAGCCCAGTCACACTATACAGTCAGTACTGTAGTCCTACAGCCCAGTCACAATATACAGTCAGTACAGTAGTCCTACAGCCCAGTCACACTATACAGTCAGTACTGTAGTCCTACAGCCCAGTCACCCTATACAGTCAGTACTGTAGTCCTACAGCCCAGTCACAACATACAGTCAGTACTGTAGTCCTACAGCCCAGTCACACTATACAGTCAGTACTGTAGTCCTACAGCCCAGTCACGCTATACAGTCAGTACAGTAGTCCTACAGCCCAGTCACCCTATACAGTCAGTACTGTAGTCTTACAGCCCAGTCACCCTATACAGTCAGCACTGTAGTCCTACAGCCCAGTCACCCTATACAGTCAGTACTGTAGTCCTACAGCCCAGTCACAATATACAGTCAGTAATGTAGTCCTACAGCCCAGTCACCCTATACAGTCAGTACTGTAGTCCTACAGCCCAGTCACCCTATACAGTCAGTACTGTAGTCCTACAGCCCAGTCACCCTATACAGTCAGTACTGTAGTCCTACAGCCCAGTCACAATATACAGTCAGTACTGTAGTCCTACAGCCCAGTCACCCTATACAGTCAGTACAGTAGTCCTACAGCCCAGTCACAATATACAGTCAGTACTGTAGTCCTACAGCCCAGTCACACTATACAGTCAGTACAGTAGTCCTACAGCCCAGTCACCCTATACAGTCAGTACAGTAGTCCTACAGCCCAGTCACCCTATACAGTCAGTACTGTAGTCCTACAGCCCAGTCACCCTATACAGTCAGTACTGTAGTCCTACAGCCCAGTCACAATATACAGTCAGTACAGTAGTCCTACAGCCCAGTCACACTATACAGTCAGTACTGTAGTCCTACAGCCCAGTCACAATATACAGTCAGTACTGTAGTCCTACAGCCCAGTGACCCTATACAGTCAGTACTGTAGTCCTACAGCCCAGTCACAATATACAGTCAGTACAGTAGTCCTACAGCCCAGTCACACTATACAGTCAGTACTGTAGTCCTACAGCCCAGTCACACTATACAGTCAGTACAGTAGTCCTACAGCCCAGTCACACTATACAGTCAGTACTGTAGTCCTACAGCCCAGTCACAATATACAGTCAGTACAGTAGTCCTACAGCCCAGTCACACTATACAGTCAGTACTGTAGTCCTACAGCCCAGTCACAATATACAGTCAGTACTGTAGTCCTACAGCCCAGTGACCCTATACAGTCAGTACTGTAGTCCTACAGCCCAGTCACAATATACAGTCAGTACAATAGTCCTACAGCCCAGTCACACTATACAGTCAGTACTGTAGTCCTACAGCCCAGTCACAATATACAGTCAGTACAGTAGTCCTACAGTCCAGTCACAATATACAGTCAGTACTGTAGTCCTACAGCCCAGTCACCCTCTACAGTCAGTACAGTAGTCCTACAGCCCAGTCACCCTATACAGTCAGTACTGTAGTCCTACAGCCCAGTCACCCTATACAGTCAGTACAGTAGTCCTACAGCCCAGTCACCCTATACAGTCAGTACTGTAGTCCTACAGCCCAGTCACCATATACAGTCAGTACAGTAGTCCTACAGCCCAGTCACCCTATACAGTCAGTACAGTAGTCCTACAGCCCAGTCACAATATACAGTCAGAACTGTAGTCCTACAGCCCAGTCACACTATACAGTCAGTACTGTAGTCCTACAGCCCAGTCACGCTATACAGTCAGTACTGTAGTCCTACAGCCCAGTCACCCTATACATTCAGTACTGTAGTCCTAAAGCCCAGTCACAATATACAGTCAGTACTGTAGTCCTACAGCCCAGTCACACTATACAGTCAGTACTGTAGTCCTACAGCCCAGTCACAATATACAGTCAGTACAGTAGTCCTACAGCCCAGTCACCCTATACAGTCAGTACAGTAGTCCTACAGCCCAGTCACACTATACAGTCAGTACTGTACTCCTACAGCCCAGTCACCCTATACAGTCAGTACTGTAGTCCTACAGCCCAGTCACAATATACAGTCAGTACTGTAGTCCTACAGCCCAGTCACCCTATACAGTCAGTACAGTAGTCCTACAGCCCAGTCACAATATACAGTCAGTACTGTAGTCCTACAGCCCAGTCACACTATACAGTCAGTACAGTAGTCCTACAGCCCAGTCACCCTATACAGTCAGTACAGTAGTCCTACAGCCCAGTCACACTATACAGTCAGTACTGTAGTCCTACAACCCAGTCACCCTATACAGTCAGTACTGTAGTCCTACAGCCCAGTCACAATATACAGTAAGTACAGTAGTCCTACAGCCCAGTCACAATATACAGTCAGTACTGTAGTCCTACAGCCCAGTGACCCTATACAGTCAGTACTGTAGTCCTACAGCCCAGTCACAATATACAGTCAGTACAGTAGTCCTACAGCCCAGTCACACTATACAGTCAGTACTGTAGTCCTACAGCCCAGTCACACTATACAGTCAGTACAGTAGTCCTACAGCCCAGTCACACTATACAGTCAGTACTGTAGTCCTACAGCCCAGTCACAATATACAGTCAGTACAGTAGTCCTACAGCCCAGTCACACTATACAGTCAGTACTGTAGTCCTACAGCCCAGTCACAATATACAGTCAGTACTGTAGTCCTACAGCCCAGTGACCCTATACAGTCAGTACTGTAGTCCTACAGCCCAGTCACAATATACAGTCAGTACAATAGTCCTACAGCCCAGTCACACTATACAGTCAGTACTGTAGTCCTACAGCCCAGTCACAATATACAGTCAGTACAGTAGTCCTACAGTCCAGTCACAATATACAGTCAGTACTGTAGTCCTACAGCCCAGTCACCCTCTACAGTCAGTACAGTAGTCCTACAGCCCAGTCACCCTATACAGTCAGTACTGTAGTCCTACAGCCCAGTCACCCTATACAGTCAGTACAGTAGTCCTACAGCCCAGTCACCCTATACAGTCAGTACTGTAGTCCTACAGCCCAGTCACCATATACAGTCAGTACAGTAGTCCTACAGCCCAGTCACCCTATACAGTCAGTACAGTAGTCCTACAGCCCAGTCACAATATACAGTCAGAACTGTAGTCCTACAGCCCAGTCACACTATACAGTCAGTACTGTAGTCCTACAGCCCAGTCACGCTATACAGTTAGTACTGTAGTCCTACAGCCCAGTCACCCTATACATTCAGTAATGTAGTCCTACAGCCCAGTCACAATATACAGTCAGTACTGTAGTCCTACAGCCCAGTCACACTATACAGTCAGTACTGTAGTCCTACAGCCCAGTCACAATATACAGTCAGTACAGTAGTCCTACAGCCCAGTCACCCTATACAGTCAGTACAGTAGTCCTACAGCCCAGTCACCCTATACAGTCAGTACAGTAGTCCTACAGCCCAGTCACACTATACAGTCAGTACTGTACTCCTACAGCCCAGTCACCCTATACAGTCAGTACTGTAGTCCTACAGCCCAGTCACAATATACAGTCAGTACTGTAGTCCTACAGCCCAGTCACCCTATACAGTCAGTACAGTAGTCCTACAGCCCAGTCACAATATACAGTCAGTACTGTAGTCCTACAGCCCAGTCACACTATACAGTCAGTACAGTAGTCCTACAGCCCAGTCACCCTATACAGTCAGTACAGTAGTCCTACAGCCCAGTCACACTATACAGTCAGTACTGTAGTCCTACAACCCAGTCACCCTATACAGTCAGTACTGTAGTCCTACAGCCCAGTCACAATATACAGTCAGTACAGTAGTCCTACAGCCCAGTCACAATATACAGTCAGTACTGTAGTCCTAGAGCCCAGTCACAATATACAGTCAGTACTGTAGTCCTACAGCCCAGTCACACTATACAGTCAGTACTGTAGTCCTACAGCCCAGTCACAATATACAGTCAGTACAGTAGTCCTACAGCCCAGTCACCCTATACAGTCAGTACAGTAGTCCTACAGCCCAGTCACACTATACAGTCAGTACTGTACTCCTACAGCCCAGTCACCCTATACAGTCAGTACTGTAGTCCTACAGCCCAGTCACAATATACAGTCAGTACTGTAGTCCTACAGCCCAGTCACCCTATACAGTCAGTACAGTAGTCCTACAGCCCAGTCACAATATACAGTCAGTACTGTAGTCCTACAGCCCAGTCACACTATACAGTCAGTACAGTAGTCCTACAGCCCAGTCACCCTATACAGTCAGTACAGTAGTCCTACAGCCCAGTCACACTATACAGTCAGTACTGTAGTCCTACAGCCCAGTCACCCTATACAGTCAGTACTGTAGTCCTACAGCCCAGTCACAATATACAGTCAGTACAGTAGTCCTACAGCCCAGTCACACTATACAGTCAGTACTGTAGTCCTACAGCCCAGTCACAATATACAGTCAGTACTGTAGTCCTACAGCCCAGTGACCCTATACAGTCAGTACTGTAGTCCTACAGCCCAGTCACAATATACAGTCAGTACAATAGTCCTACAGCCCAGTCACACTATACAGTCAGTACTGTAGTCCTACAGCCCAGTCACAATATACAGTCAGTACAGTAGTCCTACAGTCCAGTCACAATATACAGTCAGTACAGTAGTCCTACAGCCCAGTCACAATATACAGTCAGTAATGTAGTCCTAGAGCCCAGTCACAATATAAGGTCAGTACTGTAGTCCTACAGCCCAGTCACACTATACAGTCAGTACTGTAGTCCTACAGCCCAGTCACCCTATACAGTCAGTACAGTAGTCCTACAGCCCAGTCACCCTATACCGTCAGTACTGTAGTCCTATAGCCCAGTCACAATATACAGTCAGTACTGTAGTCCTACAGCCCAGTCACCCTATACAGTCAGTACAATAGTCCTACAGCCCAGTCACAATATACAGTCAGTACTGTAGTCCTACAGCCCAGTCACAATATACAGTCAGTACTGTAGTCCTACAGCCCAGTCACAATATACAGTCAGTACTGTAGTCCTACAGCCCAGTCACAATATACAGTCAGTACTGTAGTCCTACAGCCCAGTCACAATATGCAGTCAGTGCTGTAGTCCTAGAGCCCAGTCACAATATAAGGTCAGTACTGTAGTCCTACAGCCCAGTCACACTATACAGTCAATACTGTAGTCCTACAGCCCAGTCACACTATACAGTCAGTACTGTAGGCCTACAGCCCAGTCACAATATACAGTCAGTACAGTAGTCCTACAGCCCAGTCACAATATACAGTCAGTACAGTAGTCCTACAGCCCAGTCACACTATACAGTCAGTACTGTAGTCCTACAGCCCAGTCACCCTATACAGTCAGTACTGTAGTCCTACAGCCCAGTCACCCTATACAGTCAGTACTGTAGTCCTACAGCCCAGTCACAATATACAGTCAGTACTGTAGTCCTACAGCCCAGTCACAATATACAGTCAGTACTGTAGTCCTACAGCCCAGTCACCCTATACAGTCAGTAGAGTAGTCCTACAGCCCAGTCACAATATACAGTCAGTACTGTAGTCCTACAGCCCAGTCACACTATACAGTCAGTACAGTAGTCCTACAGCCCAGTCACCCTATACAGTCAGTACAGTAGTCCTACAGCCCAGTCACACTATACAGTCAGTACTGTAGTCCTACATTCCAGTCACACTATACAGTCAGTACTGTAGTCCTACAGCCCAGTCACCCTATACCGTCAGTACTGTAAATCTACAGCCCAGTCACAATATACAGTCAGTACTGTAGTCCTACAGCCCAGTCACACTATACAGTCAGTACTGTAGTCCTACAGCCCATTCACAATATACAGTCAGTACAGTAGTCCTACAGCCCAGTCACACTATACAGTCAGTACTGTAGTCCTACAGCCCAGTCACAATATACAGTCAGTACAATAGTCCTACAGCCCAGTCACACTATACAGTCAGTACTGTAGTCCTACAGCCCAGTCACAATATACAGTCAGTACAGTAGTCCTACAGCCCAGTCACAATATACAGTCAGTACTGTAGTCCTACAGCCCAGTCACAATATACAGTCAGTACTGTAGTCCTACAGCCCAGTCACAATATACAGTCAGTACTGTAGTCCTACAGCCCAGTCACAATATGCAGTCAGTACTGTAGTCCTAGAGCCCAGTCACAATATAAGGTCAGTACTGTAGTCCTACAGCCCAGTCACACTATACAGTCAATACTGTAGTCCTACAGCCCAGTCACCCTATACAGTCAGTACTGTAGGCCTACAGCCCAGTCACAATATACAGTCAGTACAGTAGTCCTACAGCCCAGTCACAATATACAGTCAGTACAGTAGTCCTACAGCCCAGTCACACTATACAGTCAGTACTGTAGTCCTACAGCCCAGTCACCCTATACAGTCAGTACTGTAGTCCTACAGCCCAGTCACAATATACAGTCAGTACTGTAGTCCTACAGCCCAGTCACCCTATACAGTCAGTAGAGTAGTCCTACAGCCCAGTCACAATATACAGTCAGTACAGTAGTCCTACAGCCCAGTCACCCTATACAGTCAGTACTGTAGGTCTACAGCCCAGTCACCCTATACAGTCAGTAGAGTAGTCATACAGCCCAGTCACAATATACAGTCAGTACTGTAGTCCTACAGCCCAGTCACACTATACAGTCAGTACAGTAGTCCTACAGCCCAGTCACCCTATACAGTCACTACAGTAGTCCTACAGCCCAGTCACACTATACAGTCAGTACTGTAGTCCTACAGCCCAGTCACACTATACAGTCAGTACTGTAGTCCTACAGCCCAGTCACCCTATACCGTCAGTACTGTAGTCCTACAGCCCAGTCACAATATACAGTCAGTACTGTAGTCCTACAGCCCAGTCACACTATACAGTCAGTACTGTAGTCCTACAGCCCATTCACAATATACAGTCAGTACAGTAGTCCTACAGCCCAGTCACACTATACAGTCAGTACTGTAGTCCTACAGCCCAGGCACAATATACAGTCAGTACAGTAGTCCTACAGCCCAGTCACCCTATACAGTCAGTACTGTAGTCCTACAGCCCAGTCACAATATACAGTCAGTACTGTAGTCCTACAGCCCAGTCACAATATACAGTCAGTACAGTAGTCCTACAGCCCAGTCACCCTATACAGTCAGTACTGTAGTCCTACAGCCCAGTCACACTATACAGTCAGTACTGTAGTCCTACAGCCCAGTCACAATATACAGTCAGTACAGTAGTCCTACAGCCCAGTCACCCTATACAGTCAGTACTGTAGTCCTACAGCCCAGTCACAATATACAGTCAGTACTGTAGTCCTACAGCCCAGTCACCCTCTACAGTCAGTACAGTAGTCCTACAGCCCAGTCACCCTATACAGTCAGTACTGTAGTCCTACAGCCCAGTCACCCTATACAGTCAGTACAGTAGTCCTACAGCCCAGTGACCCTATACAGTCAGTACAGTAGTCCTACAGCCCAGTCACCCTATACAGTCAGTACAGTAGTCCTACAGCCCAGTCACCCTATACAGTCAGTACAGTAGTCCTACAGCCCAGTCACCCTATACAGTCAGTACAGTAGTCCTACAGCCCAGTCACCCTATACAGTCAGTACTGTAGTCCTACAGCCCAGTCACAATATACAGTCAGTACTGTAGTCCTACAGCCCAGTCACACTATACAGTCAGTACTGTAGTCCTACAGCCCAGTCACCCTATACAGTCAGTACAGTAGTCCTACAGCCCAGTCACAATATACAGTCAGTACTGTAGTCCTACAGCCCAGTCACACTATACAGTCAGTACAGTAGTCCTACAGCCCAGTCACAATATACAGTCAGTACTGTAGTCCTACAGCCCAGTCACACTATACAGTCAGTACAGTAGTCCTACAGCCCAGTCACCCTATACAGTCAGTACAGTAGTCCTACAGCCCAGTCACCCTATACAGTCAGTACAGTAGTCCTACAGCCCAGTCACCCTATACAGTCAGTACAGTAGTCCTACAGCCCAGTCACCCTATACAGTCAGTACAGTAGTCCTACAGCCCAGTCACACTATACAGTCAGTACTGTAGTCCTACAGCCCAGTCACCCTATACCGTCAGTACTGTAGTCCTACAGCCCAGTCACACTATACAGTCAGTACTGTAGTCCTACAGCCCAGTCACACTATACAGTCAGTACTGTAGTCCTACAGCCCAGTCACCCTATACCGTCAGTACTGTAGTCCTACAGCCCAGTCACAATATACAGTCAGTACTGTAGTCCTACAGCCCAGTCACACTATACAGTCAGTACTGTAGTCCTACAGCCCATTCACAATATACAGTCAGTACAGTAGTCCTACAGCCCAGTCACACTATACAGTCAGTACTGTAGTCCTACAGCCCAGTCACAATATACAGTCAGTACAGTAGTCCTACAGCCCAGTCACCCTATACAGTCAGTACTGTAGTCCTACAGCCCAGTCACAATATACAGTCAGTACTGTAGTCCTACAGCCCAGTCACAATATACAGTCAGTACAGTAGTCCTACAGCCCAGTCACCCTATACAGTCAGTACAGTAGTCCTACAGCCCAGTCACACTATACAGTCAGTACTGTAGTCCTACAACCCAGTCACCCTATACAGTCAGTACTGTAGTCCTACAGCCCAGTCACAATATACAGTAAGTACAGTAGTCCTACAGCCCAGTCACAATATACAGTCAGTACTGTAGTCCTACAGCCCAGTGACCCTATACAGTCAGTACTGTAGTCCTACAGCCCAGTCACAATATACAGTCAGTACAGTAGTCCTACAGCCCAGTCACACTATACAGTCAGTACTGTAGTCCTACAGCCCAGTCACACTATACAGTCAGTACAGTAGTCCTACAGCCCAGTCACACTATACAGTCAGTACTGTAGTCCTACAGCCCAGTCACAATATACAGTCAGTACAGTAGTCCTACAGCCCAGTCACACTATACAGTCAGTACTGTAGTCCTACAGCCCAGTCACAATATACAGTCAGTACTGTAGTCCTACAGCCCAGTGACCCTATACAGTCAGTACTGTAGTCCTACAGCCCAGTCACAATATACAGTCAGTACAATAGTCCTACAGCCCAGTCACACTATACAGTCAGTACTGTAGTCCTACAGCCCAGTCACAATATACAGTCAGTACAGTAGTCCTACAGTCCAGTCACAATATACAGTCAGTACTGTAGTCCTACAGCCCAGTCACCCTCTACAGTCAGTACAGTAGTCCTACAGCCCAGTCACCCTATACAGTCAGTACTGTAGTCCTACAGCCCAGTCACCCTATACAGTCAGTACAGTAGTCCTACAGCCCAGTCACCCTATACAGTCAGTACTGTAGTCCTACAGCCCAGTCACCATATACAGTCAGTACAGTAGTCCTACAGCCCAGTCACCCTATACAGTCAGTACAGTAGTCCTACAGCCCAGTCACAATATACAGTCAGAACTGTAGTCCTACAGCCCAGTCACACTATACAGTCAGTACTGTAGTCCTACAGCCCAGTCACGCTATACAGTTAGTACTGTAGTCCTACAGCCCAGTCACCCTATACATTCAGTAATGTAGTCCTACAGCCCAGTCACAATATACAGTCAGTACTGTAGTCCTACAGCCCAGTCACACTATACAGTCAGTACTGTAGTCCTACAGCCCAGTCACAATATACAGTCAGTACAGTAGTCCTACAGCCCAGTCACCCTATACAGTCAGTACAGTAGTCCTACAGCCCAGTCACACTATACAGTCAGTACTGTACTCCTACAGCCCAGTCACCCTATACAGTCAGTACTGTAGTCCTACAGCCCAGTCACAATATACAGTCAGTACTGTAGTCCTACAGCCCAGTCACCCTATACAGTCAGTACAGTAGTCCTACAGCCCAGTCACAATATACAGTCAGTACTGTAGTCCTACAGCCCAGTCACACTATACAGTCAGTACTGTAGTCCTACAGCCCAGTCACACTATACAGTCAGTACAGTAGTCCTACAGCCCAGTCACACTATACAGTCAGTACTGTAGTCCTACAGCCCAGTCACAATATACAGTCAGTACAGTAGTCCTACAGCCCAGTCACACTATACAGTCAGTACTGTAGTCCTACAGCCCAGTCACAATATACAGTCAGTACTGTAGTCCTACAGCCCAGTGACCCTATACAGTCAGTACTGTAGTCCTACAGCCCAGTCACAATATACAGTCAGTACAATAGTCCTACAGCCCAGTCACACTATACAGTCAGTACTGTAGTCCTACAGCCCAGTCACAATATACAGTCAGTACAGTAGTCCTACAGTCCAGTCACAATATACAGTCAGTACTGTAGTCCTACAGCCCAGTCACCCTCTACAGTCAGTACAGTAGTCCTACAGCCCAGTCACCCTATACAGTCAGTACTGTAGTCCTACAGCCCAGTCACCCTATACAGTCAGTACAGTAGTCCTACAGCCCAGTCACCCTATACAGTCAGTACTGTAGTCCTACAGCCCAGTCACCATATACAGTCAGTACAGTAGTCCTACAGCCCAGTCACCCTATACAGTCAGTACAGTAGTCCTACAGCCCAGTCACAATATACAGTCAGAACTGTAGTCCTACAGCCCAGTCACACTATACAGTCAGTACTGTAGTCCTACAGCCCAGTCACGCTATACAGTTAGTACTGTAGTCCTACAGCCCAGTCACCCTATACATTCAGTAATGTAGTCCTACAGCCCAGTCACAATATACAGTCAGTACTGTAGTCCTACAGCCCAGTCACACTATACAGTCAGTACTGTAGTCCTACAGCCCAGTCACAATATACAGTCAGTACAGTAGTCCTACAGCCCAGTCACCCTATACAGTCAGTACAGTAGTCCTACAGCCCAGTCACACTATACAGTCAGTACTGTACTCCTACAGCCCAGTCACCCTATACAGTCAGTACTGTAGTCCTACAGCCCAGTCACAATATACAGTCAGTACTGTAGTCCTACAGCCCAGTCACCCTATACAGTCAGTACAGTAGTCCTACAGCCCAGTCACAATATACAGTCAGTACTGTAGTCCTACAGCCCAGTCACACTATACAGTCAGTACAGTAGTCCTACAGCCCAGTCACCCTATACAGTCAGTACAGTAGTCCTACAGCCCAGTCACACTATACAGTCAGTACTGTAGTCCTACAACCCAGTCACCCTATACAGTCAGTACTGTAGTCCTACAGCCCAGTCACAATATACAGTCAGTACAGTAGTCCTACAGCCCAGTCACAATATACAGTCAGTACTGTAGTCCTAGAGCCCAGTCACAATATACAGTCAGTACTGTAGTCCTACAGCCCAGTCACACTATACAGTCAGTACTGTAGTCCTACAGCCCAGTCACAATATACAGTCAGTACAGTAGTCCTACAGCCCAGTCACCCTATACAGTCAGTACAGTAGTCCTACAGCCCAGTCACACTATACAGTCAGTACTGTACTCCTACAGCCCAGTCACCCTATACAGTCAGTACTGTAGTCCTACAGCCCAGTCACAATATACAGTCAGTACTGTAGTCCTACAGCCCAGTCACCCTATACAGTCAGTACAGTAGTCCTACAGCCCAGTCACAATATACAGTCAGTACTGTAGTCCTACAGCCCAGTCACACTATACAGTCAGTACAGTAGTCCTACAGCCCAGTCACCCTATACAGTCAGTACAGTAGTCCTACAGCCCAGTCACACTATACAGTCAGTACTGTAGTCCTACAGCCCAGTCACCCTATACAGTCAGTACTGTAGTCCTACAGCCCAGTCACAATATACAGTCAGTACAGTAGTCCTACAGCCCAGTCACACTATACAGTCAGTACTGTAGTCCTACAGCCCAGTCACAATATACAGTCAGTACTGTAGTCCTACAGCCCAGTGACCCTATACAGTCAGTACTGTAGTCCTACAGCCCAGTCACAATATACAGTCAGTACAATAGTCCTACAGCCCAGTCACACTATACAGTCAGTACTGTAGTCCTACAGCCCAGTCACAATATACAGTCAGTACAGTAGTCCTACAGTCCAGTCACAATATACAGTCAGTACAGTAGTCCTACAGCCCAGTCACAATATACAGTCAGTAATGTAGTCCTAGAGCCCAGTCACAATATAAGGTCAGTACTGTAGTCCTACAGCCCAGTCACACTATACAGTCAGTACTGTAGTCCTACAGCCCAGTCACCCTATACAGTCAGTACAGTAGTCCTACAGCCCAGTCACCCTATACCGTCAGTACTGTAGTCCTATAGCCCAGTCACAATATACAGTCAGTACTGTAGTCCTACAGCCCAGTCACCCTATACAGTCAGTACAATAGTCCTACAGCCCAGTCACAATATACAGTCAGTACTGTAGTCCTACAGCCCAGTCACAATATACAGTCAGTACTGTAGTCCTACAGCCCAGTCACAATATACAGTCAGTACTGTAGTCCTACAGCCCAGTCACAATATACAGTCAGTACTGTAGTCCTACAGCCCAGTCACAATATGCAGTCAGTGCTGTAGTCCTAGAGCCCAGTCACAATATAAGGTCAGTACTGTAGTCCTACAGCCCAGTCACACTATACAGTCAATACTGTAGTCCTACAGCCCAGTCACACTATACAGTCAGTACTGTAGGCCTACAGCCCAGTCACAATATACAGTCAGTACAGTAGTCCTACAGCCCAGTCACAATATACAGTCAGTACAGTAGTCCTACAGCCCAGTCACACTATACAGTCAGTACTGTAGTCCTACAGCCCAGTCACCCTATACAGTCAGTACTGTAGTCCTACAGCCCAGTCACCCTATACAGTCAGTACTGTAGTCCTACAGCCCAGTCACAATATACAGTCAGTACTGTAGTCCTACAGCCCAGTCACAATATACAGTCAGTACTGTAGTCCTACAGCCCAGTCACCCTATACAGTCAGTAGAGTAGTCCTACAGCCCAGTCACAATATACAGTCAGTACTGTAGTCCTACAGCCCAGTCACACTATACAGTCAGTACAGTAGTCCTACAGCCCAGTCACCCTATACAGTCAGTACAGTAGTCCTACAGCCCAGTCACACTATACAGTCAGTACTGTAGTCCTACATTCCAGTCACACTATACAGTCAGTACTGTAGTCCTACAGCCCAGTCACCCTATACCGTCAGTACTGTAAATCTACAGCCCAGTCACAATATACAGTCAGTACTGTAGTCCTACAGCCCAGTCACACTATACAGTCAGTACTGTAGTCCTACAGCCCATTCACAATATACAGTCAGTACAGTAGTCCTACAGCCCAGTCACACTATACAGTCAGTACTGTAGTCCTACAGCCCAGTCACAATATACAGTCAGTACAATAGTCCTACAGCCCAGTCACACTATACAGTCAGTACTGTAGTCCTACAGCCCAGTCACAATATACAGTCAGTACAGTAGTCCTACAGCCCAGTCACAATATACAGTCAGTACTGTAGTCCTACAGCCCAGTCACAATATACAGTCAGTACTGTAGTCCTACAGCCCAGTCACAATATACAGTCAGTACTGTAGTCCTACAGCCCAGTCACAATATGCAGTCAGTACTGTAGTCCTAGAGCCCAGTCACAATATAAGGTCAGTACTGTAGTCCTACAGCCCAGTCACACTATACAGTCAATACTGTAGTCCTACAGCCCAGTCACCCTATACAGTCAGTACTGTAGGCCTACAGCCCAGTCACAATATACAGTCAGTACAGTAGTCCTACAGCCCAGTCACAATATACAGTCAGTACAGTAGTCCTACAGCCCAGTCACACTATACAGTCAGTACTGTAGTCCTACAGCCCAGTCACCCTATACAGTCAGTACTGTAGTCCTACAGCCCAGTCACAATATACAGTCAGTACTGTAGTCCTACAGCCCAGTCACCCTATACAGTCAGTAGAGTAGTCCTACAGCCCAGTCACAATATACAGTCAGTACAGTAGTCCTACAGCCCAGTCACCCTATACAGTCAGTACTGTAGGTCTACAGCCCAGTCACCCTATACAGTCAGTAGAGTAGTCATACAGCCCAGTCACAATATACAGTCAGTACTGTAGTCCTACAGCCCAGTCACACTATACAGTCAGTACAGTAGTCCTACAGCCCAGTCACCCTATACAGTCACTACAGTAGTCCTACAGCCCAGTCACACTATACAGTCAGTACTGTAGTCCTACAGCCCAGTCACACTATACAGTCAGTACTGTAGTCCTACAGCCCAGTCACCCTATACCGTCAGTACTGTAGTCCTACAGCCCAGTCACAATATACAGTCAGTACTGTAGTCCTACAGCCCAGTCACACTATACAGTCAGTACTGTAGTCCTACAGCCCATTCACAATATACAGTCAGTACAGTAGTCCTACAGCCCAGTCACACTATACAGTCAGTACTGTAGTCCTACAGCCCAGGCACAATATACAGTCAGTACAGTAGTCCTACAGCCCAGTCACCCTATACAGTCAGTACTGTAGTCCTACAGCCCAGTCACAATATACAGTCAGTACTGTAGTCCTACAGCCCAGTCACAATATACAGTCAGTACAGTAGTCCTACAGCCCAGTCACCCTATACAGTCAGTACTGTAGTCCTACAGCCCAGTCACACTATACAGTCAGTACTGTAGTCCTACAGCCCAGTCACAATATACAGTCAGTACAGTAGTCCTACAGCCCAGTCACCCTATACAGTCAGTACTGTAGTCCTACAGCCCAGTCACAATATACAGTCAGTACTGTAGTCCTACAGCCCAGTCACCCTCTACAGTCAGTACAGTAGTCCTACAGCCCAGTCACCCTATACAGTCAGTACTGTAGTCCTACAGCCCAGTCACCCTATACAGTCAGTACAGTAGTCCTACAGCCCAGTGACCCTATACAGTCAGTACAGTAGTCCTACAGCCCAGTCACCCTATACAGTCAGTACAGTAGTCCTACAGCCCAGTCACCCTATACAGTCAGTACAGTAGTCCTACAGCCCAGTCACCCTATACAGTCAGTACAGTAGTCCTACAGCCCAGTCACCCTATACAGTCAGTACTGTAGTCCTACAGCCCAGTCACAATATACAGTCAGTACTGTAGTCCTACAGCCCAGTCACACTATACAGTCAGTACTGTAGTCCTACAGCCCAGTCACCCTATACAGTCAGTACAGTAGTCCTACAGCCCAGTCACAATATACAGTCAGTACTGTAGTCCTACAGCCCAGTCACACTATACAGTCAGTACAGTAGTCCTACAGCCCAGTCACAATATACAGTCAGTACTGTAGTCCTACAGCCCAGTCACACTATACAGTCAGTACAGTAGTCCTACAGCCCAGTCACCCTATACAGTCAGTACAGTAGTCCTACAGCCCAGTCACCCTATACAGTCAGTACAGTAGTCCTACAGCCCAGTCACCCTATACAGTCAGTACAGTAGTCCTACAGCCCAGTCACCCTATACAGTCAGTACAGTAGTCCTACAGCCCAGTCACACTATACAGTCAGTACTGTAGTCCTACAGCCCAGTCACCCTATACCGTCAGTACTGTAGTCCTACAGCCCAGTCACACTATACAGTCAGTACTGTAGTCCTACAGCCCAGTCACACTATACAGTCAGTACTGTAGTCCTACAGCCCAGTCACCCTATACCGTCAGTACTGTAGTCCTACAGCCCAGTCACAATATACAGTCAGTACTGTAGTCCTACAGCCCAGTCACACTATACAGTCAGTACTGTAGTCCTACAGCCCATTCACAATATACAGTCAGTACAGTAGTCCTACAGCCCAGTCACACTATACAGTCAGTACTGTAGTCCTACAGCCCAGTCACAATATACAGTCAGTACAGTAGTCCTACAGCCCAGTCACCCTATACAGTCAGTACTGTAGTCCTACAGCCCAGTCACAATATACAGTCAGTACTGTAGTCCTACAGCCCAGTCACAATATACAGTCAGTACAGTAGTCCTACAGCCCAGTCACCCTATACAGTCAGTACTGTAGTCCTACAGCCCAGTCACACTATACAGTCAGTACTGTAGTCCTACAGCCCAGTCACAATATACAGTCAGTACAGTAGTCCTACAGCCCAGTCACCCTATACAGTCAGTACTGTAGTCCTACAGCCCAGTCACCCTATACAGTCAGTACTGTAGTCCTACAGCCCAGTCACCCTATACAGTCAGTACTGTAGTCCTACAGCCCAGTCACCCTATACAGTCAGTACTGTAGTCCTACAGCCCAGTCACCCTCTACAGTCAGTACAGTAGTCCTACAGCCCAGTCACCCTATACAGTCAGTACTGTAGTCCTACAGCCCAGTCACCCTATACAGTCAGTACAGTAGTCCTACAGCCCAGTGACCCTATACAGTCAGTACAGTAGTCCTACAGCCCAGTCACCCTATACAGTCAGTACAGTAGTCCTACAGCCCAGTCACCCTATACAGTCAGTACAGTAGTCCTACAGCCCAGTCACCCTATACAGTCAGTACAGTAGTCCTACAGCCCAGTCACCCTATACAGTCAGTACTGTAGTCCTACAGCCCAGTCACAATATACAGTCAGTACTGTAGTCCTACAGCCCAGTCACACTATACAGTCAGTACTGTAGTCCTACAGCCCAGTCACCCTATACAGTCAGTACAGTAGTCCTACAGCCCAGTCACAATATACAGTCAGTACTGTAGTCCTACAGCCCAGTCACACTATACAGTCAGTACTGTAGTCCTACAGCCCAGTCACCCTATACAGTCAGTACTGTAGTCCTACAGCCCAGTCACCCTATACAGTCAGTACTGTAGTCCTACAGCCCAGTCACAATATACAGTCAGTACTGTAGTCCTACAGCCCAGTCACAATATACAGTCAGTACTGTAGTCCTACAGCCCAGTCACCCTATACAGTCAGTAGAGTAGTCCTACAGCCCAGTCACAATATACAGTCAGTACTGTAGTCCTACAGCCCAGTCACACTATACAGTCAGTACAGTAGTCCTACAGCCCAGTCACCCTATACAGTCAGTACAGTAGTCCTACAGCCCAGTCACACTATACAGTCAGTACTGCAGTCCTACATTCCAGTCACACTATACAGTCAGTACTGTAGTCCTACAGCCCAGTCACCCTATACCGTCAGTACTGTAAATCTACAGCCCAGTCACAATATACAGTCAGTACTGTAGTCCTACAGCCCAGTCACACTATACAGTCAGTACTGTAGTCCTACAGCCCATTCACAATATACAGTCAGTACAGTAGTCCTACAGCCCAGTCACACTATACAGTCAGTACTGTAGTCCTACAGCCCAGTCACAATATACAGTCAGTACAGTAGTCCTACAGCCCAGTCACACTATACAGTCAGTACTGTAGTCCTACAGCCCAGTCACAATATACAGTCAGTACAGTAGTCCTACAGCCCAGTCACAATATACAGTCAGTACTGTAGTCCTACAGCCCAGTCACAATATACAGTCAGTACTGTAGTCCTACAGCCCAGTCACAATATACAGTCAGTACTGTAGTCCTACAGCCCAGTCACAATATGCAGTCAGTACTGTAGTCCTAGAGCCCAGTCACAATATAAGGTCAGTACTGTAGTCCTACAGCCCAGTCACACTATACAGTCAATACTGTAGTCCTACAGCCCAGTCACCCTATACAGTCAGTACTGTAGGCCTACAGCCCAGTCACAATATACAGTCAGTACAGTAGTCCTACAGCCCAGTCACAATATACAGTCAGTACAGTAGTCCTACAGCCCAGTCACACTATACAGTCAGTACTGTAGTCCTACAGCCCAGTCACCCTATACAGTCAGTACTGTAGTCCTACAGCCCAGTCACAATATACAGTCAGTACTGTAGTCCTACAGCCCAGTCACCCTATACAGTCAGTAGAGTAGTCCTACAGCCCAGTCACAATATACAGTCAGTACAGTAGTCCTACAGCCCAGTCACCCTATACAGTCAGTACTGTAGGTCTACAGCCCAGTCACCCTATACAGTCAGTAGAGTAGTCCTACAGCCCAGTCACAATATACAGTCAGTACTGTAGTCCTACAGCCCAGTCACACTATACAGTCAGTACAGTAGTCCTACAGCCCAGTCACCCTATACAGTCAGTACAGTAGTCCTACAGCCCAGTCACACTATACAGTCAGTACTGTAGTCCTACAGCCCAGTCACACTATACAGTCAGTACTGTAGTCCTACAGCCCAGTCACCCTATACCGTCAGTACTGTAGTCCTACAGCCCAGTCACAATATACAGTCAGTACTGTAGTCCTACAGCCCAGTCACACTATACAGTCAGTACTGTAGTCCTACAGCCCATTCACAATATACAGTCAGTACAGTAGTCCTACAGCCCAGTCACACTATACAGTCAGTACTGTAGTCCTACAGCCCAGTCACAATATACAGTCAGTACAGTAGTCCTACAGCCCAGTCACCCTATACAGTCAGTACTGTAGTCCTACAGCCCAGTCACAATATACAGTCAGTACTGTAGTCCTACAGCCCAGTCACAATATACAGTCAGTACAGTAGTCCTACAGCCCAGTCACCCTATACAGTCAGTACTGTAGTCCTACAGCCCAGTCACACTATACAGTCAGTACTGTAGTCCTACAGCCCAGTCACAATATACAGTCAGTACAGTAGTCCTACAGCCCAGTCACCCTATACAGTCAGTACTGTAGTCCTACAGCCCAGTCACAATATACAGTCAGTACTGTAGTCCTACAGCCCAGTCACCCTCTACAGTCAGTACAGTAGTCCTACAGCCCAGTCACCCTATACAGTCAGTACTGTAGTCCTACAGCCCAGTCACCCTATACAGTCAGTACAGTAGTCCTACAGCCCAGTGACCCTATACAGTCAGTACAGTAGTCCTACAGCCCAGTCACCCTATACAGTCAGTACAGTAGTCCTACAGCCCAGTCACCCTATACAGTCAGTACAGTAGTCCTACAGCCCAGTCACCCTATACAGTCAGTACAGTAGTCCTACAGCCCAGTCACCCTATACAGTCAGTACTGTAGTCCTACAGCCCAGTCACAATATACAGTCAGTACTGTAGTCCTAAAGCCCAGTCACACTATACAGTCAGTACTGTAGTCCTACAGCCCAGTCACCCTATACAGTCAGTACAGTAGTCCTACAGCCCAGTCACAATATACAGTCAGTACTGTAGTCCTACAGCCCAGTCACACTATACAGTCAGTACAGTAGTCCTACAGCCCAGTCACAATATACAGTCAGTACTGTAGTCCTACAGCCCAGTCACACTATACAGTCAGTACAGTAGTCCTACAGCCCAGTCACCCTATACAGTCAGTACAGTAGTCCTACAGCCCAGTCACCCTATACAGTCAGTACAGTAGTCCTACAGCCCAGTCACCCTATACAGTCAGTACAGTAGTCCTACAGCCCAGTCACCCTATACAGTCAGTACAGTAGTCCTACAGCCCAGTCACACTATACAGTCAGTACTGTAGTCCTACAGCCCAGTCACCCTATACCGTCAGTACTGTAGTCCTACAGCCCAGTCACACTATACAGTCAGTACTGTAGTCCTACAGCCCAGTCACACTATACAGTCAGTACTGTAGTCCTACAGCCCAGTCACCCTATACCGTCAGTACTGTAGTCCTACAGCCCAGTCACAATATACAGTCAGTACTGTAGTCCTACAGCCCAGTCACACTATACAGTCAGTACTGTAGTCCTACAGCCCATTCACAATATACAGTCAGTACAGTAGTCCTACAGCCCAGTCACACTATACAGTCAGTACTGTAGTCCTACAGCCCAGTCACAATATACAGTCAGTACAGTAGTCCTACAGCCCAGTCACCCTATACAGTCAGTACTGTAGTCCTACAGCCCAGTCACAATATACAGTCAGTACTGTAGTCCTACAGCCCAGTCACAATATACAGTCAGTACAGTAGTCCTACAGCCCAGTCACCCTATACAGTCAGTACTGTAGTCCTACAGCCCAGTCACACTATACAGTCAGTACTGTAGTCCTACAGCCCAGTCACAATATACAGTCAGTACAGTAGTCCTACAGCCCAGTCACCCTATACAGTCAGTACTGTAGTCCTACAGCCCAGTCACAATATACAGTCAGTACTGTAGTCCTACAGCCCAGTCACACTATACAGTCAGTACTGTAGTCCTACAGCCCAGTCACCCTATACAGTCAGTACTGTAGTCCTACAGCCCAGTCACCCTATACAGTCAGTACTGTAGTCCTACAGCCCAGTCACCCTCTACAGTCAGTACAGTAGTCCTACAGCCCAGTCACCCTATACAGTCAGTACTGTAGTCCTACAGCCCAGTCACCCTATACAGTCAGTACAGTAGTCCTACAGCCCAGTGACCCTATACAGTCAGTAGAGTAGTCCTACAGCCCAGTCACCCTATACAGTCAGTACAGTAGTCCTACAGCCCAGTCACCCTATACAGTCAGTACAGTAGTCCTACAGCCCAGTCACCCTATACAGTCAGTACAGTAGTCCTACAGCCCAGTCACCCTATACAGTCAGTACTGTAGTCCTACAGCCCAGTCACAATATACAGTCAGTACTGTAGTCCTACAGCCCAGTCACACTATACAGTCAGTACTGTAGTCCTACAGCCCAGTCACCCTATACAGTCAGTACAGTAGTCCTACAGCCCAGTCACAATATACAGTCAGTACTGTAGTCCTACAGCCCAGTCACACTATACAGTCAGTACAGTAGTCCTACAGCCCAGTCACAATATACAGTCAGTACTGTAGTCCTACAGCCCAGTCACACTATACAGTCAGTACAGTAGTCCTACAGCCCAGTCACCCTATACAGTCAGTACAGTAGTCCTACAGCCCAGTCACCCTATACAGTCAGTACAGTAGTCCTACAGCCCAGTCACCCTATACAGTCAGTACAGTAGTCCTACAGCCCAGTCACACTATACAGTCAGTACTGTAGTCCTACAGCCCAGTCACACTATACAGTCAGTACAGTAGTCCTACAGCCCAGTCACAATATACAGTCAGTACTGTAGTCCTACAGCCCAGTCACACTATACAGTCAGTACAGTAGTCCTACAGCCCAGTCACCCTATACAGTCAGTACTGTAGTCCTACAGCCCAGTCACACTAAACAAGTCAGTACTGTAGTCCTACAGCCCAGTCACAATATACAGTCAGTACTGTAGTCCTACAGCCCAGTCACAATATACAGTCAGTACTGTAGTCCTACAGCCCAGTCACAATATACAGTCAGTACTGTAGTCCTACAGCCCAGTCACACTATACAGTCAGTACAGTAGTCCTACAGCCCAGTCACAATATACAGTCAGTACTGTAGTCCTACAGCCCAGTCACACTATACAGTCAGTACAGTAGTCCTACAGCCCAGTCACCCTATACAGTCAGTACAGTAGTCCTACAGCCCAGTCACCCTATACAGTCAGTACAGTAGTCCTACAGCCCAGTCACCCTATACAGTCAGTACAGTAGTCCTACAGCCCAGTCACCCTATACAGTCAGTACAGTAGTCCTACAGCCCAGTCACACTATACAGTCAGTACTGTAGTCCTACAGCCCAGTCACACTATACAGTCAGTACAGTAGTCCTACAGCCCAGTCACAATATACAGTCAGTACTGTAGTCCTACAGCCCAGTCACACTATACAGTCAGTATAGTAGTCCTACAGCCCAGTCACCCTATACAGTCAGTACTGTAGTCCTACAGCCCAGTCACAATATACAGTCAGTACTGTAGTCCTACAGCCCAGTCACACTATACAGTCAGTACAGTAGTCCTACAGCCCAGTCACCCTATACAGTCAGTACTGTAGTCCTACAGCCCAGTCACACTATACAGTCAGTACTGTAGTCCTACAGCCCAGTCACAATATACAGTCAGTACTGTAGTCCTAGAGCCCAGTCACAATATACAGTCAGTACTGTAGTCCTAGAGCCCAGTCACAATATACAGTCAGTACTGTAGTCCTACAGCCCAGTCACCCTATACAGCCCACTGGGCACAGATGTCAATGGAACGTCTATTTTGTTATTTACATTTGGTTGAGTTGTCAACTAATGTGAATTCAACGTGAAATGATTTAAAAACATATCACCATGACTTTGGATTTAGGTTAATAGTTTGTTGAAAAAAATATGAAATTCGCTTACATTAATGCCTCTTTGCAAATCCAATCAGTTTTCCACGTTGTTTCAAGGTCATCACATTGAATATTTTTGTAGGAAATGATGTGGAAACAATGTTGATTCAACCAGTTTTTACCCAGTGGGTGGATTGGTGGCTAAAACACCTCAATAACCAAAAGTTTAGTGCTTCAGGGCTGGCTGCTGCTCTGCAATTAAAAGGTTGGCTTCAAATGCTGTCTTTGGTATTTGCAGTGAGATTGACAGTGTCTTTTAAACGCAGGTCAAGTACGTTGAGCGTTTACGAAAACTACACAAGGCGATCTTTGGCACGGCGACAACTATTACTGCCATAGCTTTGTTCACATCCAGATCCTGTGGAATGCCTCTAAAATAATAAAACCCCAAAACTATCTGAGCTGTCGAGAGCTCTATCACTGATTTTATTAAAAAAGGCCCTTACTGGCAGGAAAACGATTGGTATTAAAACAAGTTAAATAGTTAATAGCATTTGGCGAACAATTATGCCTACAGCAAAGTATGAGTTACGTCAATAGTTCGGTTTTTATAAGCCTAAACCCCAGTGACACTATAATCCGTTGGCATCCATTCCTGTCCAACAGTTAGAAACACTTCAGAACATTAGGGTGAGCTTGTCAAAGTGGCTCTGTGAGAAAATGCTAAACAACTGCAGAACAACACACCAACAACATCCATGACAGCTTGGGGTGAAAGGTGGCCGGGTCAGCCAAAGTGCAGCCGTTGTTGGTCTGGTTCCTAGGCTACAGTGAGGGAGAAACTCCAGGAAGTAGACCCACACATGGTCACATGGTCAGAGGTTGTAAGGTATACACAGCTGAGCTCTACAGACCATAACTCTGACACTGGAACACCACAAGCAAACTGACACCGTTTGTAACGACTCTGGAAACATATCTACTCACCACAAGAAGCCCTGTGAATCCACCAGAAGTCGTCTCCTTCTCGATTCCAGGAATCTTGATTCCGTCTGTAGGCAAAAATAAATAAAAAAAGAGGGAAAACGTATTTGACTGGTTTTTACAGTAACACAGTGCCAATGGCCAACACACCAACAGTATTGGGTAACAGCACTATACTGCATATGTGCTTAACTCTCCACATTGAAATGTATTCAGCTGGGGTCTTTCTGGCAGATTTGTGGTGAACTAAATAAGCTAAAGGGGACAGGGCTGGAATAGGATTCGAACCCGCAACCCACAGGACCAGGGTCCAGAGCTACTACCATTTCACTAATGAGCAGAGCAGAACTGCTTGACAACCACGGGTCGATGGCGGTGGAACTGTGCTGACTATCTGGTGCTCTGAACAGGGCTGACTATCTGGTGCTCTGAACAGGGCTGACTGGCTGGTGCTCTGAACAGGGCTGACTATCTGGTTCTCTGAACAGGGCTGACTATCTGGTGCTCTGAACAGGGCTGACTATCTGGTGCTCTGAACAGGGCTGACTATCTGGTGCTCTGAACAGGGCTGACTATCTGGTGCTCTGAACTTAGCTGACTATCTGGTGCTCTGAACACGGCTGACTATCTGGTGCTCTGAACACGGCTGACTATCTGGTGCTCTGAACACGGCTGACTATCTGGTGCTCTGAACTTGGCTGACTATCTGGTGCTCTGAACAGGGCTGACTATCTGGTGCTCTGAACAGGGCTGACTGGCTGGTGCTCTGAACAGGGCTGACTATCTGGTGCTCTGAACAGGGCTGACTATCTGGTGCTCTGAACAGGGCTGACTATCTGGTGCTCTGAACACCGCTGACTATCTGGTGCTCTGAACAGGGCTGACTATCTGGTGCTCTGAACAGGGCTGACTATCTGGTTCTCTGAACAGGGCTGACTATCTGGTTCTCTGAACAGGGCTGACTGGCTGGTGCTCTGAACAGGGCTGACTATCTGGTGCTCCGAACAGGGCTGACTATCTGGTGCTCTGAACAGGGCTGACTATCTGGTTCTCTGAACAGGGCTGACTATCTGGTTCTCTGAACAGGGGTGACTGGCTGGTGCTCTGAACAGGGCTGACTATCTGGTTCTCTGAACAGGGCTGACTGGCTGGTGCTCTGAACAGGGCTGACTATCTGGTGCTCCGAACAGGGCTGACTATCTGGTGCTCTGAACAGGGCTGACTATCTGGTTCTCTGAACAGGGCTGACTATCTGGTTCTCTGAACAGGGGTGACTGGCTGGTGCTCTGAACAGGGCTGACTATCTGGTTCTCTGAACAGGGCTGACTGGCTGGTGCTCTGAACTTGGCTGACTATCTGGTGCTCTGAACAGGGCTGACTGGCTGGTGCTCTGAACAGGGCTGACTATCTGGTGCTCTGAACAGGGCTGACTGGCTGGTGCTCTGAACAGGGCTGACTGGCTGGTTCTCTGAACAGGGCTGACTGGCTGGTGCTCTGAACACGGCTGACTGGCTGGTGCTCTGAACACGGCTGACTGGCTGGTTCTCTGAACACGGCTGACTGGCTGGTTCTCTGAACACGGCTGACTGGCTGGTTCTCTGAACACGGCTGACTGGTTGGTTCTCTGAACAGGGCTGACTGGCTGGTGCTCTGAACAGGGCTGACTATCTGGTGCTCTGAACAGGGCTGACTGGCTGGTGCTCTGAACAGGGCTGACTATCTGGTGCTCTGAACAGGGCTGACTGGCTGGTTCTCTGAACAGGGCTGACTGGCTGGTTCTCTGAACAGGGCTGACTATCTGGTTCTCTGAACAGGGCTGACTGGCTGGTTCTCTGAACACGGCTGACTGGCTGATTCTCTGAACAGGGCTGACTGGTTGGTTCTCTGAACAGGGCTGACTGGCTGGTGCTCTGAACAGGGCTGACTATGTGGTTCTCTGAACAGGGCTGACTGGCTGGTTCTCTGAACAGGGCTGACTGGCTGGTTCTCTGAACACGGCTGAGTGGCTGATTCTCTGAACAGGGCTGACTGGTTGGTTCTCTGAACAGGGCTGACTGGCTGGTTCTCTGAACAGGGCTGACTGGCTGGTTCTCTGAACACGGTTGACTGGCTGGTTCTCTGAACACGGCTGACTGGCTGATTCTCTGAACAGGGCTGACTGGCTGGTTCTCTGAACAGGGCTGACTGGCTGGTGCTCTGAACAGGGCTGACTATCTGGTTCTCTGAACAGGGCTGACTGGCTGGTTCTCTGAACAGGGCTGACTGGCTGGTTCTCTGAACAGGACGTGATCACAGAGGAGACCTTACTGTACCCAGTCCTCCTCTACTCCCCACGTCAGAACACAGTGGTTTAATAAACAGCAGTGAAGCATGTCCTTCCTTTACTTGTAATTAGGGCTCTGTCTATCTAATCCCTCCCCAACAAATCTCACAAATGAGAAACACAACCTGGAGCCCATTTATTGTCGGTGCATGGATGGAGGGGTGTCATTAAGAGAGGGATGCAGAAAGAGAGAGAAAGAAAGAGAGACAGACACTCCACTAGCTCTCACAAACACACACTTATTACAATAAAAATACCAAATGTGGCGAGTCACTTCTCTGTTTCGACAAGGGAGTTTGGGGCAAACCATTTGGCCAGAGCCAGGGTTCTATATTTAGAATATTTCCTAAAATGAAAAGCGTGTTGAAAGACTGGCCTGGGAGAAGGCTTCCTCCTCCACGTTGGTGACTTCAGTGGTCCTGTCTGCGTCACCATATAACATCTCTCCTCAGATACTCTCAGTACATCAGGAAGCAGAGCCTGTATAACGTCCCTACCTAATGGCTGCACATTCCAGACCCCACTCCAAATCACTGTTTAAGTGAAAAATAAGGCCCTTCAGACTGTCATTCTTACTTTAAGAGTTAGAGGATATATTATGGGTCAAACCAGCATTCACAATGTTATTTTTCCAACAGGAAAAGCCTGGTGTTGGCATACACAAATCAAGTGTTTCTGACTGTAATGGTAGCAACAATAGTCAATGCTGAAATAATATGTGTATGTGTCAAAGAGGGGGTGCTTATATTTGTCCTGTTTACACATGTTCAGATGTGTTACCTGTACAAGTGTGTGGTGAAATGGAAATCTGTTTTTTGCATATCCCAAACCCCCGGAGACACCTAGCAGAGAGGGGTCACAGCATGGGATCAGCCATTTAGGGTTAAGTGCATTGCTAAAGGGCAGTCGGCTCGGGGATTCAAACTAGTAACCTTCCGGTTTCTGGCCCAACACTCTAACTGCTGTGTGTGTGTGTGTGTGTGTGTGTGTGCGTGTGCGTGTGCGTGTGCGTGTGCGTGTGCGTGTGCGTGTGCGTGTGTGTGTGTGTGTGTGTGTGTGTCCTTGTCTATCCTTCTTCTCCCTGTCTGTGTGTGGCAGGCTGAGGAGGTAATGGGGAAACAGTCCTAACCAACTCTAAGCTCTAGTCTAAAGCAGGAACCTATCCTTTACTGTAACTAAAACAGACTGATAAACACAGATGATGTCAGGGATTACACCCCGAAGAAACCGTCACGGATGGGTGGGAGACCGCCGACAGAACAGGTAACCACATGGCGACAGAGAAATGCCAACGATGTACCCGATTTGAGAGGGGGTGGAGTTGAGAGAGAATGACGACATGTTTCTTCAGTGAACAGCACCCTCTGTCCCTGTACCCTCCATACCATGTATCTCCCTGTCCCTGTACCCTCCATACCCTGTATCTCCCTGTCCCTGTACCCTCCACCCTCCATACCCTGTATCTCCCTGTCCCTTTACCCTCCACCCTCCATACCCTGTATCTCCCTGTCCCTGTACCCTCCACACCCTGTATCTCCCTGTCCCTGTACCCTCCACCCTCCATACCCTGTATCTCCCTGTCCCCTCCACACCCTGTATCTCCCTGTCCCCTCCACACCCTGTATCTCCCTGTCCCTGTACCCTCCACCCTCCATACCCTGTATCTCCCTGTCCCTGTACCCTCCACCCGTCATACCCTGTATCTCCCTGTCCCTGTACCCTCCACCCTCCATACCCTGTATCTCCCTGTCCCTGTACCCTCCACCCGTCATACCCTGTATCTCCCTGTCCCTGTACCCTCCACCCGTCATACCCTGTATCTCCCTGTACCCTCCACCCTCCATACCCTGTATCTCCCTGTCCCTGTACCCTCCACCCTCCATACCGCACTACACTTCGCTCCACAGGTAATATTACACTTCATTACATTACAACGGTTTGATTTGTTTGATCTGAGCAATTTTTCTTAGCTAGCTACATAGCCGTCTTTGTATCTAAGATAATCGTGTAGTTTAGAGTAATTAGAGTAATTATCGAGGTTAGCTATCTTCGTCCTCCTAACGTAGTCATCACTGCTAGCTAGCTAGTCAACACTGCTAGCTAGCCAACCAGCTAACTTCTACCGACTAGCAGCACTGTAGAAACTATTACATTACAACGGAACGACTTGATTAGTGTAGTGCTAGTGTTAGTTAGCCAGCTACATAGTTATCTTTGCTGTCTTTGCATCTAAGATAATTGTGTAGTCAAAGTAATTATCGAGGCTAGCTAGCCAGCCACGACGCGACGCCAGACTTAGTCAACACACCTAGTCATCATTAACCCACTGCTAGCTAGCCAACCGTTACCGACTAGCAGCGCTGTAGATACTAATACTTTACAACGGAACGATTTGACTAGTGCAGTGTTAGCTAGCTAGCTACATAGTTGTCTTTGTCATAGCTTGATAATTGTGTAGTTTAGTAATTATCGAGGTTAGCTAGCCAGCTATTTCCGTCCCCCGCGATGCCATTTTACCAAACCCAGCCAACTATTACCGACGAGCAGCATTGTAGAAACTAAATACATTACAAAGGAACGTCTTGATTAGTGTTATGTTAGCTAGCTACAAAGTTGCTTTTGTATCATGACAAGGTGTAGTACTGAAACTATCGAGGTTACCTAGCCAGCTACACGTTCAAAGTCAACAACGAAGCCACTGCTAGCTAGCCTACTCCACCAGCCAGCAGTACTGTATCATTTTCGTCATTTTAGTCAATAAGATTTTTGCAACGTAAGCTTAACTTTCCGAACATTCGAGACGTGTAGTCCACTTGTCATTCCAATCTCCTTTGCATTAGCGTAGCCTCTTCTGTAGCTTGTCAACTATGTGTCTGTCTATCCCTGTTCTCTCCCCTCTGCACAGGCCCTACAAACGCTCCACACCGCGTGGCCGCTGCCACTCTAACCTGGTGGTCCCAGCGCGCACGACCCACGTGGAGTTCCAGGTCTCCTGCAGCCTCTGGAACTGCCGGTCTGCGGCCAACAAGGTTGAGTTCATCTCAGCCTATGCTACCCTCCAGTCCCTAGACTTCCTGGCGCTGACGGAAACATGGATTACCACAGATAACACTGCTATTCCTACTGCTCTCTCCTCGTCTGCCCACGTGTTCTCGCATACCCCTAGAGCATCGAGCCAGCGGGGTGGTGGCACTGGAATCCTCATCTCTCCCAAGTGGACATTCTCTCTTTCTCCCCTGACCCATCTGTCTATCTCCTCATTTGAATTCCATGCTGTCACAGTTACCAGCCCTTTCAAGCTTAACATCCTTATCATTTATCGCCCTCCAGGTTCCCTTGGAGATCAATGAGCTTGACGCCAATGAGCATCAATGAGCTTCAATGAGCCAATGAACATCAATGAGCTTGACGCCTTGATAAGTTCCTTTCCTGAGGATGGCTCACCTCTCACAGTTCTGGGTGACTTTAACCTCCCCACGTCTACCTTTGACTCATTCCTCTCTGCCTCCTTCTTTCCACTCCTCTCCTCTTTTGACCTCACCCTCTCACCTTCCCCCCCTACTCACAAGGCTGGCAATACGCTTGACCTCATCTTTACTAGATGCTGTTCTTCCACTAATCTCATTGCAACTCCCCTCCAAGTCTCTGACCACTACCTTGTATCCTTTTCCCTCTCGCTCTCATCCAACACTTCTCACTCTGCCCCTACTCGGATGGTATTGCGCCGTCCCAAACTTCGCTCTCTCTCTCCCGCTACTCTCTCCTCTTCCATCCTATCATCTCTTCCCTCTGCTCAAACCTTCTCCAACCTATCTCCTGATTCTGCCTCCTCAACCCTCCTCTCCTCCCTCTCTGCATCCTTTGATTTTCTCTGTCCCCTATCCTCCAGGCCGGCTCGGTCCTCCCCTCGTGCTCCGTGGCTCGACGACTCACTGCGAGCTCACAGAACAGGGCTCCGGGCAGCCGAGCGGAAATGGAGGAAAACTCGCCTCCCTGCGGACCTGGCATCCTTTCACTCCCTCCTCTCTACATTTTCCTCTTCTGTCTCTGCTGCTAAAGCCACCTTCTACCACTCTAAATTCCAAGCATCTGCCTCTAACCCTAGGAAGCTCTTTGCTACCTTCTCCTCCCTCCTGAATCCTCCTCCCCCTCCCCCCCTCCTCCCTCTCTGCGGATGACTTCGTCAACCATTTTGAAAAGAAGGTTAACGACATCCGATCCTCGTTTGCTAAGTCAAACGACACCGCTGGTCCTGCTCACACTGCCCTACCCTGTGCTTTGACCTCTTTCTCCCCTCTCTCTCCAGATGAAATCTCGCGTCTTGTGACGGCCGGCCGCCCAACAACCTGCCCACTTGACCCTATCCCCTCCTCTCTTCTCCAGACCATTTCCGGAGACCTTCTCCCCTACCTCACCTCGCTCATCAACTCATCCTTGACCGCTGGCTACGTCCCTTCCGTCTTCAAGAGAGCGAGAGTTGCACCCCTTCTGAAAAAACCTACACGCGGTCCCTCCGATGTCAACAACTACAGACCAGTATCCCTTCTTTCTTTTCTCTCCAAAACTCTTGAACGTGCCGTCCTTGGCCAGCTCTCTTGCTATCTCTCTCAGAATGACCTTCTTGATCCTAATCAGTCAGGGTTCAAGACTGGGCATTCAACTGAGACTGCTCTTCTCTGTGTCACGGAGGCTCTCCGCACTGCTAAAGCTAACTCTCTCTCCTCTGCTCGCATCCTTCTAGACCTATCTGCTGCCTTTGATACTGTGAACCATCAGATCCTCCTCTCCACCCTCTCCGAGCTGGGCATCTCCGGCGCGGCCCACGCTTGGATTGCATCCTACCTGACAGGTCGCTCCTACCAGGTGGCGTGGCGAGAATCTGTCTCCGCACCACGTGCTCTCACCACTGGTGTCCCCCAGGGCTCTGTCCTAGGCCCTCTCCTATTCTCACTATACACCAAGTCTCTTGGCTCTGTCATATCCTCACATGGTCTCTCCTATCATTGCTATGCAGACGACACACAATTAATCTTCTCCTTTCCCCCTTCTGACAACCAGGTGGCGAATCGCATCTCTGCATGTCTGGCAGACATATCAGTGTGGATGACGGATCACCACCTCAAGCTGAACCTCGGCAAGACGGAGCTGCTCTTCCTCCCGGGGAAAGACTGCCCGTTCCATGATCTCGCCATCACGGTTGACAACTCCCTTGTGTCCTCCTCACCGAGTGCTAAGAACCTTGGAGTGACCCTGGACAACACCCTGTCGTTCTCCACTAACATCAAGGCGGTGACCCGATCCTGTAGGTTCATGCTCTTCAACATTCGCAGAGTACGACCCTGCCTCACACAGGAAGCGGCGCAGGTCCTAATCCAGGCACTTGTCATCTCCCGCCTGGATTACTGCAACTCGCTGTTGGCTGGGCTCCCTGCCTGTGCCATTAAAACCCTACAACTCATCCAGAACGCCGCAGCCCGTCTGGTGTTCAACCTTCCCAAGTTCTCTCACGTCACCCCGCTCCTCCGCTCTCTCCACTGGCTTCCAGTTGAAGCTCGCATCCGCTACAAGACCATGGTGCTTGCCTACGGAGCTGTGAGGGGAACGGCACCTCCGTACCTTCAGGCTCTGATCAGGCCCTACACCCAAACAAGGGCACTGCGTTCATCCACCTCTGGCCTGCTCGCCTCCCTACCTCTGAGGAAGCACAGTTCCCGCTCAGCCCAGTCAAAACTGTTCGCTGCTCTGGCACCCCAATAGTGGAACAAGCTCCCTCACGACGCCAGGACAGCGGAGTCAATCAACACCTTCCGGAGACACCTGAAACCCCACCTCTTCAAGGAATACCTGGGATAGGATAAAGTTATCCTTCTAACCCCCCCCCCTTAAAATATTTAGATGCACTATTGTAAGTGGTTGTTCCACTGGATATTATAAGGTGAATGCACCAATTTGTAAGTCGCTCTGGATAAGAGCGTCTGCTAAATGACTTAAATGTAAATGTAATACCCTGTATCTCCCTGTCCCTGTACCCTCCACCCTCCATACCCTGTATCTCCCTGTCCCTGTACCCTCCACCCGTCATACCCTGTATCTCCCTGTCCCTGTACCCTCCACCCTCCATACCCTGTATCTCCCTGTCCCTGTACCCTCCACACCCGGTATCTCCCTGTCCCTGTACCCTCCACCCTCCATACCCTGTATCTCCCTGTCCCTGTACCCTCCACACCCTGTATCTCCCTGTCCCTGTACCCTCCACACCCTGTATGTCCCTGTACCCTCCACCCTCCATACCCTGTATCTCCCTGTCCCTGTACCCTCCACACCCTGTATCTCCCTGTCCCTGTACCCTCCACCCTCCATACCCTGTATCTCCCTGTCCCTGTACCCTCCACCCTCCATACCCTGTATCTCTCTGTCCCTGTACCCTCCACCCTCCATACCCTGTATCTCCCTGTCCCTGTACCCTCCACCCTCCATACCCTGTATCTCCCTGTCCCTGTACCCTCCACCCTCCATACCCTGTATCTCCCTGTCCCTGTACCCTCCACCCGTCATACCCTGTATCTCTCTGTCCCTGTACCCTCCACACCCTGTATCTCCCTGTCCCTGTACCCTCCACCCTCCATACCCTGTATCTCCCTGTCCCTGTACCCTCCACACCCTGTATGTCCCTGTACCCTCCACCCTCCATACCCTGTATCTCCCTGTCCCTGTACCCTCCACACCCTGTATCTCCCTGTCCCTGTACCCTCCACCCTCCATACCCTGTATCTCCCTGTCCCTGTACCCTCCACCCTCCATACCCTGTATCTCTCTGTCCCTGTACCCTCCACCCTCCATACCCTGTATCTCCCTGTCCCTGTACCCTCCACCCTCCATACCCTGTATCTCCCTGTCCCTGTACCCTCCACCCTCCATACCCTGTATCTCCCTGTCCCTGTACCCTCCACCCGTCATACCCTGTATCTCCCTGTCCCTGTACCCTCCACCCGTCATACCCTGTATCTCCCTGTCCCTGTACCCTCCACCCTCCATACCCTGTATCTCCCTGTCCCTGTACCCTCCACCCTCCATACCCTGTATCTCCCTGTCCCTGTACCCTCCACCCTCCATACCCTGTATCTCCCTGTCCCTGTACACCCAAACAAGGGCACTGCGTTCATCCACCTCTGGCCTGCTCGCCTCCCTACCTCTGAGGAAGCACAGTTCCCGCTCAGCCCAGTCAAAACTGTTCGCTGCTCTGGCACCCCAATAGTGGAACAAGCTCCCTCACGACGCCAGGACAGCGGAGTCAATCAACACCTTCCGGAGACACCTGAAACCCCACCTCTTCAAGGAATACCTGGGATAGGATAAAGTTATCCTTCTAACCCCCCCCCCTTAAAATATTTAGATGCACTATTGTAAGTGGTTGTTCCACTGGATATTATAAGGTGAATGCACCAATTTGTAAGTCGCTCTGGATAAGAGCGTCTGCTAAATGACTTAAATGTAAATGTAATACCCTGTATCTCCCTGTCCCTGTACCCTCCACCCTCCATACCCTGTATCTCCCTGTCCCTGTACCCTCCACCCTCCATACCCTGTATCTCCCTGTCCCTGTACCCTCCACCCTCCATACCCTGTATCTCCCTGTCCCTGTACCCTCCACCCGTCATACCCTGCAGCTCTCTGTCCCTGTACCCGTCTCTTTCTGCACACGCATACTCACAAAATCTATTGTTTCTCTAACACACATCCCTGTTAAACTATACTGCCATTTTTGACTGGTTCAAGTGGAATTAAAGTAATCGTGAATTAAAGCACTGCAGCATAGGCCATCACATTGTTGTGTGTGTTCCACTACGCCTTCATTTTCAAAACTCAGACACAAACAGATATATAAACAAACCTACTCCTAACCAAATCAACTCCTTCTCCTCCCTTGCTAGAGATCAACCTCGTGTGCCCTTACTTACTAAACAACACTAAACTAAAAAGGTGTGACAAAGCTCTTGAGCAACACAAGCCACTTTCCCATAGTGAGTCAGTATAATGAAGGACAGTAAAATGTTTGCTTGAATGATGTGTTGGGTAATTATGAAACAATAACAGCAGAGGAGAGATATGGTAAGGTAGGCCAGCCACTACTGCAAAGAGATGGGCTGGCCAACGACAAGCCTGTGACCCACAACCACAGCACAAAGAGATGGGCTGGCCAACGATAAGCCTGTGACCCACAACCACAGCACAAAGAGATGGGCTGGCCAACGATAAGCCTGTGACCCACAACCACAGCACAAAGAGATGGGCTGGCCAACGATAAGCCTGTGACCCACAACCACAGCACAAAGAGATGGGCTGGCCAACGATAAGCCTGTGACCCACAACCACAGCACAAAGAGATGGGCTGGCCAACGATAAGCCTGTGACCCACAACCACAGCACACATACTTCACTTAGTTTATATTGTTCTGTCTGTCTGTCTGTCTGTCTGTCTGTCTGTCTGTCTGTCTGTCTGTCTGTCTGTCTGTCTGTCTGTCTGTCTCCTTCTGTCTCTCTCTCTCTGTCTCTGTGTGTCTCTCTGTCCCTTCCTCAGGTTAAACCACTATGTTTCACAACCTCAAAGGAATGCTTCGAACATGATAGAGGCTGATATAAACCCATCGGATGATAGTGTAGCATACAGGCCTGAATAACCATATACAGTAGACTGTGGCATTTCAACAAAGGACAACAAGGCAGGAGGCACAAAGCATTGTACTACAGTAGACTTAAACCAGCTGTAGGCCGACACATAAACCCAACACAGCTAGTTTGTTTGACTTTTTCTCTCTTCTATTATTCCATTCCACTAATAAAGCTGGACACGGTGGTGTTGCAACATGTATTTTGGAGATTAGTAGCAAGTTGGAAATCCATATTTTTATGAGCTTTTTAGACTTTCCCAACGTTTTTATACCTTTTTTCCATTGCATGTGACCCATGCACATTAAAGTAGCACTTAATCAAGCTGGCATAAGACGTGGAATTGGGCTCTTGGTATAAACTAAAGCAAAAAAAAAATGTGACCTTTACCAAAATGACAAAATCTATATTTGAAAGAACTGAATTAGAGTAAGGGCTCAATTCAATCAAATACTACCACTACTACTACTACTACCAGTAATACTACTACTAATAATAATACTACTACCACCACCACCACCACCACCACCACCACCACTACTACCACTACTACCACTACTACCACTACTACTACTACTACTACTACTACTACTACTACTACCACCACTACTACCACTACTACTACCACCACTACTACCACTACTACCACCACCACTACTACCACCAATACTACTACTACGACTAATACTACTACTACTACTAATACTATACCGTGTGGCTCAGTTGGTAGCGCATAGCTCTTGCGACACCAGGGTTGGTGGTTTGATTCCCACTGGGGAACCGTATGAAAATGTATGCACTCACTACTGTAAGTCGCTCTGGATAAGAGAGTCTGCTAAATTAGTAAAATGTACTACTACATAGACTTCCTTCACATATGCTTCTGTTTTATCAGATGTCTATATTCAAAAACACTTGAATAAACCCACCATTTACATGATCCATAATGCAAATCATCTAGTAGAACGTGAGAGGTTATTGGAGGGTGCTGAAGGTGTGAAGATGTCATGTGCTCATGTTAAGAGGTTAAAAGGTCAGATAAACAATATGAGCCTGAAACTGTGAGACTGTCACCTCTAGAAGGTTGGTCCATAGATATCTGCTGGTCAGAGTAGAGTTGTTCGTCTGCTTCTGTTCTAACTACAACAATGATAAAGTACTGTGTGAACATGCATGAACACAAGGACAAAATGAGATAAGTGAGCAATCAAAGTAGCCACACATTTGTAAATGTCTCTGAAAGTAAGATCCTTAACTTAACTTGTAACAGCCACACAATGGATTGACAGTATAGTAGGCTATATCAAGACATTCATTCAGGAAGTCTACGGTATTCTTTGCTTTACCTCCTTGTTTAAACAACCAACCCAATAATGTAAATTCAATGCATAACTTTAAACTTTTATTTTGTCTACATGAAAACATGGTTCCCATTTTAATACAGCCTCTTCACATTGCATGGCTTAAATATCTGTGTTTCCTTTCCTTAACTGGAGGTCAGTGCAGTAAAGGATTAGAGCCATGTTTTTTGTTTGCTCTGCCCAGTGTACTCCGGGGGACCTGCCTGTTTGACAGTTTGAACAGTGACAAGTGAAACCAGTAAAAACAGAACATAGCACCACTCTGTTTGCTTAAGAACACCCAAAGAACGGATTGCCAAAACAAAATACATTGCAAGCTCAGTTGCTCTGCATTCCACCTGTCCATCAAACATTACCTGCAGAACCACCACGGGGGTAGGAGAGCAACGAGACAAAACGGAAAAAGAGTTTGAGGAAGAGAATGTCATGTTCGATGCTGTCTGTGTCCCTGTTTCTGTCAGTGAGGATTGGTGTTATCACGTGTGAACATTCACATAATCACCCCTTCACTAGTAAACCCTACCTACCCCATAATCACCCCTCCACTAGTAAACCCTATATACCCCATCATCACTCCTCCACTAGTAAACCCTATCTACCCCATAATCACCCCTCCACTAGTAAACCCTACCTACCCCATAATCACCCCTCCACTAGTAAACCCTATATACCCCATAATCACCCCTCCACTAGTAAACCCTATATACCCCATAATCACCCCTCCACTAGTAAACCCTATATACCCCATCATCACTCCTCCACTAGTAAACCCTACCTACCCCATAATCACCCCTCCACTAGTAAACCCTACCTACCCCATAATCACCCCTCCACTAGTAAACCCTACCTACCCCATAATCACCCCTCCACCAGTAAACACTACCTACCCCATAATCACCCCTCCACTAGTAAACCCTACCTACCCCATAATCACCCCTCCACTAGTAAACCCTACCTACCCCATAATCACCCCTCCACTAGTAAACCCTACCTACCCCATAATCACCCCTCCACTAGTAAACCCTACCTACCCAATAATCACCCCTCCACTAGTAAACCCTATCTACCCCATAATCACCCCTCCACTAGTAAACCCTATATACCCCATAATCACCCCTCCACTAGTAAACCCCACCTACCCCATAATCACCCCTCCACTAGTAAACCCTACCTACCCCATAATCACCCCTCCCCTAGTAAACCCTACCTACCCCATAATCACCCCTCCACTAGTAAACCCTATATACCCCATAATCACCCCTCCACTAGTAAACCCTATATACCCCATAATCACCCCTCCACTAGTAAACCCCACCTACCCCATATTCACCCCTCCACTAGTAAACCCTACCTACCCAATAATCACCCCTCCACTAGTAAACCCTATATACCCCATAATCACCCCTCCACTAGTAAACCCTACCTACCCCATAATCACCCCTCCACTAGTAAACCCTACCTACCCCATAATCACCCCTCCACTAGTAAACCCTACCTATCCCATAATCACCCCTCCACTAGTAAACCCTACCTACCCCATAATCACCCCTCCACTAGTAAACCCTATATACCCCATAATCACCCCTCCACTAGTAAACCCTACCTACCCCATAATCACCCCTCCACTAGTAAACCCTATCTACCCCATAATCACCCCTCCACTAGTAAACCCTATATACCCCATAATCACCCCTCCACTAGTAAACCCCACCTACCCCATAATCACCCCTCCACTAGTAAACCCTACCTACCCCATAATCACCCCTCCACTAGTAAACCCTACCTACCCCATAATCACCCCTCCACTAGTAAACCCTATATACCCCATAATCACCCCTCCACTAGTAAACCCTATATACCCCATAATCACCCCTCCACTAGTAAACCCTACCTACCCCATAATCACCCCTCCACTAGTAAACCCTACCTATCCCATAATCACCCCTCCACTAGTAAACCCTATATACCCCATAATCACCCCTTCACTAGTAAACCCTACCTACCCCATAATCACCCCTCCACTAGTAAACCCTACCTACCCCATAATCACCCCTCCACTAGTAAACCCTACCTATCCCATAATCACCCCTCCACTAGTAAACCCTACCTACCCCATAATCACCCCTCCACTATTAAACCCTACCTACCCCATAATCACCCCTCCACTAGTAAACCCTATATACCCCATAATCACCCCTCCACTAGTAAACCCTACCTACCCCATAATCACCCCTCCACTAGTAAACCCTACCTACCCCATAATCACCCCTCCACTAGTACACCCTATATACCCCATAATCACCCCTCCACTAGTAAACCCTACCTACCCCATAATCACCCCTCCACTAGTAAACCCTATATACCCCATAATCACCCCTCCACTAGTAAACCCTACCTACCCCATAATCACCCCTCCACTAGTAAACCCTACCTACCACATAATCACCCCTCCACTAGTAAACCCTACTTACCCCATAATCACCCCTCCACTAGTAAACCCTATATACCCCATAATCACCCCTCCACTAGTAAACCCTACCTACCACATAATCACCCCTCCACTAGTAAACCCTACCTACCCCATAATCACCCCTCCACTAGTAAACCCTATATACCCCATAATCACCCCTCCACTAGTAAACCCTACCTACCACATAATCACCCCTCCACTAGTAAACCCTACCTACCCCATAATCACCCCTCCACTAGTAAACCCTACCTACCCAATAATCACCCCTCCACTAGTAAACCCTATATACCCCATAATCACCCCTCCACTAGTAAACCCTACCTACCACATAATCACCCCTCCACTAGTAAACCCTACCTACCCCATAATCACCCCTCCACTAGTAAACCCTACCTACCCCATAATCACCCCTCCACTAGTAAACCCTATATACCCCATAATCACCCCTCCACTAGTAAACCCTATATACCCCATAATCACCCCTCCACTAGTAAACCCCACCTACCCCATATTCACCCCTCCACTAGTAAACCCTACCTACCCAATAATCACCCCTCCACTAGTAAACCCTATATACCCCATAATCACCCCTCCACTAGTAAACCCTACCTACCCCATAATCACCCCTCCACTAGTAAACCCTACCTACCCCATAATCACCCCTCCACTAGTAAACCCTACCTATCCCATAATCACCCCTCCACTAGTAAACCCTACCTACCCCATAATCACCCCTCCACTAGTAAACCCTATATACCCCATAATCACCCCTCCACTAGTAAACCCTACCTACCCCATAATCACCCCTCCACTAGTAAACCCTATCTACCCCATAATCACCCCTCCACTAGTAAACCCTATATACCCCATAATCACCCCTCCACTAGTAAACCCCACCTACCCCATAATCACCCCTCCACTAGTAAACCCTACCTACCCCATAATCACCCCTCCACTAGTAAACCCTACCTACCCCATAATCACCCCTCCACTAGTAAACCCTATATACCCCATAATCACCCCTCCACTAGTAAACCCTATATACCCCATAATCACCCCTCCACTAGTAAACCCTACCTACCCCATAATCACCCCTCCACTAGTAAACCCTACCTATCCCATAATCACCCCTCCACTAGTAAACCCTATATACCCCATAATCACCCCTTCACTAGTAAACCCTACCTACCCCATAATCACCCCTCCACTAGTAAACCCTACCTACCCCATAATCACCCCTCCACTAGTAAACCCTACCTATCCCATAATCACCTCTCCACTAGTAAACCCTACCTACCCCATAATCACCCCTCCACTATTAAACCCTACCTACCCCATAATCACCCCTCCACTAGTAAACCCTATATACCCCATAATCACCCCTCCACTAGTAAACCCTACCTACCCCATAATCACCCCTCCACTAGTAAACCCTACCTACCCCATAATCACCCCTCCACTAGTACACCCTATATACCCCATAATCACCCCTCCACTAGTAAACCCTACCTACCCCATAATCACCCCTCCACTAGTAAACCCTATATACCCCATAATCACCCCTCCACTAGTAAACCCTACCTACCCCATAATCACCCCTCCACTAGTAAACCCTACCTACCACATAATCACCCCTCCACTAGTAAACCCTACTTACCCCATAATCACCCCTCCACTAGTAAACCCTATATACCCCATAATCACCCCTCCACTAGTAAACCCTACCTACCACATAATCACCCCTCCACTAGTAAACCCTACCTACCCCATAATCACCCCTCCACTAGTAAACCCTATATACCCCATAATCACCCCTCCACTAGTAAACCCTACCTACCACATAATCACCCCTCCACTAGTAAACCCTACCTACCCCATAATCACCCCTCCACTAGTAAACCCTACCTACCCAATAATCACCCCTCCACTAGTAAACCCTATATACCCCATAATCACCCCTCCACTAGTAAACCCTACCTACCACATAATCACCCCTCCACTAGTAAACTCTACCTACCCCATAATCACCCCTCCACTAGTAAACCCTATATACCCCATAATCACCCCTCCACTAGTAAACCCTACCTACCCCATAATCACCCCTCCACTAGTAAACCCTACCTACCCCATAATCACCCCTCCACTAGTAAACCCTACCTACCCCATAATCACCCCTCCACTAGTAAACCCTACCTATCCCATAATCACCCCTCCACTAGTAAACCCTATATACCCCATAATCACCCCTCCACTAGTAAACCCTACCTACCCCATAATCACCCCTCCACTAGTAAACCCTACCTACCCCATAATCACCCCTCCACTAGTAAACCCTATATACCCCATAATCACCCCTCCACTAGTAAACCCCACCTACCCCATAATCACCCCTCCACTAGTAAACCCTATATACCCCATAATCACCCCTCCACTAGTAAACCCTACCTACCCCATAATCACCGCCGGTTCCTTGATGCCAGTGGTGGAAAAAGTACTCAAATGTCATACTTGAGTGAAAGTAAGATACCTTAATAGAAAATGACTCAATTGAAAGTGAAAGTCACCCAGTAAAATACAACTTGAGTAAAAGTCAAAAAGTTTTTGGTTTTAAATATACTTAGTATCAAAAGTCTAAGTCAAAGTATAAATCATTTCACATTCCTTATATTAAGAAAACCAGACAGAGTGAGTTTGTTGTTTTTTTATTTATAGATAGCCGGGGCACACTACAACACTCGAAGCACATGTGTTTAGTGAGTCCGCCAGATCAGAGGCAGTAGGGATGACCAGGGATGTTCTCTTGATAAGTGCATGAATTGGACCATTTTCCTGTCCTGCTAAGCATTCAAAATGTAACGAGTACTTTTGGGTGTCAGAGAAAATGTATGGAGTAAAAAGTACATACTTTTCTATAGGAATGTAGTGGAGTAAAAGTTGTCAAAAATATAAATAGTCAAGTCAAGTACGGATACCCCCAAAACCTACTTAAGTAGTACTTTCAAGTATTTTTACTGAAGTACTTTACACCACTGTTTGATGCTATGCTGCTTCATGTGCTGCTACGTGGACCTACGACACACAGCCACGGCCAAGGTGTTATACACACTCTCGATAAATGTCTTAATGAATTCTGCCTTGATTACTGACGAGCCAGAGACAATGGAAACTTCAACTGGGATTCTAGGCCTCCGATCCCTGCCTGATCTGCTATAAAGTTATCATTCAACGTTCAGATAAACTAGTTATTATACTAGCAAGTGTCTGTCTTTTATCTTTAATAAAGCTATTAGCACCCACCCAATGTGATTTGTGTGTGTTGGAGAAGAGGGGGTGCTCATATAAACAAGCCTGAAAGGGGACCCCTCTACTCAGCCCAGCGAGGTCGAGATGCGCTTCAGTGGGCCAAGCTTTTGTTGTCACTCCTGTTCACCAACCTTTTAGCCAGAGAAAGGGGGCTGATTGTCTCGGTGTGTGCAGGCACAAATGATGCCATAAAATGTGTGCCCGCCTGGGTGAAAAGCGCTTCAGCAGTGCTTTCAAGTGATTTATTTTGTAAGTCGCTCTGGATAAGAGCGTCTGCTAAATGACTTAAATGTAAATGTAAATTTAGAAGGGTATGAGAAAGGGAGAAGGGGATAGAGAGAGATGATGTGAGAAAGAGAAAGAGAGAGAGAGAGAGAGCAAGAGTGAGAGAGAGAGAAGGGGATTGAGAGAGATGTGAGAAAGAGAGAGACAGCGAGACAGAATGGGATAGAGAGAGATAAAGTGAGAAAGTGATAGCAAGTGTGAGAAAGAAGGGGATAGAGAGAGATAAAGTGAGAGAGAGAGAGAGAGAGAGAGTGAGGGAGAAGGAGAGAGATTCAAATGTTATTCCAGAGAACACCAGAGGAACCAGAGATAACGGGGTGAATAATGCCAAGGCAGTGATCGTCCCTCTATAGTATGTATTTAAAAAAATGCTCTCCCACTCCATGAGTGCTGGAGGTTGAAAAACAACAACAACAGGGAAGGAATAAAATACGTTTTCACGTGTTCAGGGTTCTGGGTCAATTTGGTGTAGTGATGCTTTACTGTCAGGCCTTGGTCAGGTAAACAGTACTCTGTCCTGTCTTTACTGTCAGGCCTTGGTCAGATAAACAGTACTCTGTCCTGTCTTTACTGTCAGGCCTTGGTCAGATAAACAGCACTCTGTCCTGTCTTTACTGTCAGGCCTTGGTCAGATAAACAGTACTCTGTCCTGTCTTTACTGTCAGGCCTTGGTCAGATAAACAGTACTCTGTCCTGTCTTTACTGTCAGGCCTTGGTCAGGTAAACAATACTCTGTCCTGTCTTTACTGTCAGGCCTTGGTCAGGTAAACAGTACTCTGTCCTGTCTTTACTGTCAGGCCTTGGTCAGATAAACAGTACTCTGTCCTGTCTTTACTGTCAGGCCTTGGTCAGATAAACAGTACTCTGTCCTGTCTTTACTGTCAGGCCTTGGTCAGATAAACAGTACTCTGTCCTGTCTTTACTGTCAGGCCTTGGTCAGATAAACAGCACTCTGTCCTGTCTTTACTGTCAGGCCTTGGTCAGGTAAACAGTACTCTGTCCTGTCTTTACTGTCAGGCCTTGGTCAGGTAAACAGTACTCTGTCCTGTCTTTACTGTCAGGCCTTGGTCAGGTAAACAGTACTCTGTCCTGTCTTTACTGTCAGGCCTTGGTCAGGTAAACAATACTCTGTCCTGTCTTTACTGTCAGGCCTTGGTCAGGTAAACAGTACTCTGTCCTGTCTTTACTGTCAGGCCTTGGTCAGATAAACAGTACTCTGTCCTGTCAGGCCTTGGTCAGGTAAACAGTACTCTGTCCTGTCTTTACTGTCAGGCCTTGGTCAGGTAAACAGTACTCTGGCCTGTCTTTACTGTCAGGCCTTGGTCAGATAAACAGTACTCTGTCCTGTCTTTACTGTCAGGCCTTGGTCAGGTAAACAGTACTCTGTCCTGTCTTTACTGTCAGGCCTTGGTCAGGTAAACAGTACTCTGTCCTGTCTTTACTGTCAGGCCTTGGTCAGGTAAACAGTACTCTGTCCTGTCTTTACTGTCAGGCATTGGTCAGGTAAACAGTACTCTGTCCTGTCTTTACTGTCAGGCCTTGGTCAGGTAAACAGTACTCTGTCCTGTCTTTACTGTCAGGCCTTGGTCAGGTAAACAGTACTCTGTCCTGTCTTTACTGTCAGGCCTTGGTCAGGTAAACAGTACTCTGTCCTGTCTTTACTGTCAGGCATTGGTCAGGTAAATAGTACTCTGTCCTGTCTTTACTGTCAGGCCTTGGTCAGATAAACAGTACTCTGTCCTGTCTTTACTGTCAGGCCTTGGTCAGATAAACAGTACTCTGTCCTGTCTTTACTGTCAGGCCTTGGTCAGATAAACAGTACTCTGTCCTGTCTTTACTGTCAGGCCTTGGTCAGATAAACAGCACTCTGTCCTGTCAGGCCTTGGTCAGATAAACAGTACTCTGTCCTGTCAGGCCTTGGTCAGATAAACAGCACTCTGTCCTGTCTTTACTGTCAGGCCTTGGTCAGATAAACAGTACTCTGTCCTGTCTTTACTGTCAGGCCTTGGTCAGATAAACAGTACTCTGTCCTGTCTTTACTGTCAGGCCTTGGTCAGGTAAACAATACTCTGTCCTGTCTTTACTGTCAGGCCTTGGTCAGGTAAACAGTACTCTGTCCTGTCTTTACTGTCAGGCCTTGGTCAGGTAAACAGTACTCTGTCCTGTCAGGCCTTGGTCAGGTAAACAGTACTCTGTCCTGTCTTTACTGTCAGGCCTTGGTCAGGTAAACAGTACTCTGGCCTGTCTTTACTGTCAGGCCTTGGTCAGATAAACAGTACTCTGTCCTGTCTTTACTGTCAGGCCTTGGTCAGGTAAACAGTACTCTGTCCTGTCTTTACTGTCAGGCCTTGGTCAGGTAAACAGTACTCTGTCCTGTCTTTACTGTCAGGCCTTGGTCAGGTAAACAGTACTCTGTCCTGTCTTTACTGTCAGGCATTGGTCAGGTAAACAGTACTCTGTCCTGTCTTTACTGTCAGGCCTTGGTCAGGTAAACAGTACTCTGTCCTGTCTTTACTGTCAGGCCTTGGTCAGGTAAACAGTACTCTGTCCTGTCTTTACTGTCAGGCCTTGGTCAGGTAAACAGTACTCTGTCCTGTCTTTACTGTCAGGCATTGGTCAGGTAAATAGTACTCTGTCCTGTCTTTACTGTCAGGCCTTGGTCAGATAAACAGTACTCTGTCCTGTCTTTACTGTCAGGCCTTGGTCAGATAAACAGTACTCTGTCCTGTCTTTACTGTCAGGCCTTGGTCAGATAAACAGTACTCTGTCCTGTCTTTACTGTCAGGCCTTGGTCAGATAAACAGCACTCTGTCCTGTCAGGCCTTGGTCAGATAAACAGCACTCTGTCCTGTCAGGCCTTGGTCAGATAAACAGCACTCTGTCCTGTCAGGCCTTGGTCAGATAAACAGCACTCTGTCCTGTCAGGCCTTGGTCAGATAAACAGCACTCTGTCCTTCAGGCCTTGGTCAGATAAACAGCACTCTTCATGGTATAAGGTGAGTTTCTGCTTCAGAAGAGGCTGGCCTCACCTCAATTCAAGTTCTCACGCAAGGATGAGCAAGTAGAAAAAACACAACTTCCTCTTCAGGGTGACAAGGCATAAGATACACCAATCACGTAGCAGCACAACAGGAAAGAACAAAGCTGCAATTTAAGACCGAAAATTAATGTTGGTACTAAGAAATGCTATTTCCTCATGGGATTCCAGTAAAACATTGCAGAACCTGTCAACCTGTGACCGATCACAATCAGAAAACATCACTGTTATGGAAAAAATGGGCATTGAGATTCTGTGCAACAACTATCACAACTGACATGCATGGATAGCCCAGCTCCTTAACACGTTACAAAATGCCAGAACCCGTGTTAGCTGTTTGGCAGGCAAGGCCCTGTGAGTGTGAGCCATGCTACATGGTCCAGAATAAGCATGCCAGCGAAGCGAGTAGGCAATAATTCCGCAATGACACAATGCCAGTCTATGGAATTGTGCAGGGCCATACCATCATTGAGTCTTCTCGTCAACGGGAACCTAATAAGCATGAGAACCTGACAATGTCAACAAAGAGATGCTGCCAAGCAAAACAGCTTGTTGTGAGCGAAGCTCCCAAAACAGGCTCAGTCCGGTTCCCTCCAATTTACAGCACTAATGCTATGTCCCAAATGGCACCCTATTCCCTATATAGTGCACTAATTTTGACCAGAGCTATATGGGACCTGGTCTAAAGTTGTGCACTATATATAAAATATGGTGCCATAGAGAACGCAGCAACAGTTTAGCCTCCTTGACATCTCAGCTATCAGGAAGACATTCCAGTTATTTTTCCTTTAGAATTTCTGTTCTATTTTAGGCCTGCTGCCCACGGTCTCTCACTCTCAGATTACATCGGCAATGTGTCTGCATTCTTTTGATTGTTTGTTTGATCTAATTTAGTTTTTAAATATACACTGCTCAAAAAAATAAAGGGAACACTTAAACAACACAATGTAACTCCAAGTCAATCACACTTCTGTGAAATCAAACTGTCCACTTAGGAAGCAACACTGATTGACAATAAATTTCACATGCTGTTGTGCAAATGGAATAGACAACAGGTGGATATTATAGGCAATAAGCAAGACACCCCCAATAAAGGTGGAGACCACAGACCACTTCTCAATTCCTATGCTTCCTGGCTGATGTTTTGGTCACTTTTGAATGCTAGCGGTGCTTTCACTCTAGTGGTAGCATGAGACGGAGTCTACAACCCACACAAGTGGCTCAGGTAGTGCAGCTCATCCAGGATGGCACATCAATGCGAGCTGTGGCAAGAAGGTTTGCTGTGTCTGTCAGCGTAGTGTCCAGAGCATGGAGGCGCTACCAGGAGACAGGCCAGTACATCAGGAGACGTGGAGGAGGCCGTAGGAGGGCAACAACCCAGCAGCAGGACCGCTACCTCCGCCTTTGTGCAAGGAGGAGCAGGAGGAGCACTGCCAGAGCCCTGCAAAATGACCTCCAGCAGGCCACAAATGTGCATGTGTCTGCTCAAACGGTCAGAAACAGACTCCATGAGGGTGGTATGAGGGCCCGACGTCCACAGGTGGGGGTTGTGCTTACAGCCCAACACCGTGCAGGACGTTTGGCATTTGCCAGAGAACACCAAGATTGGCAAATTCGCCACTGGCGCCCTGTGCTCTTCACAGATGAAAGCAGGTTCACACTGAGCACGTGACAGTCGTGACAGAGTCTGGAGACGCCGTGGAGAACGTTCTGCTGCCTGCAACATCCTCCAGCATGACCGGTTTGGCGGTGGGTCAGTCATGGTGTGGGGTGGCATTTCTTTGGGGGGCCGCACAGCCCTCCATGTGCTCGCCAGAGGTAGCCTGACTGCCATTAGGTACCGAGATGAGATCCTCAGACCCCTTGTGAGACCATATGCTGGTGCGGTTGGCCCTGGGTTCCTCCTAATGCAAGACAATGCTAGACCTCATGTGGCTGGAGTGTGTCAGCAGTTCCTGCAAGAGGAAGGCATTGATGCTATGGACTGGCCCGCCCGTTCCCCAGACCTGAATCCAATTGAGCACATCTGGGACATCATGTCTCGCTCCATCCACCAACGCCACGTTGCACCACAGACTGCCACCTCATCAGGAGCATGCCCAGGCGTTGTAGGGAGGTCATACAGGCACGTGGAGGCCACACACACTACTGAGCCTCATTTTGACTTCTTTTAAGGACATTACATCAAAGTTGGATCAGCCTGTAGTGTGGTTTTCCACTTAAATTTTGAGTGACTCCAAATCCAGACCTCCATGGGTTGATAAATTGGATTTCCATTGATTATTTTTGTGTGATTTTGTTGTCAGCACATTCAACTATGTAAAGAAAAAAGTATTTAATAAGATTATTTATTTCATTCAGATCTAGGATGTGTTGTTTAAGTGTTCCCTTTATTTTTTTGAGCAGTATATATATTTTTGAAATATCTGAGTGAGAAAGGTTGTCTATTAGTGATGTGGTCTCTTAGTGAGGTTGTCTATTATTGAAGTTGTCTATTATCAAGGTTTTCTCTTCGTGAGATTGTCTCTTAGTGACGTTGTATATTAGTGAGGTTGTCTATTATCAAGGTTTTCTCTTAGTGATGTTGTATATTAGTGAGGTTGTCTATTATCAAGGTTTTCTCTTAGTGAGGTTGTATATTAGTGAGGCTGTCTATTAGTGAGGTTGTATATTAATGAGGCTGTCTCTTAGTGAGGCTGTCTCTTAGTGAGGCTGTCTCTTAGTGAGGTTGTCTCTTAGTGAGGTTGTCTCTTAGGGAGGTTGTCTTTTAGTGAGGTTGTCTATTAGTGATGTTGTCTATTAGTGAGACTGTCTATTAGTGAGACTGTCTATTAGTGAGGCTGTCTATTAGTGAGGTTGTCTATTAGTGAGTTTGTCTATTAGGGAGGTTGTCTATTAGGGAGATTGCCCATTAGTGAAGTTGTATATTAGTGAGGCTGTCTATTAGTGAGGTTGTCTATTAGTGAGGTTGTCTTTTAGTGAGATTGTCTTTTAGTGAGACTGTCTATTAGTGAGGTTGTCTATTAGTGAGGTTGTCTATTAGTGAGGTTGTCTATTAGTGAGGTTGTCTTTTAGTGAGACTGTCTATTAGTGAGGCTGTCTATTAGTGAGATTGTCTATTAGTGAGGTTGTCTATTAGTGAGGTTGTCTATTAGTGAGATTGTATATTAGTGAGGTTGTCTTTTAGCGAGATTGTCTATTAGTGAGGTTGTCTTTTAGTGAGATTGTCTATTAGTGAGGTTGTCTATTAGTGAGATTGTCTATTAGTGAGATTGTCTTTTAGTGAGATTGTCTATTAGTGAGATTGTCTTTTAGTGAGATTGTCTATTAGTGAGATTGTCTTTTAGTGAGATTGTCTATTAGTGAGGTTGTCTTTTAGTTAGATTGTCTATTAGTGAGGTTGTCTATTAGTGAGGTTGTCTTTTAGTGAGACTGTCTATTAGTGAGGATGTCTATTAGTAAGATTGTCTATTAGTGAGGTTGTCTTTTAGTGAGGTTGTCTATTAGTGAGGTTGTCTTTTAGTGAGATTGTCTATTAGTGAGGTTGTCTTTTAGTGAGAATGTCTATTAGTGAGGCTGTCTATTAGTGAGATTGTCTATTAGTGAGGTTGTCTTTTAGTGAGTTTGTCTATTAGTGAGATTGTCTATTAGTGAGGTTGTCTATTAGTGAGGTTGTCTTTTAGTGAGACTGTCTATTAGTGAGGTTGTCTTTTAGTGAGATGGTCTATTAGTGAGGTTGTCTTTTAGTGAGATTGTCTATTAGTGAGGTTGTCTTTTAGTGAGATTGTCTATTAGTGAGGTTGTCTATTAGTGAGGTTGTCTATTAGTGAGGTTGTCTTTTAGTGAGACTGTCTATTAGTGAGGCTGTCTATTAGTGAGATTGTCTATTAGTGAGGTTGTCTTTTAGTGAGGTTGTCTATTAGTGAGGTTGTCTTTTAGTGAGACTGTCTATTAGTGAGGCTGTCTATTAGTGAGATTGTCTATTAGTGAGGTTGTCTTTTAGTGAGATTGTCTATTAGTGAGATTGTCTATTAGTGAGATTGTCTATTAGTGAGACTGTCTATTAGTGAGGTTGTCTTTTAGTGAGACTGTCTATTAGTGAGGCTGTCTTTTAGTGAGACTGTCTATTAGTGAGGCTGTCTATTAGTGAGGTTGTCTATTAGTGAGGTTGTCTATTAGTGAGGTTGTCTTTTAGTGAGATTGTCTATTAGTGAGGTTGTCTATTAGTGAGATTGTCTATTAGTGAGATTGTCTTTTAGTGAGATTGTCTATTAGTGAGATTGTCTATTAGTGAGATTGTCTATTAGTGAGGTTGTCTATTAGTGAGATTGTCTATTAGTGAGATTGTCTTTTAGTGAGGTTGTCTATTAGTGAGGTTGTCTTTTAGTGAGACTGTCTATTAGTGAGGTTGTCTTTTAGTGAGATTGTCCATTAGTGAGGTTGTCTTTTAGTGAGATTGTCTATTAGTGAGGTTGTCTTTTAGTGAGATTGTCTATTAGTGAGGTTGTCTATTAGTGAGATTGTCTATTAGTGAGATTGTCTTTTAGTGAGATTGTCTATTAGTGAGATTGTCTATTAGTGAGATTGTCTATTAGTGAGATTGTATATTAGTGAGGTTGTCTTTTGGTGAGATTGTCTATTAGTGAGGTTGTCTTTTAGTGAGATTGTCTATTAGTGAGGTTGTCTATTAGTGAGGTTGTCTATTAGTGAGATGTCTTTTAGTGAGACTGTCTATTAGTGAGGATGTCTATTAGTGAGATTGTCTATTAGTGAGGTTGTCTTTTAGTGAGGTTGTCTATTAGTGAGGTTGTCTTTTAGTGAGATTGTCTATTAGTGAGGTTGTCTTTTAGTGAGAATGTCTATTAGTGAGGCGGTCTATTAGTGAGATTGTCTATTAGTGAGGTTGTCTATTAGTGAGGTTGTCTTTTAGTGAGTTTGTCTATTAGTGAGATTGTCTATTAGTGAGGTTGTCTATTAGTGAGGTTGTCTTTTAGTGAGACTGTCTATTAGTGAGGTTGTCTTTTAGTGAGATGGTCTATTAGTGAGGTTGTCTTTTAGTGAGATTGTCTATTAGTGAGGTTGTCTTTTAGTGAGATTGTCTATTAGTGAGGTTGTCTATTAGTGAGGTTGTCTATTAGTGAGACTGTCTATTAGTGAGGCTGTCTTTTAGTGAGATTGTCTATTAGTGAGGTTGTCTATTAGTGAGATTGTCTATTAGTGAGATTGTCTTTTAGTGAGATTGTCTATTAGTGAGATTGTCTATTAGTGAGATTGACTATTAGTGAGGTTGTCTATTAGTGAGATTGTCTATTAGTGAGATTGTCTTTTAGTGAGATTGTCTATTAGTGAGGTTGTCTTTTAGTGAGATTGTCTATTAGTGAGGTTGTCTTTTAGTGAGATTGTCTATTAGTGAGGTTGTCTATTAGTGAGGTTGTCTATTAGTGAGATTGTCAATTAGTGAGGTTGTCTATTAGTGAGATTGTCAATTAGTGAGGTTGTCTATTAGTGAGGTTGTCTATTAGTGAGATTGTCTATTAGTGAGGTTGTCTTTTAGTGAGATTGTCTATTAGTGAGATTGTCTATTCGTGAGGTTGTCTTTTAGTGAGATTGTCTATTCGTGAGATTGTCTATTAGTGAGGTTGTCTTTTAGTGAGATTGTTTATTAGTAAGGCTGTCTATTAGTGAGCATGTATATTATTGAGGTTGTCTATTATCAAGGTTTTATCTTAGTGAGGTTGTATATTAGTGAAGCTGTCTATTAGTGAGGTTGTATATTAGTGAAGTTATCTATTAGAGAGGTTGTCTCTTAGTGAGGCTGTCTCTTAGTGAGCTTGTCTCTTAGTGAGCTTGTCTCTTAGTGAGGTTGTCTATTAGGGAGGTTGTCTATTAGTGAGGTTGTATATTAGTGAAGCTGTCTATTAGTGAAGTTGTATATTAGTGAAGTTGTATATTAGTGAGGCTGTCTATTAGAGAGGTTGTCTCTTAGTGAGGCTGTCTCTTAGTGAGCTTGTCTATTAGTGAGGTTGTCTATTAGTGAGGTTGCCTATTAGTGAGGTTGTCTATTAGTGAGACTGTCTATTAGTGAGACTGTCTATTAGTGAGACTGTATATTAGTGAGGTTGTATATTAGTGCGGTTGTATATTAGTGAGGTTGTATATTAGTGAGGTTGTCTCTTAATGAGGTTGTCTGTTAGTGAGGCTGTCTATTAGTGAAGTTGTCTATTAGTGAGGTTGTCTATTAGTGAAGTTGTCTATTAGTGAGGTTGTCTCTTAGTGAGGTCGTCTATTAGTGAAGTCGTCTATTAGTGAGGTCGTCTATTAGTGAGGTCGTCTATTAGTGAGGTTGTCTATTACTGAGGTTGTCTATTATCTCAGGCCTATCAATTATTGAAGCACACACTGAAGCAGTGGTAGGCCTCCAGCAGACAGGAAGTCAGACAGCAAGGTTCTGGGAGAGTAAGTTGGTGGGTGGTGGGGGGCCAGAGGAGGAGGGGTGGTGGGAGGAGGGTTGAGGCAGTGTTCTAGAAGGAGGAACCGAAGGCTGTCACTATAGGAGCACAACAGACCCACACGACCGCACCTTCCCGTTTCCCATCATGCCTGCTGCCACTCTCGCTTTCAGACAGGTCTGGGGTAGGGGAGGCAGCGAGGGGTGGCTAGGGGCACCACCGCAAACAACCGTCACCTCACACCAGACATTAGGTGACAAGTCACCTGAATCTTGGATGATCAGGTACTACACCAAACAGTAGATCAAACAATCACGTTTACAGTCAGAGGCAACTTATAGTTTAACTACGTGCCACTTCAGAAGTAAACTCCAGTAAGACCAGTTGCCCAACTTAGTATTTTAAAATGGCTCAACGATATTAGAACATCACTGGGTTTCCCTCCACATACACACACATTTGTCAGCTGCCTGCCAACTGCAGTCCTATCAGCACTAATGGCACAACAAGGTATACTGGGTACACTAGGCTGCCCTACATACCACTGTTATCACCATTCACTAGCAACATTGTGGTTTAAGTTCCAGATAAAGATTATGTTCTGGAGTGCTGTAGTCACCTCTGAGATGCCTTGAGGACAGAAACTGTTTCTGAACGTGTCGTACTTTACAGATCTAGGATCCAAATTCACCATGTGTCTGCCTTGATGTCCATAAAACTCCCTGTTGCTCAGTGGAACCCAGAACGATGTGTGACCACCTGGTTTCGGTGCTGTCCTTTCAGCACCACGACTCGACGGGCGCTCAAATCGCTTTAAATAACCCTCATCAAGTTATGTTGCCTTCGCCTAATAGTCCTCTAGTTTTATTCTTACAAATGGAAGATGATCACTTCTCACAATGGTGCTCCTTTAGTAAAGTTAGATCACAGCTGAATCAATGTCTCGCAAGATCACATAATGATTCATTAGTATTTTACATAACAGAACCAAATATAATAGCATATCCTGTAGCATAGTAGGTCTTTAATATATCCCACCATAAACACCTCCTAGTCATCTCTTATCTGAAGCTAAATAGTTTTTAAAAATCCTCATGCGCCAAAACTCAACAACACTGCCACTAGGCAGGATATATGTGTTGATTGAAACAGAAAGGCTAATAGTTAGTTAACACCAACTGCTCTAATTCATTCACCAAACAGTATTTCAAGAAGATCTACATGCATATTCCCATGAAAATGATTGAGATCAAATGATTGGCATGCAGACGCAGTGTGGATGTTTCACCGGTAAAATGTTATCCTTCACAATTGACCGTGATGATGGCCTATTTTGAAATAAGGTATGCCATAACTTGGTGTTTCAGGGTATTAAAAATAGAAAATGTTCTTGAGACAATATGTGTGGGCATAGACAGACGTTGCGATTGGAGGATGCATTTTATGCATAGGCCTATCTTACAATGATATTGAATTGGGTATCGACAGAAATTATGATTGAGAAATTATGACATCATAAAAACAAAAGTTGCACTCCCACACCTAAAAATTGCAATACACCACTGGAATTTAAGGGAAGTTGGTGGGTACACAGCGCACTGCTCGAATGCTGAGATTGTTTTAGACGAATGCGCAAAGGTAACCTACTTTCTGTGTGACAATCAGATGAAAACATGACCGGTGGTGTTCATGCCACATTAAAAAGTAATCAATTTTTACAGTAACATTTTTTGGGGAGATCCCGTGAGGTCCTGTGAAAAAAAGGAGGTCAGGTGAAACAACGTGACCCCCTATGGAAATCAAATGCCCAAACCAACTGATTTGTTTTGTGTAAAGCTCACCTTTAAATTGGCTCTCCAGATGATGTTGAACCTTGCATTTCAGACACTTTGAGTGTGTGACAAACTTTAAAATCATGAAACATGATGAAGTAACGTAGGCCTCAAATTCAGACTTCAACTGTAGGCCTAAATGCAGTTATGTAGTTCTCAAAAGTTTCCCCTATTCTGTGTCCCAAGCTATCCTACGTGACACACAAAAGGTCACACTAATACTAAGAAATAAAAGTAGTATTACACCTAATTACCATAACTTCCTCTCAGAGTGGCTATATGATGATATGTTGTTGTTGCAACCGCACTTGATAATTGAAGCTGTCAATCAAACCAGGGGTGTTTCCAGACAGAAATATGACCTGGGTGTTCACCAACACCCAGCTTACTTCAGGAATAAATAGAATTCATGTCATGTAATAAAACCCACTGAAACCTCTAACCATCACTCAAACAATGGTTTGACCTAGCTGATCATGATTAGAAAATGGTGGTTGGTGATAAATGCAAGAGAGGTGATATATTCGTAGCATTCTCTGTTTTGATTGGTCAGAGATCATTAAATATGATTATGATGATTATGATGATGTAAATGCATACATAAAGACGTTTACAGTCAGAATCCTCCATATTGAATGTGATGACTGAACCAACAGCCTAAAGAGGCTGTGAGGATTGAACGGCCCAGTTCGTCTGACAGGGCCCACAGTAACCCTTTCATCACAGCATGTTTGCTTTCTCTCTCTTCTCTCTCTGCTCCAGCTATCTACTCTGCATCACGTTTGACCTAGAAAAGGGCCAGCGTGAGGAAGATGAGTGGAGGAGGAGGAACAGAAGAAGATGAGGAGGAACAGAAGAGGAGGAGGAGGAGGAAGAAAAGGAGGAGGATGAAGAAGAAGAGGAGAAGGAGGATGAGGAATAAGAGGAGTATGATGAGGAAGAAGAAGAGTACGATGAGGAAAAAGAGGAGGATGAGGAAGAAGAGGAGGAGGATGAGGAAGAAGAGGAGAAGGATGAAGAGAAAGAAGAGGAGGAGGATGAGGAAGAAGAAGAGGAGAATGAGGATGAGGAGGAGAAGGAGGATGAGGAAGAGGAGGAGAATGAGGAAGAAGAGGAGGAGAAGAAGGAGGATGAGGAAGAAGAGGAGGAGAATGAGGATGAGGAAGAGGAGGAGGATGAAGAAGAGGAGGAGAATGAGGATGAGGAAGAGGAGGATGAGGAAGAAGAGGAGGAGCAACAGGAGAAAGATGACAAGCAGGAGGAGAATGTTGACCAGCTGAGCAGCATTGGTAGAAGAAGTAGGGTTAGATGCGTCATGCCCATTGGGGGCACAGGGACAAATGTTTAATGACATTTGTATTTATTTTCTTCTCTGTAATACTACTAGCCACCTAGCAACTTGATGAAGTTGTCTTTAGCTAGCCCAGATAGGTTCCTAATCACCTAACCTCATAACTAGCTATCAAGAAGACATTTCAGGCTGTCAATCAAGTTAGAGTAGCTAGCTTGTCTAACTATCTTAGCTGGCATGCCTGGTGGTGAGGTTGGTAGACTTTAAAAAAGCAAGCAATTACTGAATAAGACTCACATTCATTTCAATCTTTTACCCAGATTTAAGCAGTGAAGCATATTTAGTTTCTTTAAATAAAGAACCACCAGTCAGGAGGAGACAGACAGCTCAAGAGGTATGCTTAGATATGCAGAAAAATAAACATGTTTTGACATGGCTCTAGATTGCAGGAAAAAGCTGTTTTAGGTGTTTGAAAAATGCTCAATGCTCCAACTCTGGACCACCTCTAGCCATCCTCACGTACTTGATGCCCCTCAGAGTTTGGGGGTGCATGATGCCCCTGAGTAGGGTAACTGTTCACAGAGATCAAAACTCAAAAGGTGGTGGGTTAGTCCCCAGCGGGATATGATGTCAGTGGCGGCCATTCAAGGGTTTACCAAAATGTAACTTGTGGTCTCCTGTCTGATTGGTCAGGAGAAGCTCAGTGTTTTCCTCTGTCAGTCCACCTCTCCTTCACAATGCTGCTTCAGTCCCAGCTATCTGATCATCTTAGCCACTCACAGTGGGCCACGTGGCGGGCCGGACCCAGGTAATCAGGCCAATCAGAATGGGGACTGGGACAGACTGCTACTCCTCAACTCAGAGACCGTAAACTAGTGTTGCACTCTGTACAAGCACTTGGTGACAACTGCTGATGTAGGCTAAAAGGGGTTTTAGAAACACATTGTATAAATTGATTGAAAATGTAATGGAAGTGGTTCAGTGAACCACACTTGGGTGATGAGTTACCTTGCATGAAACGCAAAGACTTGCGTTAGCTTCCCTGAGTTAATGCCCAGGCTTCAGCTCAGTGGGCTAACAGATTATTGTGGTGCGCAGGAGACCAGGTTCAAGCCCCAGTTGGTTACATTAACATCTCCTATTGTCAAGCACTATTAGGGTAGAACTCAATCCGTTGACGGCTGAGCGAGTGAAAGGTATATGTTTAGAGTAGCAAGAAGACAACTTATCATATGCATCCTATTTGAGCTAATTCAGACAACCAATTTTATCCTTATTCTTAAACCTCCTCACTTAGCCACTCAAGGAGCGCCACCAACTAACTCTCTGTCAAACCGGTTGATGGCGAAACCACTGTTTTGTTGTGGTGCACCATTGTCATGGAGATGACCCCCCATGTGTTGCTCACGAGCTGAGCAGAAGAACCAGAAGGCCATAGAGCATGGAGCTTCTCTCTAATCCACCCCTCCACTGGAGTGTGTCAATAATCAGGAATGCATCCTAAGTAAAGCACTGTTCCGAGGCCAAGAAAAAAGATCCCAACTAGAAGTGTAGGTGTTGCTGCCGGCCACTGTGGTGAGTGTCTCTCTGTAATCCAAAAACAAGAATGAACAAAAGACAAAAAAGCTATGACAACAAGACCGGAGAGGAATGACGCTTTGAGCTTTGATACATCTCCATACATTTTAATACCCTCTGGATCATAACGAATCCAACTGAGAGACGTATAGGCCTGGTGTTGCATTGTGGGAGATCTAGTGGCCACTTTGTACTGTAAACCAGATGAAGTCCAGAGGTTCAGCTGCTCTTCTCAACAGTGGGATGGCTTTCAACTTTTCCTAAGATCCCTGAGCTCCCAAACAACAGAGGAACAAAACACAGCTATCCTCTCCACAGCAACATTGGACCCTAATTGAGAAAAAAATATATAATCTCATGAGGACTCAAAAAGCACATGACAATGTTGTCTGATCCTCTGTGACAAAAGCTACTGAGCTGTAGCCCAGCAGGACATGGCCCAGTTTACTGGCCGCAGACTATGGGATGACCCACCTGTGGATGGTTCACATGACTGGTAGCACTAAGTATTGCAAGGCAGGGCCGTTCATACTTGACTTAACTTCAAAGATGTTAGCAATTAGATTTTTCTGCCTCCTAATAAGAGTCTCTAGACTTAGCTAATTGGTGAACTAGGACTGGATGGTGAGGGGAGAGTAATAGCAAGGAGATGGACACACACACACACACACACACACACACACACACACACACACACACACACACACACACACACACACACACCACTGATAGACATAATTGGGTCTGATGCATCTCAACTGTGTCCTGCAGTTGAAGTGGGAAGTTTACATACACTTAGGTTGGAGTCATTAAAACTTGTTTTTCAACCACTCCACAAATATCTTGTTAAGAAACTATAGTTTTGGCATGTCGGTTAGGACTTTGTGCATGACACAAGTCATTTTTCCAACAATTGTTTACAGACCGATTATTTCACTTATAATTCACTATATCACAATTCCAGTGGGTCATAAAGTTACATACACTAAGTTGACTGTGCCTTTAAACAGCTTGGAAAATTCCAGAAAATGATGGCATTAGAAGCTTCTGATAGGCTAATTGACATCATTTTAGTCAATTGGAGGTGTACCCGTGGAAGTATTTCAAGGCCTACCTTCAAACTCAGTGCCTTTTTGCTTGATATCATGGGAAAATCAAAAGAAATCAGCCAAGACCTCAGAAAAAAATGGTAGACCTCCACAAGTCTGGTTCATCCTTGGGAGCAATTTCCAAATGCCTGAAGGTACCACGTTCATCTGTACAAACAATAGTACGCAAGTATAAACACCATGGCACCACACAGCTGTCATACCGCTCAGGAAGGAGACACGTTCTGTCTCCTAGAGATGAACATAATTTGGTGCGAAAAGTGCAAGACAATCCCAGAACATCATCAAAGGACCTTGTGAAGATCCTGGAGGAAACAGGTACAAAAGTATCTATATCCACAGTAAAACGAGTCCTATATCGACATAACCTGAAAGGCCGCTAAGCAAGGAAGAAGCCACTGCTCCAAAACCCCCCCAAAAAAGCCAGACTACAGTTTGCAACTGCACATGGGGACAATGATTGTTCTTTTTGGAGAAATATCCTCTGGTCTGATGAAACAAAAATAGAACTGTTTGGCCATAATGACCATCGTTATGTTTGGAGGAAAAAGGGGGATGCTTGCAAGCTGAAGAACACCATCCCAACTGTGAAGCACAGGGGTGGCAGCACCATGTTGTGGGGGTGCTTGCTGCAAGAGGGACTGGTGCACTTCACAAAATAGATGGCATTATGAGGAAGGAAAAATATGTGGATATAATGAAGCAACATCTCAAGACATCAGTCAGGAAGTTAAAGCTTGGTTGCAAATGGGTCTTCCAAATGGACAATGACCCCAAGCATACTTCCAAAGTTGTGGCAAAATGGCTTAAGGACAACAAAGTCAAGGTATTGGAGTGGCCATCACAAAGCCCTGACCTCAATCCTATAGAACATTTGTGGGCAGAACTGAAAAAGTGTGTGCGAGCAAGGAGGCTGTAACATCCGTCGTTAAAGGTAGACCAAGGCGCAGCGTGGGTTGGGTTCATCATACTTTATTTAACGGTGAACCAGCAAAAACAAAAACAATAAACAACACAATGAACGAAAAGTTTTGCAGGCTACTCACAGCAATACAAAAACAAGATCCCACAAACACAGGTGGAAAAAAGGCTGCCTAAGTATGGTTCCTAATCAGAGACAACGATAGACAGCTGCCTCTGGTTAGGAACCATACTCGGCCCAACACAAAGAAATACAAAACATAGAATGCCCACCCCACACCCTGACTTAACCACATAGAGAAACAAACCCTCTCTCTCAGGTCAGGGCGTGACAGAGGCCTACAAACCTGACTTAGTTACACCAGCTCTGTCAGGAGGAATGGGCCAAAATTCACCCAACTTATTGTGGGAAGCTTGTGGAAGGCTACCCGAAACGTTTGACCCAAGTTAAACAATTTAAAGGCAATGCTACCAAATACTAATTGAGTGTATGTAAACTTCTGACCCATTGGGAATGTGATGAAAGAAATAAAAGCTGAAATAAATCATTCTCTCTACTATCATTCTGACATTTCACATTCTTAAAATAAAGTGGTGATCCTAACTGACCTAAGACAGAGAATTTTTACTAGTATTAAATGTCAGGAATTGTGAAAACTGAGTTTAAATGTATTTGGCTAAGGTGTATGTAAACTTCCGACTTCAACTGTACATGGGAGAGAAGACAATGGTGTGTCTGTATTCACTGTGGTTCTGAGCACCTCAGGAACAGGGAAATGGGGAAACAGGGCTTCTGGATGCGGCCGGCGTGGTGAGCCCACTGTGGAACCTCCACCGCGGGAGATGGGCTCTCCTCAGACCTGTATTGTGTCGAGGAGAGTACCGCTGACCACACGCACAGTTGTCCTTCCCTGTGATTCAAGCTTTGAAGCCTCCCGGGAAGCCACAACAATAATGTGCATTGTTGTACAGTAACCATTGTCGGTGTGTGTGTGTGTGTCCTGTCTGTCTGTCTCTGTCTGTCTGTGTCTACAAATCATTGTGTTCTTCAAATAGTACTGTAATGTGCTAAGTATATGCTCCTCATCAAACAGGGGATGAGTGTACACATTCAGTGTAACTAGCATATCATTACAACAGAAGTATACAGGAATTGGCACGTCGCCATCTTTGAAACATAAAGATGTCAAACCTGAATGTAAAACTTACTCAAACTACTCAACCTCAACATGTTAAACCAGACATTATCAGGTGACGGAAATGTCACACTTGATTCTCTCAAGGCAAGTTCATTGAAACTTCTGAACTTGACTGCTCAGTAGGGTGAACTGTTCACAACGTTGAAGACAGACATGTAACGAATAGAGCTAGCAGGACTCCTTATTACCTGACAGACAATCACATCTCTTCTACACCATGTGAGCTGCTCTGTAACATCGCAGTGTCAAATTAAATCAAACTTTGTCACATGCGCCGAATACAACAAGTGTAGACCTTACTGTGAAATGCTTACTTACAAGCCCTTAACCAACAGTGCAGTTCAAGAAAGAGTTGAGAAAATATTTACCAAATAATCTAAAGTAAAAAATGATAAAAAAGTAACACAATAATATAACAATAACAAGGCTATATACAGGGGGTGCAGGAACCGAGTCAGTGTGCAGGGGGTACAGGTCATTTGAGGTAATTTGTACATGTAGGTAGGGGTGAAGTGACTATGCATAGATAATAAACAGCGAGTGGGGGGGGGGGGGGGGGTGTCAATGTAAATATTCCAGTAGCCATTTGATTAATTGTTCAGCAGTCAGCAGTTCAGGGGGTAGAAGCTGTTAAGGAGCCTTTTGGTCCTAGACTTCGCGCTCCGGTACAGCTTGCCGTGCGGTAGCAGAAATAACAGTCTATGACTAGGGTGGCTGGAGTCGTTGACAATTTTTAGGGCCTTCCTCTGACACCGCCTGGTATAGAGGTCCTGGATGGCAGGAAGCTTGGTGATGTACTGGGCCATACGCACTACCCTCTGTAGCGCCTTATGGTCAGATGCCAAGCAGTTGCCATACCAGGCAGTGATGCAACCGGTCAGGATGCTCTCGATGGTGCAACTGTAGAACTTTATGAGGATCTGGGGACCCATGTCAAATCTTTTCAGTTTCCTGAGAGGGAAAAGGTATTGTCGTGCCCTCTTCACAACTGTCCTGGTGTGTTTGGACCATGATAGTTCGTTGGTGATGTGGACACCAAGGAACTTGAAACACTCGACCCGCTCCACTACAGCCCCATCGATGTTAATTGGGGCCTTTTTGGCCCGCCTTTTCCTGTAGTCCACGATCAGCTCCTTTGTCTTGCTTACATTGAGGGAAAGGTTGTTGTCCTGGCATCACACTGCCAGGTCTCTGACCTCCCTATAGGCTGTCTCATCGTTGTGTCTTCAGCAAACTTAATGATGGTGTTGAAGTCGTGTTTGGCCACTCAGTCGTGGGTGAACAGGGAGTACAGGAGGGGACTAAGTACACACCCCTGAGGGGCCCCAGTGTTGAGGATCAGCACGGCAGATGTGTTGTTGCCTACCGTTACCACCTGGGGGCGGCCCATCAGGAAGTCCAGGATCCAGTTACAGAGGGAGGTGTTTAGTCCCAGGGTCCTTAGCTTAGTGATGAGCTTCGTGGGCACTATGGTGTTGAACGCTGAGCTGTAGTCAATGAACAGCATTCTCACATAGGTGTTCCTTTTGTCCAGGTGGGAAAGGGCCGTGTGGATGCAATAGAGATTGCGTCATCTGTGGATCTGTTGGGGCGTTATGCGAATTGGAGTGGGTCTAGGGAGGATGCTGTTGATGTGAGCCATGACCAGCCTTTCAAAGCACTTCATGGCTACTGGCCCAACGCTCTTAACTGCTAGGCTACCTGCACCCTTTTCAATTGCGTAACCTAATGAATAGAGGAGGAGAGGTGGAGAGGAGGAGAGGAGGAGAGGTGGAGTGCTGACTCCTCCTGCTGTCACTCCTCTAACAGACTGTAGTGTCTGGGATGTGCAGTCTGATACACTGTATGGTACATTGTTGTACATGCATGTGTGTATGTGTGTATATGCACCTTTGTGAGTGTGTCTTTCCGTGTGGTTCTGTGTGTGTCTGTGCTGACGGGGGCCGGACCAACATACGCCCGCAGGCGAACACACACTCATGTCCTCACCCGCTGCAGCCTGTCATTACTCCTGTCACGTAGCCACCTCCGCAGTGAGCCCCCACAAGTCTCGACAGCCATCGGCACACACCTGGAGGGCCAAGCACCCCGTTCCCAGCCTGCTCCTTTACACACACACACACACACACACACACACACACACACACACACACATGCTCACAAACTCCTATTCATATCCTGAAGCCTCAGTCTCTTCCTCTCCCTCTCCCAAGGTATGTCTCGCTTTTTTCTCTCTCCTCAACCGCAAAATGCTTTAGTGTTATTTAATTGATTTCCTTTGTTATTATTCTCCATTCCTGAAGAGTGAAGCAGAAGTAGGACTCAGAGCCAGACCGGCAGCTGCAGGGCAGACTAGCAGGAAAGAACAGGCCGCTCCTGCAGGCCTACTGAAAGGTACAGCAGAGTACAGCACAGACAGTAAGGTACATTGCTAACTGTTAGATACAGTACATGTACTGTAGCTATGCTGCTGGAGGGCGGGCAGGCTGTTCCGGTAGGCCTATGTGGAAGGCACAGTACACTAGCTACTGGAGAAATCTACCACATGGCAGGCAAAGTAGCTAAAGTGCAGGGAGATGAGTGATCCTGGCGTGTGGTAGAGTTCAATTAACAAACCATAGAAACGTCTCCATGCACTTTATATCAAGGCAATGTTACACTTCTTTTACAGATGTTCTACAGTGCAGTAGGTAGGCTGGTACAGGGAATGCCGGTTCACTAGACTGATGGGACGTCACAGTAGTTCAAGTAGTTTAACTTCTGAACTTGACTGCTCAGTAGGGTGAAATGTTCACAACGTTGAAGACGGACATGTAACGAAAAAGCCAAACCTTGACCCAGAAAATATAAAAAAACTATCGGCCTATATCGAATCACGCATTCCTCTCAAAACAAATTGAATAAGCTGTTGCCTCGCAACTCACTGCCTTCCTGAAGACAAACAATGTATACAAAACGCTTCAGTCTGGTTTTAGACCCCATCATAGCACTGAGACTGCACTCGTGAAGGTGGTAAATTCCCTTTTAATGGCATCAGACCAAGGCTCTGCATCTGTCCTCGTGCTCCTAGACCTTAGTGCTGCTTTTGATACCATCGATCACCACATTCTTTTGGAGAGAATGGAAACCCAAATTGGTCTACCTGGACAAGTTCTGGCATGGTTTAGATCTTATCTGTCAGAAAGATATCAGTTTGTCCTCTGACAAATCAACTGTAAATTTCGGTGTTCCTCAAGGTTCCGTTTTAGGAGCACTATTGTTTTCACTATATATTTTACCTCTTGGTGATGTCATTCGGAAACATAATGTTAACTTTCACTGCTATGCGGACGATACACAGCTGTACATTTCGATTAAACATGGTGAAGCCCCAAAATGTTTTACTTTTAAACTCAGACAAAACAGAGATGCTAGTTGGATCTGACAATTAATCTTGATGGTTGTACAGTCGTCGCAAATAAAACTGTGAAGGACTTCGCCGTTACTCTGGACCCTGATCCCTCTTTTCACGAACATATCAAGAATATTTCAAGGACAGCTTTTTTCCATCTTTCTAACATTTAAAAAATCTGAAAATGTCTGTCCAAAAATAATGCAGTAAAATGTATCCATGCTTTTGTCACTTTTAGATTACACTACTGTAATGTTCTACTTTCTGGCTACCTGGATAAAGCACCAAATAAACTTCAGTTAGTGCTAAACACGGCTGCTAGAATCTTGACTAGAACCAAAAAATGTGATATTACTCCAGTGCTAGCCTCTCCACACTGGCTTCCTGTTAAGGCTAGGGCTGATTTCAAGGTTTTACTGCTAACCTACAAAGCATTACATGGGCTTGCTCCTACCTATCTTTCCGATTTGGTTCTGCCATACATGCCTACACGTTCGCTACGGTCACAAGACGCAGGCCTCCTTACAGTCCCTAGAATTTCTAAGCAAACAGCTGGAGGCAGCGCTTTCTCTTATAGAGCTCAATTTTTATGGAATGGTCTGCCTATCCATGTGAGAGACGCAGACTCGGTCTCGACCTTTAAGTCTTTATTGAAGACTCATCTCTTCAGTAGGTTCTATGATTGAGTGTACTCTGGCCCAGGGGTGTGAAGGTGAACGGAAAGGCACTGGAGCGACGAACCGCCCTTGCTGTCTCTTCCTGGCCGGTTCCCCTCTCTCCAATGGGAATCTCTGCCTCTAACCCTATTACGAGAGCTGAGTCACTGGCTTACTGGTGCTCTTCCATGCTGTCCCTAGGAGGGGTGCGTCACTTGAGTGGGTTGAGTCATTGATGTGATCTTCCTGTCCGGGTTGGCGCCCCCCCTCAGGTTCCTACCGATCTTGGTGGGCTATACTCGGCCTTGTCTCAGGGTAGTAAGTTGGTGGTTAAAGATATCCCTCTAGTGGTGTAGGGGCTGTGCTTTGGCAAAGTGGGTGGGGTTATATCCTGCCTGTTTGGCCCTGTCCGGGGGTATCGTCAGACGGGGCCACAGTGTCTCCCGACCCATCCTGTCTCAGCCTCCAGTATTTATGCTGCAATAGTTTAAGTGTCGGGGGGCTAGGGACAGTCTAGCAATATCTGGAGTATTTCTCCTGTCTTATCCGGTGTCCTGTGTGAATTTAAGTATGCTCCCTCTAATTCTCTCTCTCTTTTTCTCTTTCTCCTTCTCTCGGAGGACCTAAGCCCTAGGACTACCTGGCCTGATGACTCCTTGCTGTCCCCAGTCCACCTGGTCGTGCTGCTGCTCCAGTTTCAACTGTTCTGCCTGTGGCTATGGAACCCTGACCTGATCACTGGACGTGCTACCTTGTCCCGGACCTGCTGTTTTAGACTCTCTCTCTACCGCACCTGCTGTCTCTAACTCTGAATGATTGGCTATGAAAAGCCAACTGACATTTACTCCTGAGGTGCTGACCTGTTGCACCCTCTACAACCACTGTGATTATTATTATCTGACCCTGCTGGTTGTCTATGAACGTTTGAACATCTTGGCCATATACTGTTATAATCTCCACCCGGCAACAGCCAGAAGAGGACTGGCCACCCCTCAGAGCCTGGTTCCTCTCTTGGTTTCTTCCTAGGTTCCGGCCTTTCTAGGGAGTTTTTCATAGCCACCATGTTCCTACATCTGCATTGCTTGCTGTTTGGGGTTTTAGGCTGGGTTTCTGTACAGCACTTTGTGACTTCGGCTGATGTAAAAAGGGCTTTATAAATACATTTGATTGATTGATTGCTCATTCAGTTTGCTCGAAAATTGATAAATGGTTAAAAAAAAGTAAGGCCCGCATCCATAGAGACACATCCGTTACGTTTATGGGGGGTCAATTAAGGAAGATATCCTCTTCTGCAAACCCTGGAAACCAGGACAACAGGAGAGGATATTTTTAAAGTACTGGACAGCTTTGTGACATTAAATGGACTTTGGTGGTCAAGATGTACCTGTACTGATGGCGCAAAAGCCATGACAGGGAGACATAGTGTTGACCTTGTTAAAGCAAGGCCCCTGAACTCTTGTGTATTTTCTGCACTATGCAATGATATGGGCAGTGACCATGTTACGCTTTTACAACATACAGAAGTGCGCTGGTTATCAAGGGGCAAAGTATTGACACTTTTTTAAAATTGAGAGACAAGCTTAAAGTTTTCTTTGGGGTGGCAGGTAGCCTAGTGGTTAGAGCGTTGGACTAGTAACCAGAAGGTTGCAAGATCAAATCCCCGAGCTGACAAGGTAAAAATCTGTCATTCTGCCCCTGAACAAGGCGTCATTGAAAATAAGAATTTGTTCTTAACTGACTTGCCTAAAAAACGTTTTCTTTACTGACCATAATTTTCACTTGTCTGACCGCTTGCATGATGACGAGTTTCTCACATGACTGGCCTATCTGGGTGATGTTTTTTCTCGCCTGAATGATCTGAATCTAGGATTACAGGGACTCTACGCAACTATATTCAATGTGCGGGACAAAATTGAGGCTATGATTAAGAAGTTGGAGCTCTTCTCTGGCTGCATTAACAAGGACAACACACAGGTCTTTCCATTAATGTATGATTTTTTTGTGTGCAAATGAACTCAAGCTTACGGACGATGTCAAATGTGATATAGCGAAGCACCTGAGTGAGTTGGGCGCGCAATTACGCAGGTACTTTCCCGAAAGGATGACACAAACAGCTGGATTCGTTATCCCTTTCATGCCCTGCCTCCAGTCCACTTACCAATATCTCAACAAGAGAGCCTCATCGAAATTGCAACAAGAGGTTCTGTGAAAATGTTATTTAATCAGAAGCCACTGCCAGATTTCTGGATTAGGCTGCACTCAGAGTATCCTGCCTTGGCAAATCGCGCTGTTAAGACACTGATGCCCTTTGCAACCATGTACCTATATGAGAGTGGATTCTCGGCCCTCACTAGCATGAAAACTAAATACAGGCACAGACTGCATGTGGAAAATCATTTAAGACTGAGACTCTCTCCACAACCCAACATTGCAGAGTTATGTGCATCCTTTCAAGCACACACTTCTCATTAACCTGTGGTGAGTTACTCACAATGTTTGATGAACAAATAAGGTTTTATATGTAAGTTGGTTAAATAAAGAGCAACATTTTGATTCTTACTATTTGTGCACTGGTCCTATAAGAGCTCTTTGTCACTTCCCACGAGCCGGGTTGTGACAAAAACTCACACTCATTCTTATGTTTAATAAATGTATCGTATAGTGTGTGTGTGGCAGGCTTACAATGATGGCAAAAAACAACATTGGAGAGTGCGCTGACCCTGATGCTAGACAGGGTACGCAGCTGGAGGTTGAATGTTTGAAGGGGTACGGGACCTTTAAAAAGATTGGGAAGCACTGATCTAGAGCATAGGGGAGGAGTATCCTCAATTAAGAGTTTGGTTAATTAGGTGACAGATCAAGAGTATGGGTGATAGTCTGTATCTGCCAGTCTGTATCTGCCAGTTCGTATGTGTCAGTCTGTATCTTCCAGTCCGTATGTGTCAGTCTGTATCTGCCAGTCCGTATGTGTCAGTCTGTATCTGCCAGATCGTATGTGTCAGTCTGTATCTTCCAGTCCGTATGTGTCAGTCTGTATCTTCCAGTCCGTATGTGTCAGTCTGTATCTGCCAGTCCGTATGTGTCAGTCCGTATCTGCCAGTCCGTATGTGTCAGTCCGTATGGGTCAGTCTGTATCTGCCAGTCCGTATGTGACAGTCTGTATCTGCCAGTCCGTATGTGTCAGTCTGTATCTGCCAGTCCGTATGTGTCAGTCTGTATCTTCCAGTCCGTATGTGTCAGTCCGTATCTGTCAGTCCGTATCTGCCAGTCCGTATGTGTCAGTCTGTATCTGCCAGTCCGTATGTGTCAGTCTGTATCTGCCAGATCGTATGTGTCAGTCTGTATCTTCCAGTCCGTATGTGTCAGTCTGTATCTTCCAGTCCGTATGTGTCAGTCTGTATCTGCCAGTCCGTATGTGTCAGTCCGTATCTGCCAGTCCGTATGTGTCAGTCCGTATGGGTCAGTCTGTATCTGCCAGTCCGTATGTGTCAGTCTGTATCTGCCAGTCCGTATGTGTCAGTCTGTATCTTCCAGTCCGTATGTGTCAGTCCGTATCTGTCAGTCCGTATCTGCCAGTCCGTATGTGTCAGTCTGTATCTGCCAGTCCGTATGTGTCAGTCTGTATCTGCCAGTCCGTATGTGTCAGTCTGTATCTGCCAGTCCGTATGTCTCAGTCTGTATCTGCCAGTCCGTATGTCTCAGTCCGTATGTGTCAGTCCGTATGTGTCAGTCCATATGTGTCAGTCCGTATGTGTCAGTCTGTATCTGCCAGTCCGTATGTCTCAGTCTGTATCTGCCAGTCCGTATGTGTCAGTCTGTATCTGCCAGTCCGTATGTCTCAGTCCGTATGTGTCAGTCCGTATGTGTCAGTCTGTATGTGTCAGTCTGTATCTGCCAGTCCGTATGTCTCAGTCCGTATGTCTCAGTCCGTATGTGTCAGTCCGTATGTGTCAGTCCGTATGTGTCAGTCCGTATGTGTCAGTCCGTATCTGCCAGTCCGTATGTGTCAGTCCGTATGTGTCAGTCCGTATGTGTCAGTCCGTATGTCTCAGTCCGTATGTCTCAGTCCGTATGTGTCAGTCCGTATGTGTCAGTCCGTATGTGTCAGTCTGTATCTGCCAGTCCGTATGTCTCAGTCTGTATCTGCCAGTCCGTATCTGTCAGTCTATCTGCCAGTCCGTATCTGTCAGTCTATCTGCCAGTCCGTATCTGTCAGTCTCTATCTCTCAGTCTTGGGTCATGTTCAAAAGGGCAAAAATGGTGGTTGTTCAGGTATTACCTCCTTGTTTCAGTCTGTTTTCATGTGTTTTGTGCCTAATGAACACTGGCCTGGTGCGTGGAATAGAGAGCTGTGCAGTAGGTAGGTACATAGGCAACGTGGGCAGTCAGTCAGAAGAGAACCCATCCAGTCAGCAGCTACAAAAACAGGATCTGAGAAGTCAAACTTCCCATTTTAGCCAACGTGAGGAACACACCACTAGAAACCACAATGTATTGAGGTAGATTGGATCCTGGTTCAATGAAGGAAATACACAATATTAAATACACAATATTTAAACCTCCCTAAGATGCCAACCTGCTGTTTTTTTAGGACGCATGTACAATACCTGAACAAACTACAAACATAAACTTCCGGAAGAGTTAATCAGGGAACAATGGAGAGCTCTGGGCCGGACCATTCAACCTTTTCAACAGGGACTTTTGAAAAGAGCAAAAGTCACAGTGGTGTTTGACTATGTTTGCTGTCCTTTGTCATTCTACGTGGCTCGCTGCTTGCTCAGCACAAGTCTCTATTCAAAGGGGGCTTACCATGTAGACACATGCCTGAGACAGCACACAGCACACTGATGTGACTGGTGGCCAGGTAGGTGAGGTGGCTGGCTGGTTTACTGTACCATCAGGAGCAGCAACAGCCAAGCAGCCATTCTCAGAACACATACAGTGAAACAATAAAAGTGCTGATATCCAGTGTCGAGCGCATGACAAAAGGCCTGAGGAAATATACAGCAGTCAGCCTACACCTAGTCAACTATCACACCACAGGTGTAATATACAGCAGTCAGCCTACACCTAGTCAACTATCACACCACAGGTGTAATATACAGCAGTCAGCCTACACCTAGTCAACTATCACACCACAGGTATATGGACTATACCTTTTAGAGTAGGATATAGGGCGTCATACTTTGGACATATACACTAGTCCACCGATGATTTACATCTGATCAATGTCTTAAACATGATTCAAATCACTGACCAGGAAGGCCACAGCCACAGATCTGAGGACCTTTCTGACTGGCTTCTTTCTTGTTTAACTCTTATATGACCAGGTAAGATGACTGAGAACACATTTTTGTTTACAGCAAATGACCTGGGAAAGAGTTGTAGAGGGAGAGGAAAGGGTTCTGAGAGTGTTATAGTATACAGAGCACACACACACGCAGGGCCTGAGATTGTTATAGCAACAAGCCAGTCAGACGTGTGTTTGGCGTCAGTCTGAGTCTGTAGAGCGGAGGTAAGGTTATGAGGCTCCACATTAACACACCTCCCACATCTCCTCACTTTGTCTGCTAATATCAGGCTCTTTAACAAACACACACCGCTTTGATGTAATGCTCTAAAACATATGCCAAACTGTGTTCTCCCTCCCTTCCTCCCTACAAACCTACCGCCTATAAGAGAGAGAGAGAAAAACAAGTTGGTTCCCTCACTTGACCTTACCGCTGAAAACCACCCACACACACACACACAAACACACAAACACACAGGTAGGTACGTGCAAACACACACACACACACACCTTCCAGTAAATTGAGTTAACACACCCCTCCTCCTGTAAATCCAACCTGAGTCTACCGGCCTGTATTGGTCTAAATGTCTCCTAATCCAGGATCTTCAGACAGTTGGCCCCACAGGCAACATGACTTTACATTAGATTATATTTCCCAGATTACCTGGGAAATATTTGACAACTGAGACAATACTTTTTGAATAGTTTCCCATTTGACTTGGTAAGGCTGTTCATATTCACAACCTAACGAGTGTTGCATTATGGTGCAGACCAGGTCCATATTTAGTCATGTCAGCTGTTTGTTCATCCTGCATGCTCTCAAGTCTGCCCAACAAGACATGAACCTCTGAGCCACTGAAGAACTCACACTTGTATCAAGAAGCAACCGAGCAAAAGTCATCACGTGTCGTTGAAACTGTCGGACAACCAGTCAGGTAAAACTTATACTGTAGCTACAACTGAGTGTTACAATATGTCAAGCCCCTCCCCCATCTCTCTCTCGCTCCATCACATGTCCGTGGGCCCCGTGTGTGTTATAAATGACATCATGAGGAGTACACACAGAAGAGTGGAGTCTGGGTAACGTCAGGCCCATGGCCCGGTCAGTCCGACACCAGCTCGCCGCCTCATTTACATACAACAATATACAGGCGCGCGGCCCGCTCCCAAACATACACTAACAAACCATCAACTGCACGCTAAACTCAATCTCAGTCAAAACCACCCGTTTGTCTGTCTGAGCTAGAGAGAAAGGGCTGATGTTTCCAAACACACATGTAGGTAGATCTAGCTAGGCGTCAGGGCGCACAGAGAGAGAGAGAGAGAGAGAGAGAGAGAGAGAGAGAGAGAGAGAGAGAGAGAGAGAGAGAGAGAGAGAGAGAGAGAGAGAGGAGAGAGAGAGAGAGAGAGAGAGAGAGAGAGGGAGAGAAAGAAAGAGAGAGAGAGAGAAAGAGAGAGAGAGAGAGAGAGAGAGAGAGAGAGAGAGAGGGAAAGAGCGGGAGAGACAGTTAAAGAGAGATAGAGAGAGAGTTGAAGAGGGAGGGAGAGAGTGAGAAACAGGGAAAGAGCGGGAGAGAGAGAGAGTTGAAGTGAGGGAGCGAGAGAAAGAGAGAGAGAGGGAAAGAGCGAGAGAGAGAGAGAGAGAGAGAGAAAGAGAGAGAGAGGGAAAGAGCGGGAGAGAGAGAGAGAGAGAGAGAGAGAGAGAGAGAGAGAGTTGAAGAGTGAGGGAGCGAGAGAAAGAGAGAGAGAGAGGGAAAGAGCGGGAGAGAGAGAGAGAGAGGGAGAGAGAGTTGAAGAGTGAGGGAGCGAGAGAAAGAGAGAGAGAGAGGGAAAGAGCGGGAGAGAGAGAGAGAGAGAGAGAGAGAGAGAGAGAGAGAGGGAAAGAGAGGGAAAGAGCAGGAGAGAGAGAGACAGTTGAAGAGAATATATAGACATAATATGACATTTGAAATGTCTATTCTTTTGGAACTTCTGTGAGTGTAATGTTTACTGTTCATTTTTATTGTTTATTTCACTTTTGTTTATTATCTACTCACTTGCTTTGGCAATGTTAACATATATTTCTCATGCCAATAAAGCCCTTACATTGAATTGAGAGAGAGAGAGAGAGAGGGAGAGAGAGAGAGAGAGACAAAGAGAGACATTTACATTACATTTCATTTCAGTCATTTAGCAGATGCTCTTATCCAGAGCGACTTACAGTAGTGAATGCATACATTTCATACTTTTTTTTTGTACTGGTCCCCCGTGGGAAAGAGAGAGACAAAGAGAGTGACAAAGAGAGAGAGAAAAAGAGAGCCACAGAGTGAGTGAACGAGACAGACACAAAAACAGAGAGGTATACAGCAGGAGAGAGAGAGGGGAAGAGTATGTGTGTGTGTGTGTGAGTCAGGTGTGACCAAACAAAGCACACAACACAGGTACAGTATGCCAGCTGTACTTTCCTCTCCACCCCTCCACCCCTCCACCCCCTTGTGGTTCTGTCAGGATGAAAGACTCCTTGTCTAAGGGCCTAATCTCAGGACGATTAGTCAACGCGTCTTGATTAAAAGCCTTGCGAAGGTAACCTGACCCCCTCTTCTCTTCTCTTACCCACCTCTGTAAAGTTGGCCCACAGGTGTCTGCACAATGCCTTACAGTACAGATCCAGGGATGACTTTCACATGAGTGTGAAAAAGAATGAAAGAAAGACGAGTCCAGGCCACGACCCATAGAGTTGTCTGCTGCAGCCCTGACAACAAGGATGGGACCCAAGCCCTAACACAGGCAACCCATACCATACACATACTAGTGTGGCTGAAAACATCTATACAGTTACGTATCACAATATTCTTTTTGGACAATATTCTATCGACATTTGACTCCAAGTATCGATTTGTAATGTTTTTAGTTTTTTCTTGCTACAGTTGGTAGCGTTAGATAGCTCTAGTGGCAGTACCTACGCCAAAACGCTTCATCCTATGGAGGGTAGTGCGTATGGCCCAGTACATCAGTGGGGCTAAGCTGCCTGCCATCCAGGAGCTCTATACCAGGCGGTGTCAGAGGAAGGCCCTAAAAATTGTCAAAGACCCCAGCCACCCCAGTCATAGACTGTTCTCTCTACTACCGCATGGCAAGCGGTACTGGAGTGCCAAGTCTAGGACCAAAAGGCTTCTCAACAGTTTTTACCCCCAAGCCATAAGACTCCTGAACAGGTAATCAAATGGCTACCCGGACTATTTGCATTGTGTGCCCCCACCCCCAACATGTTTTCAGCACTTTACCTTCCCTGACTGATCAGAACTTGTTCCCTCATGCCTCTCTGTCTCTCCACAGCAGACATAGTGAGCAATATGTTTGGAACATAGAATCGTAATATAAATCGCAGTGTGGAATGGAAATACATATGGAATGGTGAGAATCGTATTACATATGGTATCAGCACCTAAGGGTCCTGACTGGCCAGACTAGCATGCTGTTCCAACAGCTGGAGACGGACAGAAGGGTGTGTTCATCGCAATTCAACTGTTCCACCTTGTTATCTAGAAAATAGATACACATTGGCTCAACTTGAAATATAAATATTACCTAGATACTCACTAACACGTGGGCTTGTGCTTGAGAGATTGCTGATGAGACCTGTGTTGATGTTCTATAGCCTGCTGATGAGACCTGTGTTGATGTTCTATAGCCTGCTGATGAGACCTGTGTTAATGTTCTATAGCCTGCTGATGAGACCTGTGTTAATGTTCTATAGCCTGCTGATGAGACCTGTGTTAATGTTCTATAGCCTGCTGATGAGACCTGTGTTGATGTTCTATAGCCTGCTGATGAGACCTGTGTTAATGTTCTATAGCCTGCTGATGAGACCTGTGTTAATGTTCTATAGCCTGCTGATGAGACCTGTGTTGATGTTCTATAGCCTGCTGATGAGACCTGTGTTAATGTTCTATAGCCTGCTGATGAGACCTGTGTTGATGTTCTATAGCCTGCTGATGAGACCTGTGTTGATGTTCTATAGCCTGCTGATGAGACCTGTGTTGATGTTCTATAGCCTGCTGATGAGACCTGTGTTAATGTTCTATAGCCTGCTGATGAGACCTGTGTTGATGTTCTATAGCCTGCTGATGAGACCTGTGTTGATGTTCTATAGCCTGCTGATGAGACCTGTGTTGATGTTCTATAGCCTGCTGATGAGACCTGTGTTGATGTTCTATAGCCTGCTGATGAGACCTGTGTTAATGTTCTATAGCCTGCTACAACAAGTGAGTCATTATTATTAGAATTATGCATGGCTCTGGTTCAATTTGTAACAAAAACGGAATTTCCATAGACAGACTTGAAAGTCAGACCAGTGGGAGAGGGGGTGTGTGTGTGTGTGTTTGTGGGGGGGGGTTGCATTAATGTTGTTTTCTATAAACAGACACTTTGAAGAGGTCTTGAGAGATGGTATTTCACCTCATCATCACTTTCATCCAACTACATTCTTTCAACTGTCCCACAAACTATAAATACCTTAGAGTGAATGCCAAATTGCAAATACCTGACAGTGTATATGAGAACATTCTATTGGTCTACTGGTACAATAGGCCACAAACATGATTGCATCCAATAGTATTGCAGGTAGAAACAGCCATCTTAATAAAACAGCTATGTCCATTTGGAACAGAACTGACAACGCAAAAACGAATGAGTACAGAAACTTAAGGTTGGTTTTCCAGACACTGATTAAGCCCAGTTCTGGACTAAGATTCACGCACAATCAAGATTCTCCATTGAAATAGCTTTTGAGTTTGCTATTTTGTAAAGCCGCCTAGGGTTTTCATCCCTCCCGCCCCCTCTCCTCCTTCTACTCCTTTGTTTCACCCTCCCCTTCACCCTGCTGTGTGTGTCTTTAAGAACAAATAAATGCAAATGTCAAGTGCTGACAGATTAGTATTTCAGCAAGCAGCCAACGGTAGAGACGGGATAACTTTAACCCCTTCCTGTAGCGTACAGAGACCCACTTTCAAAATGGATTATTCTGGAAGGGTTTCTGCAACTTGATGGGTATTTGGTGACATTAGGACAGATCTCTTCTGAGAAAGCTGTCCCATTTACATTAGCATTTGAGTCATTCAGCTGACTTCCAATCAGTGTATTGAACTAAAGTACATAAAACAACACATACTGTATCACAACCATAACATAAATGCTTCACTTGTTATCATCAAACATTGGATAACAAATAACTATTGCTGACTTACTTCCATATGAATAAAGCAAATGCATAATTTTTGGTATCTTTATTGGCCACTGTGATGTTAATCTATTTCTCCTCCCCATTCACTCGGAGTTAGCCCATAACTGCTATGTGGAACAGGAAATAACCTTTGACCCCTGTGGATGGGCTACTGTACTTCACCAATCAGATACACCATGTGTTTAACCCAGAGCCAAGGCCCTCAGAGGGAGGGGTCGAGAGGAGCAGCATCTGAGGAGACCACATGTGGGAAATACCTTGGCAGTTTCTGGTGGTTTCCTAGGAGACCCTGGTAAACGTACGGCTGTCGTTGGGGAGGAGCTCTAATACTAATGACAGGAGGAGGGGCTGACACTTGAGAAATGTATCCTGAAATACATCCTAGCTTATCTGTGTGTGTGTGTGTGTGTGTGTGTGTGTGTGTGTGTGTGTGTGTGTGTGTGTGTGTGTGTGTGTGTGTGTGTGTGTGTGTGTGTGTGTGTGTGTGTAGTAAGTCACACTATAACAGACATGTATACAGGCAGTCAGGTAGGCAGTATGGCGGTCTGCCGGGTGAGAACACACATGGTTCAGATTAGGGCCCATGTAGTGAACAGAAGGAGGAGGAAAGAGAAGGCCTGCTAGCAGGAACAGACAGGAACCCTCCAATTCTCACTTCCTGCTTCTGGGCGAAAGGCGATCCGAAAGGCGATCCGATTCGCAGTCACCCAACTGTGCCGCCAACAGAGAGGGCAGTGTTCCCCGGCAGCCAATAGGGTTTCATGGGATTTGTTGTACGCTCCCGGGGCAACCAATCACATTGAATCAAGCTGTCACCGCTCCAAAACACAGGGTTTGTATCCCTAATGAGCACTGGGGATACGGATAAAGACAATCTCAGTCAATCATGCTGCCAATTCTCACTGCACTGGCAGCAGGTCCGGTGACAAGTATATCAATAATGAGAGGTTGCATGTTGAATGCACCGAGCTGTCTGTCTAAACTACTGGCACACAGCTCAGACACCCATGCATACCCCACAAGACATGCCACAAGAGGTCTCTTCACAGTCCAAGTCAAGTACAGATTATGGGAGGCACACTGTACTACATAGAGCCATGACTACATGGAACTCTATTCCACATCAAGTAACTGACACAAGCAGTAAAATTAGATTTAAAAAACAGATGAAAAAGCCCCCTTTAGAACAGTTGGGACTGTGAAGCAACAAACATTGGCACACACACACACAGTAACAGCTGACGTAGAGAGGGGACCAAAGCGCAGTGTGTTGATTGCTCATGATGAATATTTATTTTTACTCAGAACACTAAAGAAAAAATAACAAAGAGAAAACGAAAGCACACAGTTCTGTCAGGTACATAAACTAAACACAAGACAACAACCCACAAACACAGGTGGGAAAAAAAAACCTACTTAAGTATTATCTCCAATTAGAGACAATGAGGACCAGCTGCCTCTAACTGGAGATCATCCCAAAAAACAACAACATAGAAATAGA
>NC_138293.1:88432500-88472500 GCF_965601325.2 Salmo salar | reverse complement strand
CTCGTTATTGTTCTTTTATTGTTGCTCTTCTATTTTTTTACTTTACTTTATTTAGTCAATCTTTTCTTAACTCTATTTTCTTAAAACTGCATTTTTGGTTAAGGGCTTGTAAGTAAGCGTTTCACAGTAAGGTCCACACCTGTTGTATTCGGCGCGTGTGACAAATACAATTTGCTTTGATTTGAGTGCATACTTTGGGACGATAGTAGAGACTTGGAACACTTAGAGCTACAGGTAGTACCAGTCTGAGTGCCAGCCAGAGATCGTCAACCCGGTGTGTACACACACTCTGTCAGTGTGTGACACTAACGTAGGCAGAGACCAGGTATAATGCCAACCAGGGGTGGCCACATTTTCTAGGTGTGGTGCACTGTGCTGGTATATCTAATAACATGTTTTCACAATGATCACAATGACAGCATGTAAGGTCTAATGTCAGACAAGAACGTTGTAACAATGTTACAGACACAGGAAGCACAGATTTGACCTAGACATTGAAATTGAAGGAGGACATATTTTTGAATTTGGGTTCTAGAGTTTCACGCAAGGTACTGGCATTCTACTTTCTCTGGGGTGCAGTTTGTGTGTGGTGTGTGTGTGTGTGTGTGTGTGTGTGTGTGTGTGGTGTGTGTGTGTGTGTGTGTGTGTGTGTGTGTGTGTGTGTGTGTGTGTGTGTGTGTGTGTGTGTGTGTATGATGAAAGGCGAGCATGGATTCCTTTCTGACAGGTTGGTACATCAGCCTGGTCACCAGAAACAGCCGTCCATGTGGGACGTTTGAGAAGGTCCTGAGGACGTGGATATATGCCTTCCTCGGCACTCACCCCAAAACAACCAACCAATGGGACAGCACTGGGCTTGACCTCACACCATTCAGAGAACACTGCTAGACCACTACAACACTCAGAGCCAGACTGCTAGACCACTACAACACTCAGAGAACACTGCTAGACCACTACAACACTCAGAGCCAGACTGCTAGACCACTACAACACTCAGAGCCAGAGAACACTGCAAGACCACTACAACACTCAGAGAACACTGCAAGACCACTACAACACTCAGAGCCAGAGAACACTGCTAGACCACTACAACACTCAGAGAACACTGCTAGACCACTACAACACTCAGAGAACACTGCTAGACCACTACACCACTCAGAGCCAGAGAACACTGCTAGACCACTACAACACTCAGAGAACACTGCTAGACCACTACAACACTCAGAGAACACTGCTAGACCACTACAACACTCAGAGAACACTGCTAGACCACTACACCACTCAGAGCCAGAGAACACTGCTAGACCACTACAACACTCAGAGAACACTGCTAGACCACTACAACACTCAGAGAACACTGCTAGACCACTACAACACTCAGAGCCAGACTGCTAGACCACTACAACACTCAGAGAACACTGCTAGACCACTACAACACTCAGAGAACACTGCTAGACCACTACAACACTCAGAGCCAGAGAACACTGCTAGACCACTACAACACTCAGAGCCAGAGAACACTGCTAGACCACTACAACACTCAGAGAACACTGCTAGACCACTACAACACTCAGAGAACACTGCTAGACCACTACAACACTCAGAGAACACTGCTAGACCACTACACCACAGAAGTTCACAACTCTCCAGTGACCACAGAAATTATTTGATGACACAGAATAAAACATGAAAAAATGTTGCTTTCCCCTTAACTACTCAGAATGAATGCCTAAACTTAACCCTTTGAGTTGTTTCTGTTTAAAACCTGTAACCACTTGGAATGGACCTTGTAACCACACTGAATGAACCCCCTAACCACGTGGAATAGACCCTGTAACTACGTGGAATGGACCTTGTAACCACACTGAATGAACCCTGTAACCACGTGGAATAGACCCTGTAACTACGTGGAATGGACCTTGTAACCACACTGAATGAACCCTGTAACCACGTGGAATAGACCCTGTAACCATGTGGAATAGACCTTGTAACCATGTGGAATAGACCCTGTAACTACGTGGAATGGACCTTGTAACCACACTGAATGAACCCTGTAACCACGTGGAATAGACCCTGTAACCATGTGGAATAGACCTTGTAACCATGTGGAATAGACCCTGTAACTACGTGGAATGGACCCTGTAACCACACTGAATGAACCCTGTAACCACGTGGAATAGACCCTGTAACTATGTGGAATGGACCCTGTAACTACGTGGAATGGACCCTGTAACCACGCGGAATGAACTCTGTAACCACGGGGAATGGACCCTGTAACCACGTGGAATGGAGCCTGTAACCACGTGGAATGGAGCCTGTAACCACGCGGAATGAACTCTGTAACCACGCGGAATGAGTCAAAATTAGACATTCATCCACATGACGTCCAATTCCGACTTGAAACTATGAGATCAGGTTGGGTAGAGACAGGGAAACTCAACACCCTGTTTATTTGACCACGCTTTCTGTACGCACAGATCATATTGAAAAGCACAAGTGGTCCGTAGTGGAGGAGAGGCAGAAAGAAGAAAGCCCTCTTTCCTTCCCCCTCCACAAACCCCAGCTGTCCACTCCTGATTTATGTAACACACAGGTCTCAGCAGGGGAGAAACACACACTTTCATGTGTCACTCATAATATCACACAGAGTGGAGGGCACACACACACACACACACACACACACACACACACACACACACACACACACACACACACACACACACACACACACACACACACACACACACACACACACACACACACACACACACACACACACACACACACACACACACACACACACACACACACACACACACACACAGGGTTGTTATAGTTATTCTAATTACGTTCCTTATCTGACACCTGGCCGTCCACAAACACACCTATGGAGAAGTAAAACGTCAGGGACATACTTACATCATCACTCGTTCATGAAACCAAGAATGTTGTAGTATTATACTGAAACGTTATCAAACCAACAGACGGAATGAATGAAGCCTGAGTTAGCCTGCTGAGCTGAAGTCTAGGCATTAGCTTGGGGAGCTAACTCAAGTCTTAAGGTCTCAGGCAAGCTTACTCATCACACGAATGTGGTTCATCCAGCCCCAACTCTGTTCCAAACCAGTCTTCAACTCTCTCCCACTACATGGCCTTGCTGCTCACCCCACCTGCACTTTTACAGCCAGTGTGGAATGTATTTATTTGATTCCGAAATAAAAACCCACTATTAGAGATGTCAGCGACGTTTAACATCAGAATATATCAAACTGGTGCTTCAATAGTAGTCCCAGGAATCACTCCTTTTCCAACCTTCCTCCTCCCTCTCACATTTGCAGAGCAGATGTCTTGATTAGAATGCATCAGGGATCCTGTCATCCAGGCAACGTGAGGGTGAACCCCAAAAAATGTAGACCCCTTGATGACTGCTGGGCTTAGTATACATGACAATGTTTTAAGGACAAAAACACCAGCATGGTCTCATTAGAACGTAACACAAGCGACATTAATGCCACATTCATTGACATATTGGTTATATTGTCACTTTCGGTGACAGATTACTGATGTGTTACTATAATGATGTATGTTCACTAATTCCACCTCCAATATCATTTCCAAAATGATACATTTAAACTATAGAACGACCACCCAATAAACCCAGATCCAGCCCCTTAAATATCCAACCAGACATTCTGATTCTGTTGGGCAAGACAGTGTTTATGTCACAGCCTGTGAAGAGCGGAGGTAGAGGAGGAGGGTCACATGTTTTACTGCTCCAGCCGTGTTGGTCTTCGTCCCAAAAGGCTCTGGTCAAAAGCAGTGCACCATGTAGGGAATAGGGTGCAATTTGGGACGCCACCTTTAAATCATCAGGTACAAGTAAAATAAACAGCTAGAGAGGGGATGTTTAGTGTGGAGAGAAGGATCCAACTCCTGTTAATACAAGTTCATTAGTTTTAATGGCCTGTTGGCTCCTGTATGATATTAAATGGAGAGACAGAGAGGGAAAGAGAGAGAGAGAGAGGGAGAGAGAGAGAGAGAGAGAGAGAGAGAGAGAGAGAGAGAGAGAGAGAGAGAGAGAGAGAGGAAACAAAAAGATAATTACTTGACACATTGGCAAGAATTAACAAAAAAACAGAGTAAACTAGAATGCTATTTGGCCCTAAACAGAGAGCACACAGTGGCAGAATAGCTGACCACTGTGACTGACCCAAAATGATGGAAAGCTTTGACTATGGTGGAAACTGAGCTGCACTTCCTAACCTCCTTCCAAATGTATGACCATATTAGAGACACATATTCTACTCAGATTACACAGACCCACAAAGAATTTGACAACAAACCCAATTTTGATAAACTTCCATATCTACTGGGTGAAATACCACAGTGTGCCATCACAGCAGCAAGATGTGTGACCTGTTGCCACAAGAAAAGGGCAACCAGTGAAGAACAAACACCATAGTAAATACAACCCATATTTATGCTTATTTTTTACTATTTAACTATTTGCACATAATATGACATTTGAAATATCTTTATTCTATTGGAACTTATGTGAGTGTAATGTTTACTGTTCATTTTGTTATTGTTTATTTCACTTTTGCTTATTATCTATTTCACTTGCTTTGGCAATGTAAACATATGTTTCCCATGCTAATAAAGCCCTTAAATATAATTGAAATTGAATTGAGAGAGAGACAGAGAGCGAGAGAAAGAGAAAGAGAGAGACAGAGAGCGAGAGAAAGAGAAAGAGAGAGAGAGAGAGAGAGAGAGAGAGAGAGAGAGAGCGAGGGAGGGATGAGACATTTATACAGAAACAGATGATGGTTTCCATGGTCAATAAACACTTTAAAAGGCCCACCTACTGTTCACTGTAACCTATAACAGCAATGCATGGGCGTGTGTTTGTTCACATGCATATCCATGTATGGGTGTGCAGAATGCACAATGAAAAATAATTGGTCTTGTACAGTATGTCTTCACACCCCTTAATTCCCAGTCCAAGCTGCAAAATTAGATTAGAGCACCTCAGTAATCTAAATAATCTCATCTGAACTGTGAGTTCAACACATACCATAAACACGGCGACAATGCCAGAGGCATTGGCTACAGGACGACAGAAATGGTGTGAGAATTCAGAGAAAACACTGTACATTTACCGGTAAAGAGGCAAAGACCCAACCCACTTACAGAAGGTTTTATGAACGTTATGTACTGTACGCCTAACCTGGATCCTATTTATTAGTGCACACCGTAGCAAAACGTTTTGCAACGGAACACAAAAAACAGGGGTTCTTATTGGACGAGTCCAGCTACTCCCTTAATGTTTCAGTCAGTTTTCCCCCGTTCGGTGCCTAATGAACTGACTCAAGTCTCACTTTTAATCTTCGCCGAGTCTGCCTCAATTTATTTCAGCTCAATCTAGGTTTTTACAATAGGGCTTTACAGCTTAATATCCCAGACGTTGTAAGGTGTTTTTATGACCCCTGCACAGTTTTTTTATGCCGGGGACAAATGTCATGCTTTTACTGTACAGTACAGGGTAGAGAGAGAGAGATGAAGGGAGAGAGACGTTTACTTTCAGTTTCAATACTTAAACCAGGGTCTGGTAACCTGGGGAGACCGAATATACTGAAGTCAAGCAGAGACAGAACAGGCTAACTAGTCCTGTATTTGGGGCTATGCTATAGGATATTCACTGGCCAGGTAGACCAGGCTAACTAGTTCTGTATTTGGGGCTATGCTATAGGATATTCACTGGCCAGGTAGACCAGGCTAACTAGTCCTGTATTTGGGGCTATGCTATAGGATATTCACTGGCCAGGTAGACCAGGCTAACTAGTCCTGTATTTGGGGCTATGCTATAGGATATTCACTGGCCAGGTAGACCAGGCTAACTAGTCCTGTATTTGGGGCTATGCTATAGGATATTCACTGGCCAGGTAGACCAGGCTAACTAGTCCTGTATTTGGGGCTATGCTATAGGATATTCATTGGCCAGGTAGACCAGGCTAACTAGTCCTGTATTTGGGGCTATGCTATAGGATATTCATTGGCCAGGTAGACCAGGCTAACTAGTTCTGTATTTGGGGCTATGCTATAGGATAGTCATGCTTATGCAGATATCTGACAAAGCCTGACAAGGTCCTGATCAGTACCCAGCTCATAAAACCTGACAAGGTCCTGATCAGTACCCAGCTCATAAAACCTGACAAGGTCCTGATCAGTACCCAGCTCATAAAACCTGACAAGGTCCTGATCAGTACCCAGCTCATAAAACCTGACAAGGTCCTGATCAGTACCCAGCTCATAAAACCTGACAAGGTCCTGATCAGTACCCAGCTCATAAAACCTGACAAGGTCCTGATCAGTACCCAGCTCATAAAGCCTGACAAGGTCCTGATCAGTACCCAGCTCATAAAACCTGACAAGGTCCTGATCAGTACCCAGCTCATAAAGCCTGACAAGGTCCTGATCAGTACCCAGCTCATAAAGCCTGACAAGGTCCTGATCAGTACCCAGCTCATAAAACCTGACAAGGTCCTGATCAGTACCCAGCTTATAAAGCCTGACAAGGTCCTGATCAGTACCCAGCTCATAAAGCCTGACAAGGTCCTGATCAGTACCAAGCTCATAAAACCTGACAAGGTCCTGATCAGTACCCAGCTCATAAAACCTGACAAGGTCCTGATCGGTACCCAGCTCATAAAACCTGACAAGGTCCTGATCAGTACCCAGCTCATAAAGCCTGACAAGGTCCTGATCAGTACCCAGCTCATAAAGCCTGACAAGGTCCTGATCAGTACCCAGCTCATAAAGCCTGACAAGGTCCTGATCAGTACCCAGCTCATAAAACCTGACAAGGTCCTGATCAGTACCCAGCTCATAAAGCCTGACAAGGTCCTGATCAGTACCCAGCTCATAAAGCCTGACAAGGTCCTGATCAGTACCCAGCTCATAAAACCTGATAAGGTCCTGATCAGCACCGAGCTCATAAATGATGTCACTTGGCAGACGCTGCTTTCTGAAGCAAAAGTGCACACATGTTCAACATGTGATCCCTGTAGGAATTGAACTCACATCCATGTTGTAAGTGCCTTGCTCTTACAAACTGAGCCACACAGGAGATATATGCTGCTACTCATGCCAATGGGAAATCTGCAGCAGAACCTCAGAAAACCCTTGATCACTCTGCTCGTCTCTCCTCTGTTCTGACACAGTGCTTCAACTAGGCCGACACTACAGTACACTACAGTACACTACAGTACAGTACATTGCCTTACACAAAGCCTGCCAACTCATGTGTTTTATGTTGCCTTTCACAAGAACCAGAACAAAAACAAGTGGGGGAGTGTTCGAAAGCCAAGTTACACATTCAGAGGAAGGGCCCTGAAACCAACTCTCTGTTACATTTCTCCTTGTTTAGAGAAAATAAACGATTTCAGTGGAGTCTCTTTCTCGTCTTAAACTTATTTTGTGATTTCATGATATGTACATCATCCACAGTAGAGGCACACACTAGAACATATTAGCATAAAAACATATATATAATGATAAAAAATATATTGCTTTTTTTTCGTGCAAAAAGTTTTTATTTACTTTATCGTCATGGCGGCAGGGACACATTTATTAGCAGTTAATGTCATTGAAGAAAGTGCCTACTTTACAACTCTGATTCTCTTTTCTAAGTAGGAATGTTCTTGTTGCTTATTTCATTCCAGCATCGTTAAATGATTGCGTAGAGAGCAAATAAACATGGGCTAGGTGATTAGCACACTGGCCTCATGTGGCATGCATACACCCACATGCATAAACATTACACACAAACACACACATACACACACAAACACACACAGACACACAGCATCACCTAATTAAGACCACACTGCCTTTTAACGCCTGTTTATATCTCAGTCTTAAATTAATGCTTTGCCCAGAGCTGCTTTCAAAACAGGGAAGGGAGAACAGGGAAGGAGAAAGGCAGAGAAAGAGAGAGATGGAGAGAGAGAGAGAGAGAGAGAGAGAGAGAGAGAGAGAGAGAGAGAGAGAGAGAGAGAGAGAGAGAGAGAGAGAGAGAGAGAGAGGGAAGGAGAGAGAGAGAGAGAAGGAAGGAGAGAGGGAAGGAGAGAGAGGGAAGGAGAGAGAAGGAAGGAGAGAGAGAGAAGGAAGGAGAGAGAGAGAGAGAGAGAGAGGGAAGGAGAGAGTGAGAGAAGGAAGGAGAGTGAGAGAAGGAAGGAGAGAGAGAGAGAAGGAAGGAGAGAGAGAAGGAAGGAGAGAGAGAGAGAGGAAGGAGAGAGAGAGAGAGAGAGAGAGAAGGAAGGAGAGAGAGAGAGAAGGAAGGAGAGAGAGAGAGAGAAGGAAGGAGAGAGAGAGAAGGAAGGAGAGAGAGAAGGAAAGAGAGAGAGAGAGAGAAGGAAGAGAGAGGGAAGAGAGAGGGGGAAGGAGGGGGTCTGCACTCGCATCTTAGAAGAAGCCAGAAGGTAAAAGAACTTCCTAAAGCAGTAAGCCTACTACACCTTGATCAGAACACCCCCAGTCTCACCTTAGCTCTAAACAAAATACAACATTACATTTAGCAGACACTCTTACCCAGAGCAAGTAGGGTTGAGTGCCTTGCTCAAGGTCACGTGAACAGATATTTCACCCAGGTGGCTCTGGGATTCAAACCAGCAACCTTTTGGTTATTGTCCCAATGCTCTTAACCACTAAGCTATCTGCCGCCCTGTCAGGCATCTACGCCCCTGTCAGGTATCTACGCCCCTGTCAGGTATCTACGCCCCTGTCAGGCATCTACGCCCCTGTCAGGCATCTACAGCCCTGTCAGGCATCTACACCCCTGTCAGGCATCTACACCCCTGTCAGGCATCTACACCCCTGTCAGGCATCTACACCACTGTCAGGCATCTACACCACTGTCAGGCATCTACACCACTGTCAGGCATCTACACCCCTGTCAGGCATCTACACCCCTGTCAGGCATCTACACCACTGTCAGGAATCTATACCACTGTCAGGAATCTGCAACATGGCCTTAGTTGGCCATTACTTTCAGTGTCAAGAACACAGGACATCACTACAACTCCTTCCCATGCTAATGGTCAACCTTCACTAGCACAACTAGCACTTCATTTATCCTAAGAATCTGTATCAAGACTGTACAGTGAGGGAAAAAAGTATTTGATCCCCTGCTGATTTTGTATGTTTGCCCACTGATAAAGGAAGGATCAGTCTATAATTTTAATGGAAGGTTTATTTGAACAGTGAGAGACAGAATAATAACAAAAATATCCAGAAAAACGCATGTCAAAAATGTTATAAATTGATTTGCATTTTAATGAGGGAAATAAGTATTTGACCCCCTCTCAATCAGAAAGATTTCTGGCTCCCAGGTGTCTTTTATACAGGTAACGAGCTGAGATTAGGAGCACACTCTTAAAGGGAGTGCTCCTAATCTCAGCTTGTTACCTGTATAAAAGACACCTGTCCACAGAAGCAATCAATCAATCAGATTCCAAACTCTCCACCATGGCCAAGAACAAAGAGCTCTCCAAGGATGTCAGGGACAAGATTGTAGACCTACACAAGGCTGGAATGGGCTACAAGACCATCGCCAAGCAGCTTGGTGAGAAGGTGACAACATTTGGTGTGATTATTCGCAAATGGAAGAAACACAAAAGAACTGTCAATATCCCTAGGCCTGGGGCTCCATGCAAGATCTCACCTCGTGGAGTTGCAATGATCATGAGAACGGTGAGGAATCAGCCCGGAACTACACGGGAGGATCTTGTCAATGATCTCAAGGCAGATGGGACCATAGTCACCAAGAAAACAATTGGTAACACACTACGCCGTGAAGGACTGAAATCCTGCAGCGCCCGCAAGGTCCCCCTGCTCAAGAATACATATACATGCCCGTCTGACGTTTGCCAATGAACATCTGAATGATTCAGAGGACAACTGGTGAAAGTGTTGTGGTCAGATGAGACCAAAATGGAGCTCTTTGGCATCAACTCAACTCGCCGTGTTTGGAGGAGGAGGAATGCTGCTTCTGACCCCAAGAACACCATCTCCACCGTCAAACATGGAGGTGGAAACATTATGCTTTGGGGGTGTTTTTCTGCTAAGGGGACAGGACAACTTCACCGCATCAAAGGGACGATGGACGGGGCCATGTACAGTCAAATCTTGGGTGAGAACATCCTTCCCTCAGCCAGGGCATTGAAAATGGGTCGTGGATGGGTATTCCAGCATGACAATGACCCAAAACACACGGCCAAGGCAACAAAGGAGTGGCTCAAGAAGCACATTAAGGTCCTGGAGTGGCCTAGCCAGTCTCCAGACCTTAATCCCATAGAAAATCTGTGGAGGGAGCTGAAGGTTCGAGTTGCCAAACGTCAGCCTCGAAACCTTAATGACTTGGAGAAGATCTGCAAAGAGGAGTGGGACAAAATCCCTCCTGAGATGTGTGCAAACCTGGTGGCCAACTACAAGAAACGTCTGACCTCTGTGATTGCCAACAAGGGTTTTGCCACCAAGTACTAAGTCATGTTTTGCAGAGGGGTCAAATACTTATTTCCCTCATTAAAATGCAAATCATTTTATAACATTTTTGACGTGCGTTTTTCTGGATTGTTTTGTTGTTATTCTGTCTCTCACTGTTCAAATAAACCTACCATTAAAATTATAGACTGATCATTTCTTTGTAAGTGGGCAAACGTACAAAATCAGCAGGGGATCAAATACTTTTTTAGGTATCGCTATTTACTCCACCCAGTCCGTTTCTCCAATCTATTTATTACACTACCATGTCCAACGGTTGAGGAGGGAGAGAGAGAGGAAGGAGAGTGGGTGGAAAGGTTTAAATCCTGGGACCATCTCTATCAGTACCATGTGGGCTTTACTGGCAATCTGTTCCTGGCCTTGCCGCGCTGCATTGGCGGGCGTGGAGGACGCAGAGACCCCAGGGCACACAGGGACTTCACTTGCGTCGTTAAAGTCGATAAGCTGGCAGCTAAACGCAGGGGAAGCGGGCCACCAGAAATCCCCAGAGCCTCGGACCGCCGCACTCACATTTTCCAGAACCTTGGAGAGGTACTCCTTTTCTCTTCTCTCATTTAGTTGTTCTCTCCCTAGTTCGTTTGTTCATTCATTTTCTCTCCCTCTCTTTATTTCTAGATATTGATCTCCCTCAACTTCTCCATCTCACTTTTTTACTCTCTCTCCAGACTCACTTCCCAGCTCCGCTCCAGAACACTACCAGTCCAATGTCCAATTTGTGGTGCCAGAGTTTTGAAGAGGAATGGAAAAGCATGGCCCTCACATGGGGCCTATAGGACCCTCCACCCAGCCATAGGGCCTGTAAGAACCTCCACCCAGCCATAGGGCCTGTAAGAACCTCCACCCAGCCATAGGACCTGTAAGACCCTCCACCCAGCCATAGGACCTGTAAAACCCTCCACCCAGCCATAGGGCCTGTAAGAACCTCCACCCAGCCATAGGACCTGTAAGACCCTCCACCCAGCCATAGGACCTGTAAGACCCTCCACCCAGCCATAGGACCTGTAGGACCCTCCACCCAGCCATAGAACATGTAGGACCCTCCACCCAGCCATAGGACCTGTAGGACCCTCCACCCAGCCATAGGACCTGTAAAACCCTCCACCCAGCCATAGGGCCTGTAAGAACCTCCACCCAGCCATAGGGCCTGTAAGAACCTCCACCCAGCCATAGGACCTGTAAAACCCTCCACCCAGCCATAGGACCTGTAAAACCCTCCACCCAGCCATAGGGCCTGTAAGAACCTCCACCCAGCCATAGGACCTGTAAGACCCTCCACCCAGCCATAGGACCTGTAGGACCCTCCACCCAGCCATAGAACATGTAGGACCCTCCACCCAGCCATAGGACCTGTAGGACCCTCCACCCAGCCATAGGACCTGTAAGACCCTCCACCCAGCCATAGGACCTGTAGGATCCTCCACCCAGCCATAGGACCTGTAGGACCCTCCACCCAGCCATAGGACCTGTAGGACCCTCCACCCAGCCATAGGGCCTGTAAGAACCTCCACCCAGCCATAGGACCTGTAAAACCCTCCACCCAGCCATAGGACCTGTAAAACCCTCCACCCAGCCATAGGGCCTGTAAGAACCTCCACCCAGCCATAGGACCTGTAAGACCCTCCACCCAGCCATAGGGCCTGTAAGACCCTTCACCCAGCCATAGAACCTGTAGGACCCTCCACCCAGCCATAGGACCTGTAAGACCCTCCACCCAGCCATAGGACCTGTAGGACCCTCCACCCAGCCATAGGACCTGTAGGACCCTCCACCCAGCCATAGGACCTGTAGGATCCTCCACCCAGCCATAGGACCTGTAGGACCCTCCACCCAGCCATAGAACCTGTAAGACCCTCCACCCAGCCATAGGACCTGTAGGACCCTCCACCCAGCCATAGGACCTGTAGGACCCTCCACCCAGCCATAGGACCTGTAGGACCCTCCACCCAGCCATAGGACCTGTAGGATCCTCCACCCAGCCATAGGACCTGTAGGACCCTCCACCCAGCCATAGGACCTGTAGGACCCTCCACCCAGCCATAAGACCTGTAGGACCCTCCACCCAGCCATAGGACCTGTAAGACCCTCCACCCAGCCATAGGACCTGTAAGACCCTCCACCCAGCCATAGGACCTGTAGGACCCTCCACCCAGCCATAGGACCTGTAGGACCCTCCACCCAGCCATAGGGCCTGTAGGACCCTCCACCCAGCCATAGGACCTGTAGGACCCTCCACCCAGCCATAGGACCTGTAGGACCCTCCACCCAGCCATAGGACCTGTAGGACCCTCCACCCAGCCATAGAACCTGTAGGACCCTCCACCCAGCCATAGGACCTGTAGGACCCTCCACCCAGCCATAGGACCTGTAGGACCCTCCACCCAGCCATAGGACCTGTAGGACCCTCCACCCAGCCATAGGACCTGTAGGACCCTCCACCCAGCCATAGGACCTGTAGGACCCTCCACCCAGCCATAGGACCTGTAGGACCCTCCACCCAGCCATAGGACCCTCCACCCAGCCATAGGACCTGTAAGACCCTCCACCCAGCCATAGGACCTGTAGGACCCTCCACCCAGCCATAGGACCTGTAGGACCCTCCACCCAGCCATAGGACCTGTAAAACCCTCCACCCAGCCATAGGACCTGTAAGACCCTCCACCCAGCCATAGGACCTGTAGGACCCTCCACCCAGCCATAGGGCCTGTAAGACCCTCCACCCAGCCATAGGACCTGTAGGACCCTCCACCCAGCCATAGGGCCTGTAAGACCCTCCACCCAGCCATAGGACCTGTAGGACCCTCCACCCAGCCATAGGACCTGTAGGACCCTCCACCCAGCCATAGGACCTGTAGGACCCTCCACCCAGCCATAGGACCTGTAGGACCCTCCACCCAGCCATAGGACCTGTAGGACCCTCCACCCAGCCATAGGACCTGTAGGACCCTCCACCCAGCCATAGGACCTGTAAAACCCTCCACCCAGCCATAGAACCTGTAGGACCCTCCACCCAGCCATAGGACCTGTAGGACCCTCCACCCAGCCATAGGGCCTGTAAGAACCTCCACCCAGCCATAGGACCTGTAAAACCCTCCACCCAGCCATAGGGCCTGTAAGAACCTCCACCCAGCCATAGGACCTGTAAGACCCTCCACCCAGCCATAGGACCTGTAGGACCCTCCACCCAGCCATAGAACATGTAGGACCCTCCACCCAGCCATAGGACCTGTAAGACCCTCCACCCAGCCATAGGACCTGTAAGACCCTCCACCCAGCCATAGGACCTGTAAAACCCTCCACCCAGCCATAGGGCCTGTAAGAACCTCCACCCAGCCATAGGACCTGTAAGACCCTCCACCCAGCCATAGGACCTGTAGGACCCTTCACCCAGCCATAGGACCTGTAGGACCCTCCACCCAGCCATAGGACCTGTAGGACCCTCCACCCAGCCATAGGACCTGTAGGACCCTCCACCCAGCCATAGGACCTGTAGGACCCTCCACCCAGCCATAGGACCTGTAGGACCCTTCACCCAGCCATAGGACCTGTAGGACCCTCCACCCAGCCTGGACTACCACCAGGTCCACAGTCAATCCTCCCTGAGGCCACTATCACACTGCAATACCACCCTGTGTTTAACTGCCATAGCCGAGGTAGTAAAGCACAATTAATACAGTAAAAACAGCTTTTATAAATGTCAGATATTGAGTTATTTTTTTCATGTGGACTTTCCTGTTTTCATAGCAGGTTTGAAATACCGAAAACCTCTGGATTGTGGGTTGAAGAGTGAATGCATATGTGGATGTAGTTAAAGGGATTTCTGTGTCGCAGCAGCAGAGGGAGATATGTGGGAGAGGAGAAGAGAGGCTGGCAGAGTTTACAGGGGAGGAGTTCAGGCTTTGCAAACACAGTGGGAACACACACAAACACACATATCCACCTCACACAAATGGTCCCTTGCTTACACCACACTGGAGTAACACACCCACACCACCACTAACCACCTCGCTGTATGTGAGTGTGTGTGTATGTGGTGTGTGTTCGTGCATGCATGCAAGAGGCTGTGTGCACATATCCACAGGGCCTTCAAGACCGTTCAAGGATGCCTTGCTTTACAGCTGTCCTCAACCCACACATGTGCACCTCATTTGGAGCTGCTGATGATCTGGTGTAGGGGATGGGGTGGAAGTACAGCATCTTGGGGGGGTGGGTCATTTAGATATTTGATTTTGAATTTTAGGACCCCTTTAGGTATCAAAATAAAATATTGAATTTGGCTTTTACTACTATATCAATAGAAATGCATTGAATAACAAATTCAGCAATGGCAAAAAAATACAGTCAAAAAATAAGTCATAAGGAATAAGTCTGTCCTATATATACAGTAGGATATATAAGAAAGATCAGTAAATACATATACACACTACCATTCAAAAGTTTGGGGTCACTTATAAATGTCCTTGTTTTTTAAAGAAAAGCATTTCATTTGTCCATTAAAATAATATCAAATTGATCAGAAATACAGTGTACACATTGTTAATGTTGTAAATGACTATTGTAGCTGGAAACGGCTGATTTTTAATGGAATATCTACATAGGCGTACAGAGGCCTTTTATCAGCAGCCATCACTCCTGTGTTCCAACGGCACGTTGTGTTAACAAATCCAAGTTTATCATTTTAAAAGGCTAATTGATCATTAGAAAACCCTTTTGCAATTATGTTAGTACAGCTGAAAACTGTTATCCTGATTAAAGAGCCAATAAAACTGGCCTTCTTTAGACTAGTTGAGTATCTGGAGCATCAGCATTTGTGGGTTCGATTACAGGCTTAAAATAGCCAGAAACAAAGACCTTTCTTCTGAAACTCGTCAGTCTTTTCTTGTTCTGAGAAATTATGGATATTCCATGTCAGAAATTGCCAAGAAACTGAAGATCTCATACAATGCTGTGTACGCCCTTCACAGAGCAGCGCAAACTGGTTCTAACCAGAATAGAAAGAGGAGTGGGAGGCCCCGGTGCACAACTGAGCAAGAGGACAAGTACATTAGTGTGTCTAGTTTGAGAAACAGACGCCTCACAAGTCCTCAACTGGCAGCTTCATTAAATAGTACCCGCAAAACACCAGTCTTAACGTGAAACAGTGAAGAGGCGACTCCAGGACGCTGGCCTTCTAGGTAGAGTTCCTCTGTCCAGTGTCTGTGTTCTTTACCCCATCTAAATCTTTTATTTGAATTGGCCAGTCTGAGATATGGCTTTTTCTTTGCAACTCTGCCCGGAACGCCTCGCCTGTTGACGTTGAGACTGGTGTTTTGCGGGTACTATTTACTACCAGTAACTTTCCAGCCCTGTTTACATGTATATCCTACTACCAGTCATTTTCCAGCCCTGTTTACATGTATAATCTACTACCAGTTATTTTCCAGCCCTGTTTACATGTATATCCTACTACCAGTCATTTTCCAGCCCTGTTTACATGTATATCCTACTACCAGTCATTTTCCAGCCCTGTTTACATGTATATCCTACTACCAGTCATTTTCCAGCCCTGTTTACATGTATATCCTACTACCAGTCATTTTCCAGCCCTGTTTACATGTATATCCTACTACCAGTTATTTTCCAGCCCTGTTTACATGTATATCCTACTACCAGTCATTTTCCAGCCCTGTTTACATGTATATCCTTCTAACAGTCACTTTTCAGCCGTGTTTGCATGTGTTATTTCATTGTTTTGTCTTCACTATTATTCTACAATGTAATAAAATAGTTAAAATAAAGAAAAACCCTGTAATGAGAAGGTGTGTCCAGTCTTTTGACTGGTACTGTATATATATTGGTTCTACTCAATAAATGGTGTTTAAATGCACTTTGACTGCCTGCTGTAAAGCATATTACAGTCCCTCCCCAGCCCAGCCCATTCCATACACCTGAGGTCTGTGTGTCAGTGACTGGTGGAGGAGAGCAGACGCCCAGTGTGAATGATTAACCAGAGAAACAGTAGACGGAGTTCGGCTGAACTACGACCCACAACCTGACAGCCACTCTCCCCTCCCTCCCTCCCTCCCTCCCTCCCTCCCTCCCTCCCTCCCTCCCTCCCTCCCTCCCTCCCTCCCTCCCTCCCTCCCTCCCTCCATACCTGAACTCCACCTCACTGTGCCCGCCACACCACACCATAGATTATACAACCAGGGTCATGTTCATGAATGTCAGGTAAACATTTTAAAACGTTTTGCAACAGAAAACTAAAACAAGCGTTTCTGATTGGACAAGAAATGCTCAACCCTCCCTGTTTTGATCTGTTTTCTTCTGATAAGTGCCTAATGCACAAAGCCTGAGAAACTGTCTTTAGGAAAACATTATCTAGCAAAACACCACAGGGGAGACAGCTTCTGACTGACTGTCAGTCTGTCGGTACATGTTTTGTCAGGTAGGAGGGAGGGAAGGCTGAGAAAAGAGCCTACCCTAGTGTTGTTGATCCACATCTACTGAAGGATTTACACAACCCATCCAACTTTTCACTGGGAAAGTTAAAGTGAGATGTCAGAGATACGCAAAGTAATGAATGTCTCACTATTCAGTCATGTGGTGGGTTTAATACTATCGATGGGTTTGACCCAGGGAATAATGTCAACACAGAATATGTAGGCAATGGCAAGCTGACACTTTCCCTGATCAAGGACAAAGAATGGGGTGAAAAGTGTGGGTGAGAAACAGAAGAGAGAGAGAGTGAGAGCGAGAGAGAGAGAAGAGAGAGGGTGTGAAAGGGAACAAGAGAGAGAGAGAAGAGAGAGAGAGAACATGTAAAAGTGTCAAATATTAGAAAAAAGAGAAAAAACAATATAAATTGGGCCAAACAAAGTGGATAAGCAACAGTTTGGTTTTAAATGTCCGATATGCTAAAGAACCAGGGAGTTGATCAGGTTGAATTCTGGATAATTCTGCAGATGACAGTGATAACATGCAGTGTGGGTGTGTCTGTCTCTGCAGGCAGGTGGCTAAGGGTGGTTAAAGGGACGTGCTAACAAAGAGAGCTCTGATTGGCTGCTGACCTTGGCTTGCCTGGTACATTTCAGGTGCCACTGCACAAGACTGGAAAGGTGTGGTCAGAAAACACACACACGCATGCACGCGCACATACACACACACATATTGAAATGCAACACAGTACACATGCATTAATAAATATATGCATGTTGGCACACACACACACACACACACACACACACACACACACACACACACACACACACACACACACACACACACACACACACACACACACACACACACGTGAACAGTATACTGTACACTGCAGACACAGGACAAAGTACATGTCTCATGTCTCCACAGCCTCTCTCGCCCTCCCTGGTGCCCTCCCTGGTTCCCTCCCTCTCTTTCTTCATAATCCCTGAAAGCCAGGAAGCTACAGAACTAAGCTGGTTGAATCACACAAAATCTGATTTGTTGAAAGCAAATTTGGTCGACATTCAACTATGTACAGCTGCCAGAGAGACATTTCACTGTTTATTCTGACAGATTTTGGCCTCCCCAAACGCACAACGCAAAAGAGGTTACTGATTGACTGATATCTTATAGGAAAATGTAAGTAAATTGATGCAAAGGTATTGCCTTAAAAGTATATTAAATACAAACGCTAGATACTGTATCATAGTGAATCAAGGACTAAGCTTCAGGGGAGCTTTAAATATCAACATGTAATCAGTGTTGTCTTTGCTTCGTGAACTGTCATTGATTGCATTGTCAGTATAGCAGTGGACAACGGAAAGAGACTGTATTGCTAATGCTTACAGGGGCTATGAAAGTATTCTCATTTGGTTCTGGGTGTTGACATAACTAAGTAAAAGTCCTATAGAGATCCAATGAATGAACCTGACACACATGGAACACGCGTTCCAGCAGAAATGGACACACACACACACACACACACACACACACACACACACACACACACACACACACACACACACACACACACACACACACACACACACACACACACACTGGACACCTGTGGGAACTGAATTATGATCTTGTATTTATACCCGACCCAATCATAAGCCGTTCCACCTGCTTCCCTCCCCCATGTCACCTGCAGCTCTGTTTCTCTCTCTCTCTCTCTCTCTCTCTGTTTCTCTCTCTCTCGTTATGTCTGTTTCTCTCTCTCTCTGTTTCTCTCTCTCTCGTTATGTCTGTTTCTCTCTCTCTCTGTTTCTCTCTCTCATTATGTCTGTTTCTCTCTCTCTCTCTCATTATGTCTGTTTCTCGCTCTCTCTCTCTCTCTCTCGTTATGTCTGTCTCTCTCTCTCTCTCTCTCTCTCTCTCTCTCTGTTTCTCTCTCTCATTATGTCCGTTTCTCTCTCTCTCTCTCTCGTTATGTCTGTTTCGGTCTCTCTCTCGTTATGTCTGTCTCTCTCTGTTTCATGTCTGAAGTGCAGACAGAGAGCTGGACGCGGGCCAACAGTAAGACATGTAGAGTTGCCAAGTTTCTGTGTGTTCCAGCAGGGCGCAAAAAAATATCCTGCTTCCAACAGACCCAACCTGACTGGTCCTGTGCCACAGAAAAATAACCTGCTTCCAACAGACCCAACCTGACTGGTCCTGTGCCACAGAAAAATAACCTGCTTCCAACAGACCCAACCTGACTGGTCCTGTGCCACAGAAAAATATCCTGCTTCCAACAGACCCAACCTGACTGGTCCTGTGCCACAGAAAAATAACCTGCTTCCAACAGACCCAACCTGACTGATCCTGTGCCACAGAAAAATAACCTGCTTCCAACAGACCCAACCTGACTGGTCCTGTGCCACAGAAAAATAACCTGCTTCCAACAGACCCAACCTGACTGATCCTGTGGCACCGCACCCACGTCCATCATATATCTCTCACCATAGGAGTTCACTATACAGCACAAACAAATCTGGGAGCAGAATATGGCAGAATGGCATTAGCCTCTACAGACAGGAACGATATGAAGCTGACACCGTGACAGATGTACAGAGTGGTACAGTACACTTTATTGTAGTTCACTTGTAGGTTATGTGTTATCTGTGTGGGTCGGTACACACAGAGGCAGACTACTGCTTTGATCTTCAAAGAGAGATGGGCTTCAACGAGGGGCAATAACAAGATAATAATGACCGCCTAGGGTTGTTCTAAATGGCACACTATTCCCTACACAGGCCTATGGGCCCTGGTCACATGGTAGTGCACTACATAGGGAACAGGGCGACTTTTTGAAAAAAAACAATGCCAATCTAGAGCCATTACTCCACAGATCACAGAGTTGCGCTGGCCTTATAGCAACAGCAATATCTTACCCTGCCAGGGTGGGTGCTATATCCATTCCATGGCGCCACAGTGCCCCCTGGTGGTGAAGATTGAGATTGTATTGTCGTTTCATAGGAGCGGGTGTGTGAGCACCGAGTAGCAAACTACCTCTCAGAAATACCTCATCAACTACCATCAGGCCGAGCTCATGTAACTCCAGCTGTTGATAGTCGTTGCTGTAGTTGTCATGACACATTCCTAACGTCTGATCACGTTATGACAACGTTAGGAAGTAGCTTTGGTTTGTTGGAGCCGGAGCGGCTCATAGGAGCAGAAACCCATCTCCTGTTTCTGTAGTGTGAGGCAGCTGTACAGGTACACCCCTTGGACAGGGTGCTAATCTATTGCAGGGCAATGTAAGTAGGTTACAAGTATTGGTTGACAATAGAAGTTTGGACATGAAGGAGTAATGGACTCCAACTGAACATGTTTCCACATGTTGTCACTGTAAACTGTTACAAGAAGTATGTCAATAGGTGTGATAAAACATCACAATATCTTATCAAACAAGGTTTTCAGAGGGCACATCTATGAGAACACGTCAAAGAACACTGTTTCAGAGCAGGGCTCTTGTCTCCAAAATGACGGCTACAGATTGTGAGAAATCTTAGGCAACAGTGCCACCATGTGGTGGAGGTGACACACTTCAACATTTCTGGGTTCTCATGAAATGACTACACTTGGCTCTGTCTCAATTGCACACACAAAATAAGTAAGAAATTGCTGCAATTATAGACTTAATTCCTGTAATACAATCGCAATGATGAAGTAAGTATGTCTGTACCACCTGATGTAAAAACAGTATGGTGGGAGTTCATCATTAGACTTTTACCTGTTCATTATTTTAGATCAGTGAAATGAAGGAGAGGAGGTGAGGAGGGGACAGAACATGTAGACAAGTGAGAAATAGTTATCTTACATTGATCCAAGATAACTAGTATAAAACACATGCAGAAAGTCTTACAAAGATGTGGCCTTAACAGTTGTGGCCACGTCCTAAGTGGGGAAGCAAACAAGAGAAGCATTAGACAACAGAAGTCTCTAGACAACTCTATGGAAGATGACACAATAGTAGTTAGCAAGCTTCTTAAACTATGGGAAACTAAAACATTCCATTCCATTTCCAATCAGGTCATGTTAAAAGCACAGTGGTGAACTAGTCATTGGGTAATGTACCTTGTAAAGAACGAGATGTAATCATGCCCCTAGTGTCAAAACAGTGCAAGAAATGTATTTCACCAGAGGGGGAGCCAAACCCAAGGACATCAATGGCACAAATCATTATAGAGTGTCTGGAGAAAGATATGTCATAACCACAAAGAGTATTTAGATTAAAAACAGGAACTAAATACATTCTAAAGCTTTATGGTCAGGCTTAGTATTGATACACCCGCAATAACATCTGCTAACCATGTGTATGTGACCAATAACAGTTGATTTGATTTGAGATCATTCCAGAAGAATTCGACAGGTGTTGAATAAATGTACCATTGTGCTGTCGTTATAACTGATCAAACATCTGATCGAAACAAAGATCCTACTGCTTTGAGATGACCATGCTCTTTCATGTAACCTGCAATGGTAAAATCCTCAATTAATGCAGTGCTCCATACAATCAGTTTCTAGGCTGCGTTTCATTCCAAAGTTGTCCCATCCCTTCTGCGAGGCAGGCACCTGGTCGGGTAGGGGTGTGTCCAAATAATATCCACTTTCTCCTGCCAATCAGCAGTTGAAACAATTGCTCAGCATATGTGGGAACTTCAAGACTGTTGGAAAAGCATTCCAAGTGAAGCTGGTTGAGAGAATGCCAAGAGTGTGCAAAGCTGTCATCAAGGCAAAGGGTGGCAACTTTGAAGAATCTAAAATATATTTTGATTTGTTTAACACTTTTTTGCTTACTACATGATTCCATATGTGTTATTTCATAGTTTTGATGTCTTTACTATTATTCAACAATGTAGAAAATAGTACAAATAAAGAAAAACCCTTGAATAAGTAGGTGTCCAAAATTTTGACTGGTACTGTATATCCCTCTACCAGTCACTTTCCAGCCCTGTTTACATGTACATCCTACTACCAGTCATTGTTCAGCACTGTTTACATGTATATCCTACTACCAGTCATTGTTCAGCCCTGTTTACATGTATATCCTACTACCAGTCATTTTCCAGCCCTGTTTACATGTACATCCTACTACCAGTCATTGTTCAGCCCTGTTTACATGTACATCCTACTACCAGTCATTGTTCAGCCCTGTTTACATGTATATCCTACTACCAGTCATTTTCCAGCCCTGTTTACATGTACATCCTACTACCAGTCATTGTTCAGCCCTGTTTACATGTATATCCTACTACCAGTCATTTTCCAGCCCTGTTCACATGTATATTCTACTACCAGTCATTGTTCAGCACTGTTTACATGTATATTCTACTACCAGTCATTTTCCAGCCCTGTTTACATGTATATTCTACTACCAGTCATTTTCCAGCCCTGTTTACATGTATATCCTACTACCAGTCATTTTCCAGCCCTGTTTACATGTATATTCTACTACCAGTCACCTCCCAGGCCTATTTACATGCATATTCTGCTAACAGTCACCTCCCAGGCCTATTTACATGTATATTCTGCTAACAGTCATCTCCCAGGCCTATTTACATGTATATTCTGCTAACAGTCACTTTTCAGCCCTGTTGATTGTGAACTACAGGAAAAGGAGGACCGAGCATGCCCCCATTCTCATCGACGGGGCTGTAGTGGAGCAGGTTGAGAGCTTCAAATTCCTTGGTGTCCACATCAACAACAAACTAGAATGGTCCAAACACACCAAGACAGTCGTGAAGAGGGCACGACAAAGCCTATTCCCCCTCAGGAAACTAAAAAGATTTGGCATGGGTCCTGAGATCCTCAAAAGGTTCTACAGCTGCAACATCGAGAGCATCCTGACTGGTTGCATCACCGCCTGGTATGGCAACTGCTCAGCCTCTGACTGCAAGGCACTACAGAGGGTAGTGCGTACGGCCCAGTACATCAGTGGGGCTAAGCTGCCTGCCATCCAGGACCTCTACACCAGGCGGTGAAAAGGTAATCAAATGGCTACCCGGACTTTTTGGATTGTGTGCCCCCCTCCAACACCTGTTTTTACGCTGCTGCTACTCTCTGTTTATCAAATATGCATAGTCACTTTAACTATACATTCATGTACATACTACCTCAATTGGACCGACCAACCAGTGATCCGGGACATTGGCTAACCAGGCTATCTGCATTGTTTCCCGCCACCCGCCACCCACCACCCGCCAACCCCTCTTTTACGCTACTGCTGCTCTCTGTTCATCATATACGCATAGTCACTTTAACCATATCTACATGTACATACTACCTCAATCAGCCTGACTAACCAGTGTTTGTATGTAGCCTCGCTACTTTTATAGCCTCGCTACTGTATATAGTCTCGCTACTGTATATAGCCTGTCTTTTTACTGTTGTTTTATTTCTTTACTTACCTATTGTTCACCTAATACCTTTTTTCACTATTGGTTAGAGCCTCTAAGTGAGCATTTCACTGTAAGGTCTACACCTGTTGTATTCGGCGCACGTGACAAATAAACTTTGATTTGATTTTATTTTGATTTGATTTACATGTATATTCTACTACCAGTCATTTTTCAGCCATGTTTACATGTATATTCTACTACCAGTAATTTTTCAGCCATGTTTACATGTATATTCTACTACCAGTCATTTTTCAGCCATGTTTACATGTATATTCTACTACCAGTCATTTTTCAGCCCTGTTTACATGTATATTCTACTACCAGTCACTTTCCAGCCCTGTTTACATGTATATTCTACTACCAGTAACTGTCCAGCCCTGTTTACATATATATTATACTACCAGTCATTTTCCAGCCCTGTTTACATGTATATTCTACTACCAGTCACTTTTCAGCCCTGTTTACATGTATATTCTACTACCAGTCACTTTCCAGCCCTGTTTACATGTATATTCTACTACCAGTAACTGTCCAGCCCTGTTTACATATATATTCTACTACCAGTCATTTTCCAGCCCTGTTTACATGTATATTCTACTACCAGTCATTTTCCAGCCCTGTTTACATGTATATTCTACTACCAGTCATTTTCCAGCCCTGTTTACATGTATATTCTACTACCAGTCATTTTCCAGCCCTGTTTACATGTATATCGTACTACCAGTCACATGTACATATCTACCTCAAACTACTCCAATATCCCTGCACATTGTACATCTGGTATCAGCACTGACCATGTATATAGCTTCCTCTCTCTTATTTCTCATGTTTTCTTTATTATATATATATATACAAATCTTTTGAATTATTAGTTAACCTCTTGACGGTCGCCTAGGATAGGGGGCACTCCAGCGATTTTTGAAAATAATTCGTGCCCATTTTAAACGGCCTCCTACTCAAACTCAGAAGCTAGGATATGCATATAATTAATACTTGTGGATAGAAAACACCCTAAAGTTTCTAAAACTGTTTGAATGGTGTCTGTGAGTATAACAGAACTCATATGGCAGTCAAGTAATTTAGTAAATTGTAGCGCTGTTTCACCGGATGCATTTGAGGGAAAATAGTTAGTCAACGTTAAGCGCCGATTTAAAATGCTGTTTTTATATATAAATATGAACTTTATCGAACAAAAGAATGCATGTATTGTGTAACATGATGTCCTAGGAGTGTCATCTGATGAAGTTTGTGAAAGGTTAGTGATGCATTTAGCTGTGTTTTGGTTATTTGTGATGCATGTGGTTGGTCGGAAAATGGCTATGTGGCTACTTTTACGATATACTCCTCTAACATAATCTAATGTTTTGCTTTTGCTGTAAAGCCTTTTTGAAATCGGACAACGTGGTTCGATTCAGGAGAGGTGTATCTATAAAACGATATAACATAGTCCTATATTTGAAAAAAAAAAAAAAATCGTTATGCTAATGGCGATAGGATTTTTTCGCTGTATGTCCGTCCCGCATACGGGACTAGCCCGTCAAGAGGTTTTTTAAACTGTTTTGATATTGATTACTGCCCTGTTGGATTACAGCTTGCAAGTTAAGAATTTCACTGTACTTGTACATGAGATAATTACATTTTAAATGGACCATGCTCTACCAACTGGTCTACAGAGGACCATGCTCTACCAACTGATCTACAGAGGACCATGCTCTACCAACTGATCTACAGAGGACCGTGCTCTACCAACTGATCTACAGAGGACCATGCTCTACCAACTGATCTACAGAGGACCGTGCTCTACCAACTGGTCTACAGAGGACCATGCTCTACCAACTGGTCTACAGAGGACCATGCTCTACCAACTGGTCTACAGAGGACCATGCTCTACCAACTGGTCTACAGAGGACCATGCTCTACTAACTGATCTACAGAGGACCATGCTCTACCAACTGATCTACAGAGGACCATGCTCTACCAACTGATCTACAGAGGACCATGCTCTACTAACTGATCTACAGAGGACCATGCTCTACCAACTGGTCTACAGAGGACCATGCTCTACCAACTGGTCTACAGAGGACCATGCTCTACCAACTGATCTACAGAGGACCATGCTCTACCAACTGGTCTACAGAGGACCATGCTCTACCAACTGGTCTACAGAGGACCATGCTCTACCAACTGGTCTACAGAGGACCATGCTCTACCAACTGATCTACAGAGGACCATGCTCTACCAGCTGATCTACAGAGGACCGTGCTCTACCAACTGGTCTACAGAGGACCATGCTCTACCAACTGGTCTACAGAGGACCATGCTCTACTAACTGATCTACAGAGGACCATGCTCTACCAACTGGTCTACAGAGGACCATGCTCTACCAACTGATCTACAGAGGACCATGCTCTACCAACTGGTCTACAGAGGACCATGCTCTACTAACTGATCTACAGAGGACCGTGCTCTACCAACTGATCTACAGAGGACCATGCTCTACCAACTGGTCTACAGAGGACCATGCTCTACCAACTGGTCTACAGAGGACCGTGCTCTACCAACTGGTCTACAGAGGACCATGCTCAACCAACTGGTCTACAGAGGACCATGCTCAACCAACTGGTCTACAGAGGACCGTGCTCTACCAACTGGTCTACAGAGGACCATGCTCAACCAACTGGTCTACAGAGGACCGTGCTCTACCAACTGGTCTACAGAGGACCGTGCTCTACCAACTGATCTACAGAGGACCATGCTCTACCAACTGGTCTACAGAGGACCGTGCTCTACCAACTGATCTACAGAGGACCATGCTCTACCAGCTGATCTACAGAGGACCGTGCTCTACCAACTGGTCTACAGAGGACCATGCTCTACCAACTGGTCTACAGAGGACCATGCTCTACCAACTGGTCTACAGAGGACCATGCTCTACCAACTGGTCTACAGAGGACCATGCTCTACTAACTGATCTACAGAGGACCATGCGCTACCAACTGATCTACAGAGGACCATGCTCTACCAACTGGTCTACAGAGGACCATGCTCTACCAACTGGTCTACAGAGGACCATGCTCTACCAACTGGTCTACAGAGGACCATGCTCTACCAACTGGTCTACAGAGGACCATGCTCTACCAACTGATCTACAGAGGACCATGCTCTACCAACTGATCTACAGAGGACCGTGCTCTACCAACTGATCTACAGAGGACCATGCTCTACCAACTGATCTACAGAGGACCGTGCTCTACCAACTGGTCTACAGAGGACCATGCTCTACCAACTGGTCTACAGAGGACCATGCTCTACCAACTGGTCTACAGAGGACCATGCTCTACCAACTGGTCTACAGAGGACCATGCTCTACTAACTGATCTACAGAGGACCATGCTCTACCAACTGATCTACAGAGGACCATGCTCTACCAACTGATCTACAGAGGACCATGCTCTACTAACTGATCTACAGAGGACCATGCTCTACCAACTGGTCTACAGAGGACCATGCTCTACCAACTGGTCTACAGAGGACCATGCTCTACCAACTGATCTACAGAGGACCATGCTCTACCAACTGGTCTACAGAGGACCATGCTCTACCAACTGGTCTACAGAGGACCATGCTCTACCAACTGGTCTACAGAGGACCATGCTCTACCAACTGATCTACAGAGGACCATGCTCTACCAGCTGATCTACAGAGGACCGTGCTCTACCAACTGGTCTACAGAGGACCATGCTCTACCAACTGGTCTACAGAGGACCATGCTCTACTAACTGATCTACAGAGGACCATGCTCTACCAACTGGTCTACAGAGGACCATGCTCTACCAACTGATCTACAGAGGACCATGCTCTACCAACTGGTCTACAGAGGACCATGCTCTACTAACTGATCTACAGAGGACCGTGCTCTACCAACTGATCTACAGAGGACCATGCTCTACCAACTGGTCTACAGAGGACCATGCTCTACCAACTGGTCTACAGAGGACCGTGCTCTACCAACTGGTCTACAGAGGACCATGCTCAACCAACTGGTCTACAGAGGACCATGCTCAACCAACTGGTCTACAGAGGACCGTGCTCTACCAACTGGTCTACAGAGGACCATGCTCAACCAACTGGTCTACAGAGGACCGTGCTCTACCAACTGGTCTACAGAGGACCGTGCTCTACCAACTGATCTACAGAGGACCATGCTCTACCAACTGGTCTACAGAGGACCGTGCTCTACCAACTGATCTACAGAGGACCATGCTCTACCAGCTGATCTACAGAGGACCGTGCTCTACCAACTGGTCTACAGAGGACCATGCTCTACCAACTGGTCTACAGAGGACCATGCTCTACCAACTGGTCTACAGAGGACCATGCTCTACCAACTGGTCTACAGAGGACCATGCTCTACTAACTGATCTACAGAGTACCATGCTCTACCAACTGATCTACAGAGGACCATGCTCTACCAACTGGTCTACAGAGGACCATGCTCTACCAACTGGTCTACAGAGGACCATGCTCTACCAACTGGTCTACAGAGGACCATGCTCTACCAACTGGTCTACAGAGGACCATGCTCTACCAACTGATCTACAGAGGACCATGCTCTACCAACTGATCTACAGAGGACCATGCTCTACCAACTGGTCTACAGAGGACCGTGCTCTACTAACTGGTCTACAGAGGACCATGCTCTACCAACTGATCTACAGAGGACCATGCTCAACCAACTGGTCTACAGAGGACCATGCTCTACCAACTGATCTACAGAGGACCATGCTCTACCAACTGGTCTACAGAGGACCATGCTCTACCAACTGATCTACAGAGGACCATGCTCTACCAACTGATCTACAGAGGACCGTGCTCTACTAACTGATCTACAGAGGACCATGCTCTACCAACTGAGCTACAGAGGACCATGCTCTACCAACTGATCTACAGAGGACCATGCTCTACCAACTGATCTACAGAGGACCGTGCTCTACCAACTGGTCTACAGAGGACCGTGCTCTACCAACTGATCTACAGAGGACCGTGCTCTACCAACTGGTCTACAGAGGACCATGCTCTACCAACTGATCTACAGAGGACCATGCTCTACCAACTGGTCTACAGAGGACCATGCTCTACCAACTGGTCTACAGAGGACCATGCTCTACTAACTGGTCTACAGAGGACCGTGCTCTACCAACTGGTCTACAGAGGACCATGCTCTACCAACTGATCTACAGAGGACCATGCTCTACCAACTGGTCTACAGAGGACCATGCTCTACCAACTGGTCTACAGAGGACCATGCTCTACCAACTGATCTACAGAGGACCATGCTCTACCAACTGATCTACAGAGGTCCATGCTCTACTAACTGGTCTACAGAGGACCATGCTCTACCAACTGATCTACAGAGGTCCATGCTCTACTAACTGGTCTACAGAGGATCACTCAGTAAACCCTGGCCTAAGAATATTCAAATAAGGCCCACTCCTGTCAGGTCTGTGGAGGGGAGTGAATGACGGAGGACAGAAGGGAGGGAACAACGTTCTGGAGAGAAAAATAAATCTGGCCCCAGTGGCCATCACAGCTAATACACACCAATAAGACCCTGGAGTGTAATCAATGGCTAGTTACACTAGAGGGCGGCAGAGACTAACCCAATAATGCCATGGAAGGACTGACTCCCCTAGTCAGTTGTACAACTGAATGCATTAAACTGAAGTGTGTCTTCCACATTTAACCCAACCCCTCTGAATCAGAGATCCAGTTGATTCAACTGGTTAGGGCTCTAGCCTGGTCACAGACTGTGTGGTCTTGTCAACTCTTATGGTCATAGCAACTGCAAACTACTGGAATCTATGACAGTCACTTGATACATAACACATTGATAATACACCAATACATGGCCCTGCAAAATATAGTCAACACCTTCTCTTTCTAACATCCCATGAGTTGCTATAATAACTAACTTTTATTCAGGATATGTTTAAAAGAACAACCTTTAGGATGTGTCTTTGGCCATCTCTACCTCGTGCTGAGACTGCAGTGGGAGTAGCTTCACCAGCTGGTGTTAGAGGGGATACAGGACAAAGCAAGACAAAAGCAACTGACAGACTGCTGGCTGTGAGGACTGCTCACCAAAAGGTCATGCATCCACCCACCCAGTGTCCTCCTCTCTGTCTCTGTGCAGGACCCCTCTCCAACTACAGATTCCACAGTAATTGTGGCTATAACAACCTGAAGAAGTCTGAAAAGGCCAGTTTAACAATCACAGTCTGTTCAATACACATCCCACACACACACACACACAGAACTACAGACACACGGATCTAACACACCGTCTCATTGGCTGCCGTGGTGGTCTGCTCTGTCTCAGGGTGGGGGGGTGGAGGTCATACAGGACATTACACGCTCCTCTTCACACTGAAAATGTCTCCTTTATTCACCCCCAGAAAGAATGAAAAGGACAGAGAGATGGAGAGGGGGACAGAGAGATGGAGATGGGGACAGAGAGATGGAGAGGGGGACAGAGAGATGGAGAGGGGGACAGAGAGATGGAGAGGGGGACAGAGAGATGGAGAGGGGGACAGAGAGATGGAGAGGGGGACAGAGAGATGGAGATGGGGACAGAGAGATGGAGAGGGGGACAGAGAGATGGAGAGGGGGACAGAGAGATGGAGAGGGGGACAGAGAGATGGAGAGGGGGACAGAGAGATGGAGAGGGGGACAGAGAGATGGAGAGGGGGACAGAGAGATGGAGAGGGGGACAGAGAGATGGAGAGGGGGACAGAGAGATGGAGAGGGGGACAGAGAACGAGGAGCAATTGAGAGAAGGACCTCCCTGAGTGGACATGGGCACTTCTTTATCTAGCTATGTAATACACACACACACACACACACACACACACACACACACACACAGAATCCCGGCCGAGGAGTGAAAGAGAGCTAGTGAGTCGGAGGTGGTCACAGGTTTGGTGGAATGTGACGTCCTGAAAATGGAACACAATGACACAAAGAGAAGGAATTTTCCCTCCAAAAACAAGAGGATGAAAAGGCCACAGAGAGAGAGAGAGAGAGAGAGAGAGAGAGAGAGAGAGAGAGAGAACCCTGTGTGTGTGACCATGGCAGGAATTCCTTGTATTCAGAATATCAAAACAAAGATAACCTCTCTCCTGTACTGTAAAGATAACCTCTCTCCTGTACTGTAAAGATAACCTCTCTCCTGTACTGTAAAGATAACCTCTCTCCTGTACTGTAAAGATAACCTCTCTCCTGTACTGTAAAGATAACCTCTCTCCTGTACTGTAAAGATAACCTCTCTCCTGTACTGTAAAGATAACCTCTCTCCTGTACTGTAAAGATAACCTCTCTCCTGTACTGTAAAGATAACCTCTCTCCTGTACTGTAAAGATAACCTGGAGTTCAGAACATACGACTCTTTCAAAAGTCATGAGGGTGGTCCCTACTTGTGTGCTAATTCTCACCTAATATGACACACACACAAAGAGAGACAGACATATATGTACAGACACACAGGGGCCTACACACACACACACACACACACACACACACACACACACACACACACACATGCATACAGATGTACGAATCCATGTATGCACACACTCACACTCACACACACACACAAAAACATATAAACAGATGCACAGGTGTGCACACAGACCTGCTTGAAAAACAACTATTCACACACAGACCTGCCTGAAAAACAACTATTCACACAGACCTGCTTGAAAAACAACTATTCACACACAGACCTGCCTGAAAAACAACTATTCACACAGACCTGCCTGAAAAACAACTATTCACACAGACCTGCCTGAAAAACAACTATTCACACACAGACCTGCTTGAAAAACAACTATTCACACAGACCTGCCTGAAAAACAACTAGTCACACAGACCTGCTTGAAAAACAACTATTCACACAGACCTGCCTGAAAAACAACTAGTCACACACAGACCTGCCTGAAAAACAACTATTCACACAGACCTGCCTGAAAAACAACTATTCACACACAGACCTGCCTGAAAAACAACTATTCACACAGACCTGCCTGAAAAACAACTATTCACACACAGACCTGCCTGAAAAACAACTATTCACACAGACCTGCCTGAAAAACAACTATTCACACACAGACCTGCTTGAAAAACAACTATTCACACAGACCTGCCTGAAAAACAACTAGTCACACACAGACCTGCCTGAAAAACAACTATTCACACACAGACCTGCCTGAAAAACAACTATTCACACAGACCTGCCTGAAAAACAACTATTCACACAGACCTGCCTGAAAAACAACTATTCACACAGACCTGTCTAAACAAAAAACTATTTTGCAGAGCCTCCTAGCTCAAGACATCCAGTCACTCAGATACAACAGTCCCTCACTGTTCCAGGCTGTCTCTTCGCTCTCCTCCTGCCCTTGGGACAGCATCTCCCATTGACCAGTGTGTTAGGATCCATAGTATCCCTGTGTGGTGGTGGGAGGTGGGTCCTAGTGGGTGGTGCAGTCTGGCCTTCCTGTTGCCCTGAGCGGATAAAGCAGAGCCTCTGTCCTGTCCTGACAGAGATGCCCCTGTACTCCACTGGGAGACTGGGAGAGTCTATTTGCTCTGTGTGTCTAACTGACTGACTGACTGTGCTGGGCGAGAGAGAGAGGAGGGAGAGAAGGGAGCTAGACTGGACATATGCCCTCAGGCAACAACTTCACCTCCCTCTAGTCTACTTTCTCTCATTCACCTTTCTCCCTCTTCTCTCTCCCCTTCTCCCTCGTCTCCCTCTTCTTTCTCCTCTCACTCATCTCTACCCTCTCTCCTCTCACTCATCTCTACCCTCTCTCCTCTCACTCATCTCTACCCTCTCTCCTCTCACTCATCTCTACCCTCTCTCCTCTCACTCACCTCTACCCTCTCATCTCTACCCTCTCTCCTCTCATCTCTACCCTCTCTCCTCTCACTCATCTCTACCCTCTCATCTCTACCCTCTCTCCTCTCATCTCTACCCTCTCTCCTCTCACTCATCTCTACCCTCTCTCCTCTCACTCATCTCTACCCTCTCATCTCTACCCTCTCTCCTCTCACTCATCTCTACCCTCTCTCCTCTCACTCATCTCTACCCTCTCTCCTCTCACTCATCTCTACCCTCTCTCCTCTCACTCATCTCTACCCTCTCTCCTCTCACTCATCTCTACCCTCTCTCCTCTCACTCACCTCTACCCTCTCATCTCTACCCTCTCTCCTCTCATCTCTACCCTCTCTCCTCTCACTCATCTCTACCCTCTCATCTCTACCCTCTCTCCTCTCATCTCTACCCTCTCTCCTCTCACTCATCTCTACCCTCTCTCCTCTCACTCACCTCTACCCTCTCATCTCTACCCTCTCTCCTCTCATCTCTACCCTCTCTCCTCTCACTCATCTCTACCCTCTCTCCTCTCACTCATCTCTACCCTCTCTCCTCTCACTCACCTCTACCCTCTCATCTCTACCCTCTCTCCTCTCATCTCTACCCTCTCTCCTCTCACTCATCTCTACCCTCTCTCCTCTCATCTCTACCCTCTCTCCTCTCACTCATCTCTACCCTCTCTCCTCTCACTCATCTCTACCCTCATCTCCTCTCACTCATCTCTACCCTCTCTCCTCTCACTCATCTCTACCCTCTCTCCTCTCACTCATCTCTACCCTCTCATCTCTACCCTCTCTCCTCTCATCTCTACCCTCTCTCCTCTCATCTCTGCCCTCTCTCCTCTCATCTCTGCCCTCTCTCCTCTCATCTCTACCCTCTCTCCTCTCATCTCTACCCTCTCTCCTCTCATCTCTGCCCTCTCTCCTCTCATCTCTGCCCTCTCTCCTCTCATCTCTGCCCTCTCTCCTCTCATCTCTACCCTCTCTCCTCTCACTCATCTCTACCCTCTCTCCTCTCACTCATCTCTACCCTCTCTCCTCTCACTCATCTCTACCCTCTCTCCTCTCACTCATCTCTACCCTCTCTCCTCTCACTCATCTCTACCCTCTCTCCTCTCACTCATCTCTACCCTCTCATCTCTACCCTCTCTCCTCTCATCTCTACCCTCTCTCCTCTCATCTCTGCCCTCTCTCCTCTCACTCATCTCTACCCTCTCACTCATCTCTACCCTCTCTCCTCTCACTCATCTCTACCCTCTCATCTCTACCCTCTCACTCATCTCTACCCTCTCTCCTCTCACTCATCTCTACCCTCTCACTCATCTCTGCCCTCTCTCCTCTCACCTCTACCCTCTCTCCTCACATCTCTACCCTCTCATCTCTACCCTCTCACTCATCTCTACCCTCTCTCCTCTCACTCATCTCTCCTCTCACTCATCTCTACCCTCTCTCCTCTCACTCATCTCTACCCTCTCATCTCTACCCTCTCACTCATCTCTGCCCTCTCTCCTCTCACTCATCTCTACCCTCTCTCCTCATTTCTCCTCTCACTCAAAGTCATGAGGGTGGTCCCTACTTGTGTGCTAATTCTCACCTAATATGACACGCACACAAAGAGAGACAGACATATACGTACAGACACACAGGGGCCTACACACACACACACACACACACACACACATGCATGCATACAGATGTACAAATCCATGTATGCACACACTCACACTCACACACACACAAACATACAAAAGCATATAAACAGATGTACAGGTGTGCACACAGACCTGCATGAAAAACAACGATTCTCCTCTCACTCATCTCCTCTCACTCATCTCTACCCTCTCTCCTCTTACTCATCTCTACCCTCTCTCTTCTCACTCATCTCTACCCTCTCATCTCTACCCTCTCTCCTCTCCTCATCTCTACCCTCTCTCCTCTCACTCATCTCTACCCTCTCTCCTCTCACTCATCTCTACCCTCTCTCCTCTCACCTCTACCCTCTCATCTCTACCCTCTCTCCTCTCACTCATCTCTACCCTCTCTCTTCTCACTCATCTCTACCCTCTCTCTTCTCACTCATCTCTACCCTCTCTCCTCTCATCTCTACCCTCTCTCCTCTCACTCATCTCTACCCTCTCTCCTCTCACTCATCTCTACCCTCTCTCCTCTTCTCTCTCCTCTCACTCATCTCTACCCTCTCTCCTCTCACTCATCTCTACCCTCTGTCCTCTTCTCTCTCCTCTCACTCATCTCTACCCTTTGTCCTGTATCTGAGAGAAAGTACCTGTATCGAATACAACAGGTGTAGACCTTACTGTGAAATGCTTACTTACAAGCCCTTAAGGAGCCTTTTGGACATAGACTTGGTGCTCCGGTACCATTTGCCATGCAGTAGTAGAGAGAACAGTCTATGACATGAGTGACTGGAGTCTTTGACAATTTTTTGGGCCTTCCTCTGACACCGCCTAGTATATAGGTCCTGGATGGCAGGAAGCTTGGCCCCAGTGATGTACTGGGCTGTACGTACTACCCTCTGTAGCGCCATACAGTCGGATACCAGGTGGTGATGCAACAGGTCAGGATGCTCTCGATGGTGCAGCTGTAGAACCTTTTGAGGATCTGGGGACCCATGCCAATTCTTTTCATTCTCCTGAGTGGGAAAAGGCATTTTCATGCCCTCTTCACGACTGTCTTAGTGTGTTTTGACCATGATAGTTTGTTGGTGATGTGGACACCAAGGAACTTCAAACTCTCGACCCGCTTCACTACAGCCCCGTAGATGTGAATGGGGGCGTGTTCAGCAATCCTTTTTTTGTAGTCCACAATCATCTCATATGATCTGTATCTGAGAGATATGACCTGTATCTGAGCGATATGACCTGTATCTGAGAGATATCTGAGAGATATGACCTGTATCTGAGAGATATCTGAGAGATATGACCTGTATCTGAGCGATATCTGAGAGATATGACCTGCATCTGAGAGATATCTGAGAGATATGACCTGTATCTGAGAGATATCTGAGAGATATGACCTGTATCTGAGCGATATCTGAGAGATATGACCTGTATCTGAGAGATATCTGAGAGATATGACCTGTATCTGAGAGATATCTGAGAGATATGACCTGTATCTGAGAGATATCTGAGAGATATGACCTGTATCTGAGCGATATCTGAGAGATATGACCTGTATCTGAGAGATATCTGAGAGATATGACCTGTATCTGAGAGATATCTGAGAGATATGACCTGTATCTGAGAGATATCTGAGAGATATGACCTGTATCTGAGAGATATCTGAGAGATATGACCTGTATCTGAGCGATATCTGAGAGATATGACCTGTATCTGAGAGATATCTGAGAGATATGACCTGTATCTGAGAGATATCTGAGAGATATGACCTGTATCTGAGCGATATCTGAGAGATATGACCTGTATCTGAGAGATATCTGAGAGACATGACCTGTATCTGAGCGATATCTGAGAGATATGACCTGTATCTGAGAGATATCTGAGAGATATGACCTGTATCTGAGAGATATGACCTGTATCTGAGAGATATCTGAGATATGACCTGTATCTGAGAGATATCTGAGAGATATGACCTGTATCTGAGGGATATCTGAGAGATATGACCTGTATCTGAGAGATATCTGAGAGATATGACCTGTATCTGAGCGATATCTGAGAGATATGACCTGTATCTGAGAGATATCTGAGAGATATGACCTGTATCTGAGCGATATCTGAGAGATATGACCTGTATCTGAGAGATATCTGAGAGATATGACCTGTATCTGAGAGATATGACCTGTATCTGAGAGATATCTGAGAGATATGACCTGTATCTGAGAGATATCTGAGAGATATGACCTGTATCTGAGAGATATGACTTGTATCTAATAGAGGGGTCTGTAGTGACACCTCTAGCACTGAGATGCAGTGCCTTAGACCACTGCGCCACTCGGGAGCCCACATGACCTGTATCTAAGAGAGAACATGGACAGGTTTGAGGAAGAGGACTGTGAGACATGAGGCTTCATGTGGATGATGGCATTACTTCATCAATGATGAAAAGACCAGGATGAACCACTCTGAGAGTGGAGGGACACTCTCCAGTGTTTCTGTAGCAGTGGTCCCTGGTCTGATGCTGACTGCTGTAGCCGTCCTGTAACAGTGGTCCCTGGTCTGATGCTGACAGCTGTAGCCGTCCTGTAAGAGTGGTCCCTGGTCTGATGCTGACTGCTGTAGCCATCCTGTAACAGTGGTCCCTGGTCTGATGCTGACTGCTGTAGCCATCCTGTAACAGTGGTCCCTGGTCTGATGCTGACAGCTGTAGCCATCCTGTAACAGTGGTCCCTGGTCTGATGCTGACAGCTGTAGCCATCCTGTAACAGTGGTCCCTGGTCTGATGCTGACAGCTGTAGCCATCCTGTAACAGTGGTCCCTGGTCTGATGCTGACAGCTGTAGCCGTCCTGTAACAGTGGTCTCTGGTCTGATGCTGACAGCTGTAGCCGTCCTGTAACAGTGGTCCCTGGTCTGATGCTGACAGCTGTAGCCATCCTGTAACAGTGGTCCCTGGTCTGATGCTGACAGCTGTAGCCGTCCTGTAACAGTGGTCTCTGGTCTGATGCTGACAGCTGTAGCCGTCCTGTAACAGTGGTCTCTGGTCTGATGCTGACAGCTGTAGCCATCCTGTAACAGTGGTCTCTGGTCTGATGCTGACAGCTGTAGCCGTCCTGTAACAGTGGTCTCTGGTCTGATGCTGACAGCTGTAGCCGTCCTGTAACAGTGGTCTCTGGTCTGATGCTGACAGCTGTAGCCGTCCTGTAACAGTGGTCTCTGGTCTGATGCTGACAGCTGTAGCCGTCCTGTAACAGTGGTCTCTGGTCTGATGCTGACAGCTGTAGCCGTCCTGTAACAGTGGTCTCTGGTCTGATGCTGACAGCTGTAGCCGTCCTGTAACAGTGGTCTCTGGTCTGATGCTGACAGCTGTAGCCGTCCTGTAACAGTGGTCCCTGGTCTGATGCTGACAGCTGTAGCCGTCCTGTAACAGTGGTCTCTGGTCTGATGCTGACTGCTGTAGCCGTCCTGTAACAGTGGTCCCTGGTCTGATGCTGACAGCTGTAGCCGTCCTGTAACAGTGGTCTCTGGTCTGATGCTGACAGCTGTAGCCATCCTGTAACAGTGGTCCCTGGTCTGATGCTGACAGCTGTAGCCGTCCTGTAACAGTGGTCTCTGGTCTGATGCTGACAGCTGTAGCCATCCTGTAACAGTGGTCCCTGGTCTGATGCTGACAGCTGTAGCCGTCCTGTAACAGTGGTCTCTGGTCTGATGCTGACAGCTGTAGCCGTCCTGTAACAGTGGTCTCTGGTCTGATGCTGACAGCTGTAGCCGTCCTGTAACAGTGGTCTCTGGTCTGATGCTGACAGCTGTAGCCGTCCTGTAACAGTGGTCTCTGGTCTGATGCTGACAGCTGTAGCCGTCCTGTAACAGTGGTCTCTGGTCTGATGCTGACAGCTGTAGCCATCCTGTAACAGTGGTCCCTGGTCTGATGCTGACTGCTGTAGCCGTCCTGTAACAGTGGTCTCTGGTCTGATGCTGACAGCTGTAGCCATCCTGTAACAGTGGACTCTGGTCTGATGCTGACAGCTGTAGCCATCCTGTAACAGTGGACTCTGGTGGGTGGTGGTAGACTAACATTAGAGGGAGAGGACAATGGGTGGTGGGAAACTAACAGGACAACAGGAGAGAATCAGCAACGGAGGAAAAATCCCCAAAACGCTGAGAAAAACCATCTTGCTTAAACTCAGACACAAACTTCCCCTCTCTCCCTCTCTCCCTCCCTCCCTCCCTCTCTCCCACTCACACAGACACACACACAAACATATACACCTCCGAACAAAGGTGGCATTTTTCTCAGGAAGGGTCAGCAGTTCCCTCCATCAGACAGGGGCTTGTTCTTGGTCGGAGGGAGCTAGGAGCTGGGCTGCCCAATCTCAGGCCACCCTCCTCTAGCTCCCCTGGCTCCGACTGGTCCCCTCCACCGGCCCCCTCCAACACCGGCCCCCTCCCACCCCAGAGACAAGCTCCCCATTGTTCCTGCACCACTAATAAGTGACAGTTCTCCTGGTCAGAACCAACTTTAGAGACATTCTAAACACACACACACACACACAGAGACAAAGAGGTTTTTGAAAAGTCATGGGACAGTTATTTCTGGTATGGTTGATGATGTCAATGGGAATAAATGCATTTCCTCACAAAGCAGTTCGTTTCCACAGTCCGTGGGAAACCAGTGTCCCGTCTTTAGATTAAGTCAAGATGTACAAATCACACAATTACTATGAACATGCACAATTATGTCATAAATTAATCTCCTATTCAATTTCCCTTCAGTCACTTCAGAAGGCCATGACCTCCTCCACTCTACAGTTCACCTGGAGGTCATGTACACCAGGGTGCCACCTGCACCCCCCCCCCCGTGTTAGCAGACCAGAGACAGTGCAGTGCACTACCCAAGGTGAACCTTCAGTCAGTTTGGACATGATAAATCACCACTGAGCCTAAGCCTATAAACACACCATTAACACACCATTAACACACCATTAACACACCATTAACCTGCTGCTCCACCGCAGTAACATGGTCTGTTTACCTTCAAGCACCATTCATCACGGGGACTATGACACTCCTCCTGCTGCAGGTCTGTATTGGCACGCTAGCACACGGCAGGTCCTGGTGCACGGATTCTGTCACGAGACCCGTACAGCCCTGTGAGTAGAGTACACACGGCCAATGGTCCCTAACGTTTGGTGAATGTTCCCTCGGTGTTGTAGGACTATCACAGCCCCTCCTGCAGGCCTGTCTCATTTATCAGGCTCCGGGTCCTGTCTAGAGCACGTGTCTGGCTCTGTCTCTGTCATTAAGGCAGGTACATCAGGGGAAACTAGGGCCAGGGCAGCAATGTTGTCTGAATGTTCCCTCAGTGTTGCAGGACTATCACTCCCTCCTGCAGGCCTGTCTGGGCCTATATCCACAGAGTGGCTCGACGTAGGAGTGCTACTACTCTGAATAAGATTATATTGACAGGGGGGACCTGATCCTAGATCATCACTCCTTTGATACACTTTGTGAATACACAAACACTTTGCCACTGAGGCAGATACAGGTCTGTGAGTAGAGTACAGAGTACACAACTCCCTGTGGTCTGAACGTTCCCTGAGTGTTGTGCAAGCTGAGGTAATGTCCCATGACCGCAGCGCATCAAAGGCTTTTACATACAGAACAAGACAAACGCTACAGAAACACTAGCTACACAGGACGGCTACAGTGGAGTGTCCGTCCTTTCTGCCGAAGCAAGTGTCAACGTTTCTGTGAGCGTTTTCCTGTCCTATCAATGTTTCAGTGTGTGGTGTAAAATAATCTGTCTGTATTTTGTGTACAAATCCCTCACAGCAGCGTTATAAATGGATACTGTATGTCTAGATATTACCATGTTATAACTGTTGATCCTATTTAGAGGGTTAGGCTTTGCAATGAGGCCAAAAAATACAGCACAATCTACAGACAACGCCACACTCCATACGTAAAAGGGCAACATACTCCATAAGTAAAAGGGCAACATACTCCATAAGTAAAAGGGCAACACACTC
>NC_138293.1:88385000-88427500 GCF_965601325.2 Salmo salar | reverse complement strand
GTATCTATGAAACATCGCATGACATTCGGCATCATCTCCTGCATTACAAGACGCTTTGTCATTATATGAGGTCTCTGAGCTTTCCCCACAACGTTACACTAGAAAACACTATACTGAGTTAACATTGTAAAACGTTTGAAATACCTGAACAGAAAGAGGACTAAGAATTCCACTGTACCTGTCAGGTAGTAATCCATTTAGGAGTGCGTAATGGGATAATCCATTCCGTGTCGACGTCCAAAACATGGGTACCAATTCCCCCAAAATGCACCACAAAAACATACTATCCAATCTCATTGCACTGTTCAAACCATCCTGCAAATCATCCAACATCGTAGTGATCCAACATTGCGCGTATTATTTCCATTGGTAACCGCTGAACTTTAGCCATCGGTCACTGGGAATAGGATATCCTCAAGAGACCCATTGACCGGCGTGTCTGTGTCCGACCATAGGAGTCCCTGCACCGGACCTCTCTTGTCCTGTAGTTGGGTGGCAATGCGAACATTCCGACATACATTCCGCTTAAAAGACAAGACACAGATGGCTATCCTGTAGAACAATTAATAAAGGTTGTATTGAATCCAGAAAAATGTTGTATCCTAATAAATTCCAGTTTTCAAAATAACAACAATTCCCTCACGTGTAGCCTACTTCTCTCCAGGCTCCGTTAACGGGAAAGATGAATCCTCTCTATGAGCGAGTCCTGAGAAGAGCGGGTTTCAAAATGCTCCACTGATGAAGGAAACAGACAAATCCATATGATCAACTGTAAATGTGACGTCCTTGTAATCCTGAATGATAAGTAATATCCAGAGTAGGACCACAGCACACTGGCGGGTTCGCTGCTTGGGATCGCAGCCGTTCCTCATCCACACACCTACGTCAAGCGTCCTCCCCGAGAGCCGAAGCTGCACTGAGCCATGCTTGGTGTAGTACAGCACACTGCATTCCAGGCTCACCTGACGTAGTGAAGCAATGCGAGATGGGAAATGTAGTGTAAAACAGTTAGTAGTTTGTTACCGCGTATGTGAAGTGTGACTTACAGCTAGCTACATTAAGATAGTTTCTTATCATTTTTATTAACCACAAACAGATTCAGGGTGAAATCATAGATCCAAGCGATAGGATAATGAAAAGGACTAGATGATTGGTTGACATTATTGATGCAGGCACTCAATTTGTTACATGCTGGTACAGCATGGACTTTCATTTTCATGTTTTATCATTTAAGAATCTCTCTGGGGATGGTCTTCAGCCACATGTCTAGTCTAGTATATGGTTCAGAAATGACCTATTTGCATGAGCAAGATACTGTATATACCCATGATATAGTTTGCCTACAACTATAAGGATACCTGTGGTATATGAACAATACAGCCAACATTAAAGACATCAGTTGACGTAATTCATTTGCAACGATTCTCCAATTTAAGCTTCAATTATAAATATGTGGCTACTCCAGACCTGTTCCAGCTCCTCAACCTGAAGTGACATATTGTTGTGACATAGCCTAGCGTGTGACATAGCCTAGCATGTGACATAGCCTAGCGTGTGACATAGCCTAGCGTGTGACATAGCCTAGCGTGTGACATAGCCTAACGTGTGACATAGCCTAGCGTGTGACATAGCCTAGCGTGTGACATAGCCTAGCGTGTGACATAGCCTAACGTGTGACATAGCCTAGCGTGTGACATAGCCTAGCGTGTGACATAGCCTAACGTGTGACATAGCCTAGCGTGTGACATAGCCTAGCGTGTGAGCTGCTAAGGTCAGTAGAGTGAGTAATAGTGATCTGAAGTCATTCCAGGGAGATATGAGGGTTGTCGGTGCCTTGAACCACCTTCCCATGAATGAACCACTTGTCTTCCTTAGTTACCTCACTACCTACTTTAATGTCTTAATTACCTCCAGGATATAGCTTTTATTTCTGGAATCAGGAGTTCTAACGTTGGAAAATAAGGAGTGGATTCCATGGGAATGGATAAAGGGCTGTATTTCCCCCTCATGGAAAATGATATAAGAGGTGCTGATCTAGGATCAGTTTTGCCTTTTAGATCCATATTAAATAAGAACTATAGCTACTTTAACTGTTGCCTATTTCTCCCAGGAGTGTTGTGTATAATAGGGTAATGATCACTGACTGTCCAATTGCCCAACAACACAGAGACTGAAGCTACTGGTTGTGCTCATCTCAGCATTTCTATGATGTAGCCTGCTCTGAAAGTGAGGCTAGTAAATGAACAATGACAACAGCTGATATGGATGAGGGAGTTGGGGGGTGGGGGACAATTCATCATTTTGGTAACACTTTATATTTCGTTAATTAGTGTTACAATATTTATAAATGTTCAATTATTTCTAAACATTTAATAAGCATTTATAATGGCTTACTCATTGCAGTCATTATAAAGTGTTACCAACACTTCTTCTAAGCATCCTTAAGTGTCCATAATAAATGAAAATAGCAACATTTCAACGGGAGCAACTGAAAAAAAAGATCTGGTCCAGATTTCCCCACACACCCTGTCTGCATGCCTCTCCAAACCAAAGCAATCCTGCTGTAACTGAATTGCACGCGATTCTGTCAATTGCAGGTACTTGATCGTTTTCTTGTGTGCCGGGTTGAAAAGTTGTCGGTGGGTTGCACACACAGCATTGCGTGACTATAGCCCTGGATGAAAACACAAAGACATTGTTTTCACTGATCAAACTCCCTTTATAGTAACTCAACAGCATTCCTGTCTCACATTCCTTAGCCACCACTGCTGTGGAGGTTTTCTTTCTTTCCTTTGGAGGAGGAAAAATAGTGAGGGAAGAAGGTATTGGAAATGTTTAGGTGCTCCAGAATATAATACAATAGCCTACTTAATTGTCAATTTTGTGAGAAACTGACTTCTGCCTATCAGAACATCCACCGTGTCATACAAGTGAAGAGCAATCAGATAAGAAATGTAACGTTATGTAAGAAATGAGTTGTGGTGCTGTCAACTATGTACAATAATTAACATGATGATTTCATTTGTTTTCATTGTGGCCTTGAGATTACATTTCCTTGTAGTTGCTCATCTAGGAACAGCATTTTTTAAGTATTCCCCTGGCTGTCATAAAACATTAAGGAACTCTATCATGGCAAGCACGCACTAGAAACAGTAATTAGAAACAGCTGCATATTTAGTGCTTCCTTGTGAAACGCTGTCTGTCTGTCAGAGAACATTACATAAACACACCATACATGCCAGAGGGAGAGTGACAATGAGGTAGCCTGATGATAAAGCCTGTAATGGAAGCATACATGGAAGCATTTGCATATATATATATATATATATATATATATATATATATATATATATATACTGCTCAAAAAAATAAAGGGAACACTAAAATAACACATCCTAGATGTGAATGAATGAAATATTCTTATTAAATACTTTTTTCTTCACATAGTTGAATGTGCTGACAACAAAATCACACAAAAATAATCAATGGAAATCCAATTTATCAACCCATGGAGGTCTGGATTTGGAGTCACACTCAAAATGAAAGTGGAAAACCACACTACAGGCTGATCCAACTTTGATGTAATGTCCTTAAAACAAGTCAAAATGAGGCTCAGTAGTGTGTGTGGCCTCCACGTGCCTGTATGACCTCCCTACAACGCCTGGGCATGCTCCTGATGAGGTGGCAGTCTGTGGTGCAACGTGGCGTTGGTGGATGGAGCGAGACATGATGTCCCAGATGTGCTCAATTGGATTCAGGTCTGGGGAACGGGCGGGCCAGTCCATAGCATCAATGCCTTCCTCTTGAAGGAATTGCTGACACACTCCAGCCACATGAGGTCTAGCATTGTCTTGCATTAGGAGGAACCCAGGGCCAACCGCACCAGCATATGGTCTCACAAGGGGTCTGAGGATCTCATCTCGGTACCTAATGGCAGTCAGGCTACCTCTGGCGAGCACATGGAGGGCTGTGCGGCCCCCCAAAGAAATGCCACCCCACACCATGACTGACCCACCGCCAAACCGGTCATGCTGGAGGATGTTGCAGGCAGCAGAACGTTCTCCACGGCGTCTCCAGACTCTGTCACGTCTGTCACATGCTCAGTGTGAACCTGCTTTCATCTGTGAAGAGCACAGGGCGCCAGTGGTGAATTTGCCAATCTTGGTGTTCTCTGGCAAATGCCAAACGTCCTGCACGGTGTTGGGCTGTAAGCACAACCCCCACCTGTGGACGTCGGGCCCTCATACCACCCTCATGGAGTCTGTTTCTGACCATTTGAGCAGACACATGCACATTTGTGGCCTGCTGGAGGTCATTTTGCAGGGCTCTGGCAGTGCTCCTCCTGCTCCTCCTTGCACAAAGGCGGAGGTAGAGGTCCTGCTGCTGGGTTGTTGCCCTCCTACGGCCTCCTCCACGTCTCCTGATGTACTGGCCTGTCTCCTGGTAGCGCCTCCATGCTCTGGACACTACGCTGACAGACACAGCAAACCTTCTTGCCACAGCTTGCATTGATGTGCCATCCTGGATGAGCTGCACTACCTGAGCCACTTGTGTGGGTTGTAGACTCCGTCTCATGCTACCACTAGAGTGAAAGCACCGCCAGCATTCAAAAGTGACCAAAACATCAGCCAGGAAGCATAGGAACTGAGAAGTGATCTGTGGTCCCCTCCTGCAGAACCACTCCTTTATTGGGGGTGTCTTGCTAATTGCCTATAATTTCCACCTGTTGTCTATTCCATTTGCACAACAGCATGTGAAATGTATTGTCAATCAGTGTTGCTTCCTAAGTGGACAGTTTGATTTCACAGAAGTGTGATTGACTTGGAGTTACATTGTGTTGTTTAAGTGTTCCCTTTATTTTTTTGAGCAGTATATACAATTGTCCCCCCCCCATCATTCTACACACAATAGCCCATAATGACAAAGCAAAAACTGTTTTTTTGAAAAGTTAGAAAATGTATAAGAAATACAAAACTGAAATATCACACTTACATAAGTATTCAGACCTTTTACTCAGTTGACGCAACTTTGGCAGCGATTGCAGCATCAAGTTTAACCACTAGGTAGCCTAGTGGTTAGAGACAGGTAGCCTAGTGGTTAGAGACAGGTAGCCTAGTGTTTAGAGCGTTGGACTTGTAACCGAAGGTTGCAAGATCGAATCTCTGAGCTGACAAGGTAAAAAAATCTGTCATTCTGCCACTGAACAAGGCAATTAACCCACTGTTCCTAGGCCATCATTGAAAATAAGAATTTGCTCTTAACTGACTTAAGTGAATGTAAAAATAAAATAAAAGGTATTCTATGATGCTACAAGCTTGGCACACCTGTATTTGGGGAGTTTTTCCCATGCAGATCCTATCAAGCTCTGTCAGGTTGGATGGGGGATGTTGCTGCACAGCTATTTTCAGGTAGGTCCAGAATTTTTAGATCGGGTTCAAGTCCGGGCTCTGGCTGGGCCACTCAAGAACATTCAGTGACTTGTCCCGAAGCCACATCTGCGTTGTCTTGCTGTGTGCTTAGGGTCGTTGTCCTGTTGGAAGGTGAACCGTCGCCTCAGTCTGAGATCATGAGCGCTCTGGAGCAGGTTTTCATCAAGGATCTCTCTGTACTTTGCTCTGTTCATCTTTCCCTCGATCCTGACTAGTCTCCCAGTCCCTGTCACTGAAAAACATCCCCACAGCATGATGCTACCACCACCATGCTTCACTGTAGGCATGGTCCCAGGTTTCCTCCAGATGTCACGCTTGGCATTCAGGCCAAAGAGTTCAATCTTGGTTTCATCAGAACAGAGAATCGTATTTCTCATGGTCTGAGAGTCCTTTAGGTGACTTTTGGTAAACTCCGAGAGGGCTAACATGTGCCTTTTACTGAGGAGTGGCTTCTGTCTGGCCATTCTAGCATAAAGTCCTGATTGGTGGAGTGCTGCAGAGATGGTTGTCCTTCTTGGAGGAGCTCTGTCAGAGTAACCATCGGGTTGGAGTAACCATGTTGGGACCTTATATAGACCGGTGTGTGCCTTTCCAAATCATGTCCAGTCAATTGAATTTACCACAGGTGGACTTCAATCAAGTTGTAGAAACATCTCAAGGATGATCAATGGAAACAGGATGCACCTGAGCGCGTCTCATAGCAAAGGGTCTGAATACTGAATACCTATGTAAATAAGGTATTTCTGTTTTTTAAAATTATACATTTGCAAAAAAAATCTTCAAACCTGTTTTCGCTTTGTCATTATGGGGTAATGTGTGTAGATTGATGAGGAACCCAAAAATATTTAATCCATTTCAGAATAAGGCTGGAACGTAACAAAATGTGGAAAAAGTCAATTGATACTTTCCGAATGCACTGTCTTTATACTGTATCTGAAAGCCACGCCTCCAATAAGCCACACCTCCAATCTGATAGGCTACCACCTCTACAATATATTATTTAATTGGTTCCTCGAGAAAACCTTTTTGAACTGGAAACGTTCCTCTGGTGTGGCAACCCATAAGGTTCTTCCAGGCACCTTTACTTCTAAGAGTGTACTGTAGTCCTGGCTAAGAGTGTAGAGTCCAGCACATCTCCCTCTAAGAGTGTACTGTAGTCCTGGCTAAGAGTGTAGAGTCCAGCACATCTCCCTCTAAGAGTGTACTGTAGTCCTGGCTAAGAGTCTAGAGTCCAGCACATCTCCCACTAAGAGTGTACTGTAGTCCTGGCTAAGAGTGTAGAGTCCAGCACATCTCCCACTAAGAGTGTACTGTAGTCCTGGCTAAGAGTGTAGAGTCCAGCACATCTCCCACTAAGAGTGTACTGTAGTCCTGGCTAAGAGTGTAGAGTCCAGCACATCTCCCACTAAGAGTGTACTGTAGTCCTGGCTAAGAGTGATCCAATAACACTAGAGGACTAGAGGACATTCATTATACCCCTGACTCACACAGAGGGGCTTCATCGTGTGTGTATGTGTGTGTGTGTGTGCGTGTGTTTGTGTGTGTGTGGGGGGGGGGGGGGGGGGGTCAAGAGAGAGTGAGACGCACAGACAGAGAAACAGAGGGGCTTCACACAGCTCTTGTTTTGGACTGTCCCAGAACCTTGTATCTCATCGGCTACTTCCTCTAACACAAGGCTCCATTCAACACCACAGGAACAAATGTTGCCTTATGTAGGACGGTGGGTCAGAGTGCCTAGCACCCTAGCCTTAGTGACAGGGGACCATGAGAGAGAGAGCAAGACAGAGAGAGGCTAGATTACTAATAGCACCCTAGCCTTAGTGACAGGGGACCATGAGAGAGAGAGCAAGACAGAGAGAGAGAGGCTAGATTACTAATAGCACCCTAGCCTTAGTGACAGGGGACCATGACAGAGAGAGCAAGACAGAGAGAGAGAGAGAGGCTAGATTACTAATAGCACCCTAGCCTTAGTGACAGGGGACCATGAGAGAGAGAGCAAGACAGAGAGAGAGAGGCTAGATTACTAATAGCACACTGGAGTTACTCATCAGCTATAGGTAGTTGTGGAAACCAAGGGTTCACTCTGGGAAGTACCTAATTTAAAATCCCAATACTTCCCTTTAAAAACTATTTTTTTTATGTGAAAATGATTTTGCTTGAATAACTCTGTTCCCATGCATTCACCCCTACTCTACCCCTGACTTCCCCACCGTCTCAGACAGCAAGGAGGCTGCATAGGAAGGACTAGTGACAGGACTAGTGATCCCCCCTCTCCCCCCTCACCCCTCTCTCTCTGTAGACACTAACTCCCTGTGGCTGTACGGACATGTTTTCCTCTCCTTATTATCCCACTGCTCTTTTAAAGATGTTGTTATTTCTACATCCGTCTGGGAGTGACTTTGTAAATATCAGCCAGGAAATCTGAGGTTGTGTTCCATGTTGGCAGTGCATGGAACACCTTGTTCAGCCAATATACAGACTTCCGCAAGGTCTTTTGGGGGCCTTTCATTGGAAACGGTCGGCTGGATTAAGTTGTGTGTGAAGGAGTTAAAGGTCACACAGAGGTTTCTAAATCATATTTTTCTAATGTTTTGTGAAGTTGACCAAGGTGAACTTTGTGGCTTGGACCAGGAGTTTTTCTTAATTGTGAGAACACAACTCTTGGTTTGTTATTGCCCGGTGTACAGAGCAATGTACTCTACCTGTGGATAGGTTCAGGTTCTGGAGAAGACTACAGCTCCTGGTCTATGAGACTGAGGGGCTTTTCACACTACTGAGCTGAACCGAGCCAAACCAAGCTGTACTGAGCTGGCCTGGTTATGCTCCCATCATAGTTGCCAGAACCATGCTGTAAAGGACAATGCTAAAAGAAAATATCCAAGCCAGGACAGTCTGGCTCAGGTCTGCACAATAATGTGAAAAGGGTATGAGACTGATGCAGTTGGAGTGATTTCAGTGCCATAAGGACCAGGTTCCCAGAGGACAAGCAGAAACAAAACAACCAATGAGCCCCGTTACCATGGTATTCTTCACATGTAATGAGCCCCGTTACCATGGTATTCTTCACATGTAATGAGCCCCGTTACCATGATATTCTTCACATGTAATGAGCCCCGTTACCATGGTATTCTTCACATGTAATGAGCCCCGTTACCATGGTATTCTTCACATGTAATGAGCCCCGTTACCATGGTATTCTTCACATGTAATGAGCCCCGTTACCATGGTATTCTTCACATGTAATGAGCCCCGTTACCATGGTATTCTTCACATGTAATGAGCCCCGTTACCATGGTATTCTTCACATGTAATGAGCCCCGTTACCATGGTATTCTTCACATGTAATGAGCCCCGTTACCATGGTATTCTTCACATGTAATGAGCCCCGTTACCATAGTATTCTTCACATGTAATGAGCCCCGTTACCATGGTATTCTTCACATGTAATGAGCCCCGTTACCATGATATTCTTCACATGTAATGAGCCCCGTTACCATGGTATTCTTCACATGTAATGAGCCCCGTTACCATGGTATTCATCACATGTAATGACCCCTGTTACCATGGTATTCTTCACATGTAATGAGCCCCTGTTACCATAGTTATTCTTCACATGTAATGAGCCCCTGTTACCATGGTATTCTTCACATGTAATCACTTCCTCCCCCTCCCTACCCTCCTCTCTCACACATTGAGGCCAATTTCAACTACCTATATATACGGTTTACTTAAACATGTTTTCAATGCACTTAGTAGACAGTAGACTAACGTTTGGCCTGAACTGTCAGAACTGAGTCTTAGTAAATGCTGAGCTGTCAGTGGGTTGGCCGGTGAGCGCAGAGCAAGGCATATATTGACGTCCTCAGGACCTTCTCAAATGTCCGAAATGAACGGCTGTTTCTACTAACCAGGCTGTTGACTTAGCCTGCCCACGAACACAGTCAAACCTGGAAAAGGGAACGCTCAATTATTATTTGTATTCATTAAAAAGTTAATTATTTACAGTAAAATATTCAGACTTGGGGTTTTGACATGTTACTGCACTATGTGCCCATGTTATAGTCCCTGATCCAAGCACCCCTCCAGGCTCATCAGTTTATTGGAGTTTCATGTCAATACGATTCAGCTGTACTCCCAGAAGCAGTTTGTCTATTGTAGCAGGCAGGCTTGGGCTAGGTGTCAGTCAGCCAGCTGGGAGGGTGGGAAGGAGGGGGGGGAGGATGGAGGGCGGGGAGGAGGGAGTGTGGCTGTGCGTGACTAGAAGAAATACACCTGTCTCTGTGCTCAGGTAGAGCGGTGGGAGTCGGCACGCAGGGACCTGCCTGGAGAACAATGTTCCTATTGTACCTGCCCTCTGACTGCAGACGCTCACTGGGAGAGGAAACCCTGAGCTATGTGTGTGAAGTGTGGAGCTGCACCACACACACACACACACACACACACACACACACACACACACACACACACACACACACACACACACACACACACACACACACACACACACACACACACACACACACACACACACACACACACACACACATTATTTATAGTACACATATTGTGATGACCGCAGGCGCCCTGCAGGCTAAATCCAATAAGTCACGCAATCTGCCAATCACGACCATAATTGACAGCCGGTACCTCCAATCACAAGACCGACACAGGCTGGCAGTAAAAAGGCTAATTTCTGTGTTTGGTTACAGTAGCTTTTTGTCCGTGGGAGAACTTGACAAACATGTCATTATTAGGTAATAACACCCAGGTCCTCAGTGTGGCAAGTCAATTGTATCTCTTACTCTTGCTTCATGCTCACTACTCCTCATTATAAGGAAGCTAGAATGCCTCACATACAATGTTTTACTTAAGGAAAGCAAAATGATATCCGTTATTCTATCTGACCTGTTGGACATTTAAAGTGTAAGTACAAAGTCACCAGGGTTGGAGTCAATTCCATTTAAATATAGTAAATTCAGGAGGTACACTGACATTCTAATTCTACGTCTCTTCAATGCTTTTCAATGAGGAAAATGTGGAATTGGAATTTGGTTTACTTTCTGAATTGACTGGATTTGAAATGGAATTGACCCCAACCCTGAAAGTCTTACACTCTTCTTTCGTTGAAGTAAACTTAGGTTACCACCAATGTTTCAGCTGAGAAACCTGCATCACTGAGTTACCATGGGGACTTTTTAGACATTATACAACGGGGGGGGGGGGGGTCTAATCCTGAATGCTGATTTGTCAAAACTGCATTCCGGCAGGTGTCTATTCCACAAGTTGCTAAATCTATGACGTTAAAATGCCTATTTACTTTGTTCCATCTGACTGCGCAATCCACTGTCTCATCAGCCCAGCCAAGCAATTTATCAACTTGATCTCCACTATAAAAAGCATCTAGACGTTATCTCACATTTCTTTAAGACTAACATTTAGTTTTCAACAGCGGAAATTTGTATAAACCTTGTCTGTCTCCAACATTTGCAACATTGTTTCAATATTCAAATTCGATCTCGTGCTGTCCCATAGTAATGAACGTGTCGTCAGTCTTGACGAGACAGGCAGACAGGCAGCGTTTCTCAGCCAGTCGAAATCGTGATTCAGCTGGCATAATTTTTATGGATATATACAAAAACATGTAAGTTGAAAAAAGGTCAAATTAAATGCAGATCATTTGGAGTCTTTCCAGCTTCAGTTTGAAGTGAATGTGCTATTGTAGCTATGTTGATGGCTAGCTTCTCTGAACAACAGTGTCCTGACAAGTGAGCAGATTTTCTATGCCAGGCTAAATTGCGCCTCATCAGCTTATTGCTATGGATGTCTCCAAGTAAATGTCACTAAAAACCAGCTTAAACAAATGTAAATGCAGCTACTTTGCTGTTATTCTGGCTGCTTTTTGACCTGACTGTAAGTTAGCCATAGTTTGCTAGCTAGCAACCAAAGGATAATAACGTTGCCAGCCAGTATTGCAATGGAACATTTATTACAAACTACCGGGATAGATACAGAACAAAAAGACTGAACGACTGGGTCGTGTCTCTAGCAACCTTAGATTAGTGTCGGAACTATATCTTGTGGAAGGATGAAATAGTATGAATAAATTAATCAAAATACAGTTTTTAATTAAAATATGTCAATCATTATTTGAATATTTTGGTAAAAAGTTGTATAAAATTGATAATGCCCGCAAAGCCGGTGTTTGGAGGATATATTGGGAAGGTTTGTCTAACACCCGTGCCAATATATCCTCCAAACACCAGCTGTCACGACTTCCGCCGAAGTTGGTCCCTCTCCTTGTTCGGGCGGCGTTGGGTGGTCGAAGTTGCCGACCTTCTAGCCATTGCTGATCCTCTTTTCATTTTCCTTTGGTTTTGTCTTGTCTTGTATCACACCTGTTTCCAATCCCATTCATTACATGATGTGTATTTAACCCTCTATTCCCACTCATTGTCCTTGTCGGTGAATGTTTGTTTGTAAGCTTTGTGCAAGATATGTTCTGGTGTGCGACGGGTTTTGTACCCATTTGTATTATTTTGTTTATTTTTGGTTTTCGGAGTTTTGAGCAATTATTAAACTGCTCCGTTTTATACCAAGTTCGATCTCCTGTGCCTGACTTCCCTGCCACCAGCACGCACCCTTACATAATTGTTTGATCTATTGGGCCCACACGTCACCCTCCTGTGGTCATCCTGGGATTGGTCGGACAGTGCGCTGTTTGAGCGGGAGGTACTGGTGGCCTACCTTGGCTAAGGACGTGAGGGTTTATGTTTCCTCCTGCTCGGTGTGCGCCCAGTGTAAGGCTCCTAGGCACCTGCCCAGAGGGAAGCTACACCCCTTACCCAACGGCCTTGGTCGCATCTGTCGGTGGATTTTCTTACTGATCTTCCACTCTCACAGGGTAACACTGCGATCCTGGTCGTTGTGGATCGTTTCTCTAAGTCCTGTCGTCTCCTCCCTCTGCCCGGTCTCCCTACGGCCCTAAAGACTGCGGAGGCCTTGTTTACACACGTCTTCCGGCACTATGGGGTGCCTGAGGATATAGAGTCTGATCGGGGTCCCCAGTTCACGACTAGGGTCTGGAAGGCGTTCATGGAACGTCTGGGGGTCTCGATCAGCCTTACTTCAGGGTTTAACCCCGAGAGTAATGGGCAGGTGGAGCGAGTGAACCAGGATGTGGGCAGATTTCTGCGGTCCTATTGCCGGGACCGGCCGGGGGAGTATGCGGAGTTCGTGCCCTGGGCCAAGATGGCACAGAACTCGCTCCGTCACTCCTCCACTAACATCTCTCCCTTCCAGTGCGTACTGGGGTACCAGCCGGTTCTGGCGCCTTGGCATCAGGCTCAGACCGAGGTTCCTGTGGTGGACGACTGGTTCAGGTGTGCGGAGGAGACATGGGAAGCCGTCCGTGTCCACCTTCAGCAGGCTGTGCCGTGCCAGAAGGGTAATGCAGATCGCCACCGCAGTGAGACCCAGGTGTTTGCACCGGGAGACCGGGTCTGGCTCTCGACCCGAAACCTGCCCCTCCGCCTGCCCTGCCAGAAGCTGGGTCCACAGTTTGTGGGGCCATTTAACCTGTTGGGGCTAGGGGGCAGTATTTTCAGGGACGGATAAAAAACGTACCCGATTTAAACTGGTTACTACTCTTGCCCAGAAACGACAATATGCATATAATTAGTAGATTTGGATAGAAAACAGTCTAAAGTTTCTAAAACTGTTTGAATGGTGTCTGTGAGTATAACAGAACTCATATGTCAGGCCAAAACCTGAGAAGATTCCATGCAGGAAATGCCCTGTCTGACAATTTGTTGTCCTTCTGTTGCATCTCTATCGATATTACAGCATCTGTGCTGTTACGTGACACTTTCTAAGGCTCCCATTAGCTCTCTAAAGCGTTCAGAAAGCGCAATGACGTGTCTCCTGTCTCTGGGCAAAGTACAGCAGCAGAGTTTGTAAGTGGCCTGCCTGGGGACAGTGAGACTGAGATGCGCGTTCACGAGACTTCTCCATTTTTTTCTTTCAGTCTTTGAATGAATACAACGTTGTCCGGTTGGAATATTATCGCTATTTTACGAGAAAAATTGCATAAAAAATTGCTTTTAAACAGCGTTTGACATGCTTCGAAGTACGGTAATGGGAATATTTAGAATTTTTTTGTCACGAAATGCGCTCGCGCGTTACCCTTCGGATAGTGATCTGAACGCACGAACAAAACGGAGGTATTTGGATATAACTATGGATTATTTGGAACCAAAACAACATTTGGTGTTGAAGTAGAAGTCCTGGGAGTGCATTCTTTAGGTTGCCTCAAACTTGGTGGGTGTCAAATTAGCTACATTTTACATTTTACATTTTAGTCATTTAGCAGACGCTCTTATCCAGAGCGACTTACAAATTGGTGCATTCACCTATAATATCCAGTGGAACAACCACTTTACAATAGTGCATCTAAATCTTTTAAAGGGGGGGTTAGAAGGATTACTTTATCCTATCCCAGGTATTCCTTGAAGAGGTGGGGTTTCAGGTGTCTCCGGAAGGTGGTGATTGACTCCGCTGTCCTGGCGTCGTGAGGGAGCTTGTTCCACCATGGGGGTGCCAGAGCAGCGAACAGTTTTGACTGGGCTGAGCGGGAACTGTGCTTCCTCAGAGGTAGGGAGGCGAGCAGGCCAGAGGTGGATGAACGGAGTGCCCTTGTTTGGGTGTAGGGCCTGATCAGAGCCTGAAGGTATGGAGGTGCCGTTCCCCTCACAGCTCCGTAGGCAAGCACCATGGTCTTGTAGCGGATGCGAGCTTCGACTGGAAGCCAGTGGAGAGAGCGGAGGAGCGGGGTGACGTGAGAGAACTTGGGAAGGTTGAACACCAGACGGGCTGCGGCGTTCTGGATGAGTTGTAGGGGTTTAATGGCACAGGCAGGGAGCCCAGCCAACAGCGAGTTGCAGTAATCCAGACGGGAGATGACAAGTGCCTGGATTAGGACCTGCGCCGCTTCCTGTGTGAGGCAGGGTCGTACTCTGCGAATGTTGTAGAGCATGAACCTACAGGATCGGGTCACCGCCTTGATGTTGGTGGAGAACGACAGGGTGTTGTCCAGGGTCACGCCAAGGCTCTTAGCACTCTGGGAGGAGGACACAAGGGAGTTGTCAACCGTGATGGCGAGATCATGGAACGGGCAGTCCTTCCCCGGGAGGAAGAGCAGCTCCGTCTTGCCGAGGTTCAGCTTGAGGTGGTGATCCGTCATCCACACTGATATGTCTGCCAGACATGCAGAGATGCGATTCGCCACCTGGTTGTCAGAAGGGGGAAAGGAGAAGATTAATTGTGTGTCATCTGCATAGCAATGATATGAGAGACCATGTGAGGATATGACAGAGCCAAGTGACTTGGTGTATAGCGAGAATAGGAGTGGGCCAAGAACAGAGCCCTGGGGGACACCAGTGGTGAGAGCACGTGGTGCGGAGACAGATTCTCGCCACGCCACCTGGTAGGAGCGACCTGTCAGGTAGGACGCAATCCAAGCGTGCGCGGTGCCGGAGATGCCCAGCTCGGAGAGGGTGGAGAGGAGGATCTGATGGTTCACGGTATCAAAGGCAGCAGATAGGTCTAGAAGGATGAGAGCAGAGGAGAGAGAGTTAGCTTTAGCAGTGCGGAGAGCCTCCGTGACACAGAGAAGAGCAGTCTCAGTTGAATGCCCAGTCTTGAAACCTGACTGATTAGGATCAAGAAGGTCATTCTGAGAGAGATAGCAAGAGAGCTGGCCAAGGACGGCGCGTTCAAGAGTTTTGGAGAGAAAGGAAAGAAGGGATACTGGTCTGTAGTTGTTGACATCGGAGGGATCGAGTGTAGGTTTTTTCAGAAGGGGTGCAACTCTCGCTCTCTTGAAGACGGAAGGGACGTAGCCAGCGGTCAAGGATGCGTTGATGAGCGAGGTGAGGTAGGGGAGAAGGTCTCCGGAAATGGTCTGGAGAAGAGAGGAGGGGAAAGGGTCAAGTGGGCAGGTTGTTGGGCGGCCGGCCGTCACAAGACGCGAGATTTCATCTGGAGAGAGAGGGGAGAAAGAGGTCAAAGCACAGGGTAGGGCAGTGTGAGCAGGACCAGCAGTGTCGTTTGACTTAGCAAACGAGGATCGGATGTCGTCAACCTTCTTTTCAAAATGGTTGACGAAGTCATCCGCAGAGAGGGAGGAGGGGGGGGGGAGGGGGAGGAGGATTCAGGAGGGAGGAGAAGGTAGCAAAGAGCTTCCTAGGGTTAGAGGCAGATGCTTGGAGTTTAGAGTGGTAGAAAGTGGCTTTAGCAGCAGAGACAGAAGAGGAAAATGTAGAGAGGAGGGAGTGAAAGGATGCCAGGTCCGCAGGGAGGCGAGTTTTCCTCCATTTCCGCTCGGCTGCCCGGAGCCCTGTTCTGTGAGCTCGCAGTGAGTCGTCGAGCCACGGAGCAGGAGGGGAGGACCGAGCCGGCCTGGAGGATAGGGGACAGAGGAAGTCAAAGGATGCAGAGAGGGAGGAGAGGAGGGTTGAGGAGGCAGAATCAGGAGATAGGTTGGAGAAGGTTTGAGCAGAGGGAAGAGATGATAGGATGGAAGAGGAGAGAGTAGCGGGAGAGAGAGAGCGAAGGTTGGGACGGCGCAATAACATCCGAGTAGGGGGAGAGTGAGAAGTGTTGGATGAGAGCGAGAGGGAAAAGGATACAAGGTAGTGGTCGGAGATATGGAGGGGAGTTGCAATGAGATTAGTGGAAGAACAGCATCTAGTAAAGATGAGGTCAAGCGTATTGCCTGCCTTGTGAGTAGGGGGGGAAGGTGAGAGGGTGAGGTCGAAAGAGGAGAGGAGTGGAAAGAAGGAGGCAGAGAGGAATGAGTCGAAGGTAGACGTGGGGAGGTTAAAGTCACCCAGAACTGTGAGAGGTGAGCCATCCTCAGGAAAGGAACTTATCAAGGCGTCAAGCTCATTGATGAACTCTCCAAGGGAACCTGGAGGGCGATAAATGATAAGGATGTTAAGCTTGAAAGGGCTGGTAACTGTGACAGCATGGAATTCAAATGAGGAGATAGACAGATGGGTCAGGGGAGAAAGAGAGAATGTCCACTTGGGAGAGATGAGGATTCCAGTGCCACCACCCCGCTGGCTCGATGCTCTAGGGGTATGCGAGAACACGTAGTCAGACGAGGAGAGAGCAGTAGGAGTAGCAGTGTTATCTGTGGTGATCCATGTTTCCGTCAGCGCCAGGAAGTCTAGGGACTGGAGGGTAGCATAGGCTGAGATGAACTCAGCCTTGTTGGCCGCAGACCGGCAGTTCCAGAGGCTGCCGGAGACCTGGAACTCCACGTGGGTCGTGCGCGCTGGGACCAGCAGGTTAGAGTGGCAGCGGCCACGCGGTGTGGAGCGTTTGTATGGCCTGTGCAGAGGAGAGAGAACAGGGATAGGCAGACACATAGTAGACAAGCTACAGAAGAGGCTACGCTAATGCAAATGAGATTGGAGTGACAAGTGGACTACACGTCTCGAATGTTCAGGAAGTTAAGCTTACGTTGCAAAAATGTTATTGACTAAAATGATACAGTACTGCTGGCTGGTGGAGTAGGCTAGCTAGCAGTGGCTGCGTTGTTGACTTTGAACGTGTAGCTGGCTAGGTAACCTCGGTAGTTTCAGTACTACACCTTGTCATGATACAAAGCAACTTTGTAGCTAGCTAGCTAACATAACACTAATCAAGACGTTCCTTGTAGTGTATTTAGTTTCAACAATGCTGCTCGTCGGTAATAGTTGGCTAGTTGGCTAGGTTAGGAAAAATGGCGTCGCGGGGGACGGAAATAGCTGGCTAGCTAACCTCGATGGCTGGCTAGCTAACAATTATCAATTAACAATTATCAAGCTATGACAAAGACAACTAGGTAGCTAGCTAGGTAACACTGCACTAGTCAAATCGTTCCGTTGTAAAGTATTAGTAACTACAGCGCTGCTAGTCGGTAACGGTTGGCTAGCTGGCAGTGGGTTAATGATGACTAGGTGTGTTGAGTAAGTCTGGCGCCGCGTCGCGGCTGGCTAGCACACCTCGATAATACTCAAACTCAAACTACACAATTATCTTAGATACAGAGACAGCAAAGACAACTATGTAGCTGGCTAACTAACACTAACGCCACACTAATCAAGTCGTTGCGTTGTAATGTAATAGTTTCTGCGGTGCTGCTAGTCGGTAGAAGTTGGCTAGCTAATAGTGATGACTAGCTAGCTAGCAGCTAGCAGTGTTGACTACGTTAGGAGCATCACAGCTAGCCTGTGATGGCCGAGCTATGTACTCAGAATATTGCAAAATGTGCTTTCGCCAAAAAGCTATTTTAAAATCAGACACAGCGTTTGCATAAAGGAGTTCTGTATCTATAATTCTTAAAATAATTGTAATGTATTTTTTCAATATTTATGATGAGTAATTTAGTAAATTCACGGGAAGATTTCGGTGGGTATGCTAGTTCTGAACATCACATGCTAATGTAAAAAGCTGTTTTTTTATATAAATATGAACTTGATTGAACAAAACATGCATGTATTGTATAACATAATGTCCTAGGAGTGTCATCTGATGAAGATCATCAAAGGTTAGTGCTTCATTTAACTGTGGTTTGGGTTTTTGTGACATATATGCTTGCTTTGAAAATGGCTGTGTGATTATTTTTGGCAGGGTACTCTCCTGACATAATCTAATGTTTTGCTTTCGCTGTAAAGCCTTTTTGAAATCGGACAATCTGGTTAGATTAACAAGAGTCTTGTCTTTCAAATGGTGTAAAATAGTCATATGTTTGAGAAATTGAAGTTATAGCATTTTTTAGGTATTTGTATTTCGTGCCACGCGATTCCACTGGCTGTTGACTAGGGTGGGACGCTAACGTCCCACTGGCCCAGAGAGGTTAAAGTCCTGAGGAGAGTGAACAAGGTTTGTTATAGGTTACAGCTTCCACCCGATTACCGTATTAACCCCTCGTTCCATGTGTCTCTCCTCAGGCTGGTGGTGGCTGACCCGCTCCAGGAGTCTGAGGTGCGGGAGGTTCCTCCGCCCCCTCTGGACATCGGGGGGGCCCTGGATTTGAGGCGCCTGGCGAGGGGCCTTCAGTATCTCGTGGAGTGGGAGGGGTACGGTCCGGAGGAGAGGTGCTGGGTTCCAGTCGAGGACGTGTTGGACCCATCTATGCTGCAGGAGTTCCACCGTCTTCGTCCGGATTGCCCTGCGTCTCGCCCTCCGGGTCGTCCCCGAGGCCGGTGTTGAGCTGGAGCCACGCGTCGGGGGGGGGGGGGGTACTGTCATGACTTCCGCCGAAGTTGATCCGTCTCCTTGTTCGTGCGGCGTTCGGCGGTTGAAGTCGCCGACCTTCTAGCCATCGCTGATCCTCTTTTCATTTTCAATTGGTTTTGTCTTGTCTTGTATCACACCTGTTTCCAATCCCATTCATTACATGTTGTGTATTTAACCCTCTGTTCCCCCAGATATGTTCTGGTGTGCGACGGGTTTTGTACCCATTTGTATTATTTTGTATATTTTTGGTTTTCGGAGTTTTGAGCACTTATTCAACTGTTCCGTTTTATACCAAGTTCGATCTCTTGCGCCTGACTTCCCTGCCACCAGCACGCACCCTTACACCCGCTTATCTGGCATTATCACTTATTAAATGACATAGCACAGCACACTAAAGATAACACATAGGTCTTACTGTAAATGTCCCACGATGACACCACACCATGACAATACAGCAGCTGGCCTCATATTGACAAAGGGTCTCAGAGTAGGAGTGCGGATCTAGGATCAGGTTCACCCTTTTATTCATTATGATTTAAAAGGCAAAACTGATCCTAGATCATCACTCCTATAGATGCTTTTTGAATTCTGGCCCTGATCTGTGATCAATGCCACAACCAGCCCAGGGTTGTAAAGCCTGAAAGATGACTGTTGTGTGCTGATCTGTGATCAGTGTCACAACCAGCCCAGGGTTTTCAATATGTCTATTGTTCTCCAGGCAGATAACCATGGGCCAGAGATGAAGGGTTGAGATATGGAGGCCTGATACAGGCTGCTTTTCTTAATCCTGAAGAGTGTGAGTGTGAGTGTGAGTGTGAGTGTGTGTGTGTGTGTGTGTGTGTGTGTGTGTGTGTGTGTGTGTGTGTGTGTGTGTGTGTGTGTGTGTGTGTGTGTGTGTGTATGCCCCATTCCCCTCCACTACATAGGCACTCTAATTTATTTTGTCTAGATTTGTGGGTCCATTAAAACAACCGACGGGGCTGACAAGTCAGAGCTTGTTGAGGGGACAGGAACAATACTTCAGCAGATCTGCTTCAGATGGGTCCAATACAGTGTGGTGAGATTGAACACAACACAAGCCTCACTCAGACAACAACTCCAGCTGTTCTACAAGGGAATTATCATTGGCACAATTTGTGCATAACATTTTGATAACACTTTGTAATAACATTCACCAATAATTAACTGAATATTTATAAACTACCAATAACTACATATTACCTTATTTATAACCATTTGTAATAGATTATGATCATTAAAATAATATTTGTAAATAATGTATATTTAAAATGGCTTATCCATTAAATAAAGATAACCAGTTTACTCCAACTCTATCAAATAATGCTTTAAAATATAACTTCCCTCTCACTAACTGGATTAACAAAAGGTGATTCACAGCTATTGGCCACAGAACTATAGAGTAAGCCCTGCCATTCAGTTACCAGGCATTGTGTGCGTGAGCGCACACACCTGTGTACGTGTGTTTGTAGAGTCTCTGTCTGTGTGAGTGTGCTCACCGGGCTAACGCAATACAGCCCTCATAAAGGTGGTATTGTTAAGTTGCGTGCGAAGCTTTAGGCTTTGGGGCCCCGCCCACCCCTGTAAACCACAGCAGTTTTTTTCTCTCCTTGTTCCCCCGTCTACACCTTCCCCTTTTTTTGTTACAGGTAAACATTTGATGTCCGCACGCAATCCCAGGGGAGGCCCCGCCCCCTTGTTCTCTCATTTGGTTCCTGGCTGCCAGACAGCGTTACTCACTTTCTCTATCTCTCTCACACACACGCACACACACACACACAGACACACACACACACACACACACACACACACACACACACACACACACACACACACACACACACGTGAACACATAGCAAACAGACAGGCTTGAACACACGCACACACACACTCTCTCTCTCTCTGCCCCCCCTCTCTCTCTCTCTCTCTTTCTCTCTCTCTCTCTATCTCACGCACACACACACATTCACCCTCCATTCTTGTCTCCCATTATTCTCCTCCCTGACTCAGCACCTACTCCCTATGGAAGTGACTAAATCACTATGTAGCGCGCACACACACACACACACACACACACACACACACACACACACACACACACGCCACACACACACACACACACACACACACACACACACACACACACACACACACACACACACACACACACACACACACACACACAGCTCTGACTGCTCTCGGCCTATCACGTACAGTATTAATTACTACTCTATATATACAAAAGTATGTGGACACCCCTTCAAATTAGTGGATTCGGCTATTTCAGCCACACCCCTTGCTGACACATGTATAAAATTGAGCCATGCAGTCTCCATAGACAAACATTGGCAATGGAATGACCACACTGAAGAGCTCAGTGACTTTCAACGTGGCACCGTCATAAGATGCCACCTTTCCAACAAGTCAGTTCGTCAAATTTCTGCCCTGCTAGAGCTGCCCCGGCCAACTGTAAGTGCTGTTATTGTGGAATTGTCAATGGTTCAGCCGCGAAGTGGTAGGCCACACAAGCTCACAGAACGAGATCGCCGAGTGATGAAGCGCGTAGAGCGTAAAAATCATCTGTCCTTGGTTGCAACACTCACTAATGAGTTCCAAACTGCCTCTGGAAGCAACAACAGCACAAGAATTGTTTGTCGGGAGTCCCATCGCTGCAACTCACATACGGACTCGGGAGAGGCGAAGGTCGAGAGCCATGCGTCCTCCAAAACTACTTATTGACACACTGCTCACTTAACCCGGAAGCCAGCTGTGACACAGCCTGGGATCGAACCCGGGTCTGTAGTGATGCCTCAAGCACTACGATGTAGTGCCTTAGACCGCTGCGCCACTCAGGAGGCCCCGTGAATGGAAATTGTAATGCTACAGTATACAATGACATTCTAGACCATTCTGTGTTTCCAACTTTGTGGCAACAGTGGCAACAGTTTGGGGAAGGCCCTTTCCTGTTTCAGCATGACAATGCCCCCATGCACAAAGAGAGGTCCATACAGAAATGGTTTGTCAAAATCGGTGTGGAAGAACTTGACTGGTCTGCACAGAGCTCTGACCTTAAACCCATTGAACACCTTTGGGATGAATTGGAACACCAACTGCAAGCCAGGCCTAATCGCCCAACATCAGTGCCCAACCTCATCAATGCTCTTGTGGCTGAATGGAAGCATGTCCGCGCAGCAATGTTCCAACATCTAGTGGAAAGCCTTCACAGAAGAGTGGAGGCTGTTATAGCAGCAAAGGGGGGGCAACTCCTTATTAATGCTCATAATTTAGGAATGAGATGTTCGACGAGCAGGTGTCCACATACTTTTGGTCATGTCGTGTATAATATAATCTTATTTTTATTCTTTCACCCAAACTTCAGCACTTAAAAAAACGACTTATTAACTAAAAATAACTGTCTATAAATGAATTATGAAATATTTCACCACTCGCACGCACTCACATTACCCATAAAACCTTCAACACTATCGTATTGACCTTTCACAGCGTTAAAGACTATGCTGTCACCGCTGTGGTATTTTGAGTGTACTAACCAGGCCTACAGGGTATCACTGCCGACCCACCCAAGACAACATGGCTGAATAATGCTACAAACATTTATTAGTGTGTGTGAATGATCGTGATCGTCCAGATGTCAAACACTGAGGGAAAGTAATAAAACAACTCCCAGGCTGCATCCCAAATGGCACTCTATTCCAAATGTAGTGCGTTACTTTTGACCAGTGCCCATAGGCTAGTGCACTAGGGTAGTCAAAAGTAATGCACTATATAGGGAATAGAGTGCCATATTGGACACATAGCAAATCGAACTTATGGAGCAAAACACATCCGCTCCTGCCAATCCCTGTCACGCACATCCCTCAAACTGCTGTTACCAAAATGAAGGGAGGGTGAGTGGAGAATGAGTGGGTAAGTGTGTGCATGTGTGGTGTGTGTTTGTGTGTGTGTCTGTGTGTATGTGTGTGTATCTGTGTACACGTGTGTGTGCGTGTGCGTGTGTGTGTGTCTGTGTGTGAGCTCTCCTCCAATGAGTGTTTCTGACACCACATGAGTGATCGTCATGACCAACACACAATAACACCAACCCTACTGCCAGTATTACCAGAACCACATATGATATCAATCAGAGATAATGGAGGAATGGGCAGAGGAGAAGCCTTAAGCACTCCACCAATAACACAAAACCTACAAACAGTATTACTAGAACCACATTCAATTTCAATGCAAACATTCCAGGTGGCCATTTGATGAATTGTTCAGCAGTCTTATGGCTTGGTGGTAGAAGCTGTTAAGGAGCCTTTTGGACATAGACTTGGTGCTTCGGTACCGCTTTCCATGCGGTAGCAGAGAGAACAGTCTATAACTTGGATGACTGGAGTCTTTGACAATATGGGCCTTCCTCTGGCACAATTTGGGCCTTCCTCTGACACCGCTTAGTATATAGGTCCTGGATGGCAGGAAGCTTGGCCCCAGTGATGTACTGGGCTGTACGTACTACCCTCTGTAGCGCCTTACGGTCAGATGCTAAGAAATTGCCATACCAGATGGTGATGCAACCGGTCAGGATACTCTCGATGGTGCAGCTGTAGAATATTTTTGAGGATCTGGGGACCCATGCCAAATAATTTCAATCTCCTGAGGGGGAAAAGGAGTGTCGTGCCCTCTTCACAACTTTCTTGGTGTGTTTGGACCATGATAGTTTGTTGGTGATGTGACCACCAAGGAACTTGAAACTCTCGACCCGCTCCACTACAGCCCCATCGATGTGAATGGGGTCGTGTTCGGCCCGCCTTTTCCTGTAGTCCACAATCATCTCCTTTTGTCTTGCTCACATTGAGGGGGAGGTTGTTGTCCTGGCACCACACTGCCAGGTCTCTGACTTCCTCCCTATAGGCTGTCTCATTGTTGTCGGTGATCAGGCCTACCACCGCTGTTTCGTCAGTGAACATGGAGTACAGGGGAGTAAGCACGCATCCCTAAAAGGGCCCCTGAATTGAGGATCAGCTTGGCAGATGTGTTGTTGCCTACCCTTACCACCTGGGGGCGTCCCATCGGGAAGTCCAATTGCAGAGGGAGATGTTTAGACCTAGGGTCCTTAGCTTAGTGATGAGCTTTGTGGGCACTATGGTGTTGAATGCTAGCGTCCCACACTTATTGATGAAGCCGGTGACTGAGGTGGTATACTCTTCAATGCCATTGGATGAATCCCAGAACATATTACAGTCTGTGCTAGCAAAACAGTCTTGTAGCGTAGAATCCGCGTCATCTGACCACTTTCGTATTGAGCGAGTCACTGGTACTTCCTGCTTTAGTTTTTTCTTGTAAGCAGAAATCAGGAGGGCAGAATTATGGTCAGATTTTCCAAATGGAGGGCGAGGGAGAGCTTTGTATGCATCTCTGTGTGTGGAGTAAAGGTGGTCTAGAGTTTTTTTTCCCTCTGGTTGCACATGACATGCTGGTAGAAATGAGGTAAAATGGATTTAAGTTTGCCTGCATTAAAGTCCCCTGCCACTAGGAGCGCCGCTTCTGGAGGAGCATTTTAATGTTTGCTTATGGCCTTATATGACTTGCCTAGATAAATAAAAGTTAAATAAAAAATAAAAAATAATAATTTATACAGCTCCTTGAGTGTGGTGTTAGTGGCAGCGTCGGTTTGTGGTGGTAAATAGATGGCTACGAAAAATATAGATGAAAGCTCTCTTGGTAGTTGGTGTCGTCTACAGCTTAACATGAGGTACTCTACCTCAGGTGAGCAATACCTCGAGACTACCTTAATATTAAACATCGTGCACCAGCTGTCATTGACAAAGAAACACACACCTGTCAGAGTGTGCGCAACTGGTCGAAGGAAGTCAGGTGCAGGAGAGCAGAGATGAGTGAACAGGCACACTTTATTCAGGCAGAGGAAAACAGACGGACGCAACTGCGTCACAACACTCCAGTCCAAGGAAAAAGCGATAGCGCACAAATTACACAAATAGGTACAAATAACAAAACCACGGGTTACAACAATACCCGGCGCAAAACCAGCCTGTAGCGTTACACACGTAATGAACGAACAATACCACACACAGACATGGGGGGGAACAGAGGATAATATACACGTAGAGTAATGAGGGGATGTAAACCAGGTGTGCGGGAAAACAAGACAAAACAAATGGAAAATGAAAGGTGGAGCGGCGATGGCTAGAAGACCAGTGACTTCGACCGCCGAACGCCGCCCGAACAAGGAGAGGGACCAACTTTGGCGGGAGTCGTGACAACACCCTCCACCCCTCGTCTTACCAACTGTTTATTGTCTGTGTAGTCGTTCAGCCACGACTCGGTGAAACATAAGATATTACCGTTTTTAATGTCCCGTTGGTAGGATAGTCTCCAACAGTGCTCATCCAGTTAATTCTCCAGAGACGGCATGTTGTCCAATAGAACGGATAGAGGTGGGTTACCCACTCGCTGACTAATTCTCACAAGGCACCCTGATCTGCGCCCCCTAGATTTCCTTCTTTTCTTCATGTGAATGACGGGGATTTGGGCCTTGTCTGGGAGCAACATTAGATCCTTTGTGTCCGACTCATTAAAGAAAAAAAAAGTTTTTTCCAGTTGGAGGTGAATAATCTGTGTTCTGATATCCAGAAGCTCTTTTCGGTCATAAGAGATGGTAGCATAAATATTATGTGCAAAATAAGTTACAAATAATGCTACAAAATAGCACAATTGGCTAGGAGCCCGTAAAACGGCAGTCATCCCCTCCGGTGCCACTTTTCTTCCCTTCCTGATGACAAACTATGCCCGACCGCAATGGTGCATTTTGGTTTGAGTCAGCACAAAAAAACAGACCTGGTTGTCAGCTACTGAACTGAAGGCCTATAGAGTCAGGAGTTGATCCTACAGAACATGAACACTTAAGCTGACTAGGAAGAACTCTGTTGCCCATATTATGAACACTGATAGTCATAGCATCATTGCATGAAGAGATGTATGGATCCTGAAGTACTTGAAACGTATTGGACTGTATTGCCGCAGCTCTTGGTGGTCTGGGGAAAAGTGGGCTGGCCTGGCTGCCCACTCTTCTGCACAGCCAGCTGGTTCCCAGAAGTTCCCAGTCTCAGACACATAGGACCCCAGTAGATGGCTTTCACTACAGTATTGGATCTGGAGAAACATTTCAAAGCCTCACAGGAGCTGCTGCCTCCAGGATAAAATAATTATGTGAGACTTTGTTATCTCTTCCCACATTGGGTGCTGAGGCTCTGCTGAAGACGAGTGCAGGTTCCATAGTATTATACTGTAATAGGAACGGTTTCAATCCCTACATTGTTTTTTCCTGTGATAATGGAATGGGGCTGCTCTCTTCCAACCAAGGCTCTGGGAGCCTCTCCTAGCAGCACCAATTAGTGAAACAACACACTGAAGAATACTGGATATTATGCAAATACAAAACAGTTACTGTAGAAGCATGAGCCACCGGGGCGGCGGGGCCCAGTGGGTAGCCAACTAGCCGTCCTAGCCCGGCAGCCCCCAACAAGAATATGCTAACTAAATATTAGATTTGTTTTGCCTACAACAAGTTACCTATTGTTGTGTTGGCCTTTCTGCTATTCTGGAAAAGCCATTCAAACAAGATAATCTGTCTGCGTCTAGTCAATGCTGCACACTGTTCCTGGCGCTCCGACGCAACACTGAGACAATGGGCTTGTTTGATTGGGGAATATGAAGCAATTGGTATGAGAGAATAAAGGGATACTTCTTCCGCTGGAGCTCTGTGTGTTTATTGCACGACCCGGTTGCTACAGGGACCAACAGTCTTACATTGTCGTAATGTGGAAAGCAGAATTTGTCCTCATTCTTTTCTTTTTCCCTCCTTTTTTCTGACTTTCTCTCTCTCTCTCTCTCTCTCTCTCTCTCTCTCTCTCGTTAAGTTAGTTAGGGCTGCGGCACTGACAGAAGCTCATTGTCCTTCTCTACAGCCAACACTATAAGGTGTGCTGGAGTGCAGAACCCTGCTGGCATCATCAAAAAGCTCTCTCTCATTCCCCGACTCTCCCCCCTACTGCCTGTTGAATAGATTACATTTTAATGGCTCCTACATCAACTAGTACAAGTATTATGGTGGCACCAGCAGGGACTGGGGTGTTTGTTAGGATCAAAATAAATAATTATGAAAAGAGCAAAGCCCAGCAAGAGGAAAACCCTGCACAGTCTTCTGGAAACCTAACCCTGGGATAGAGTTAGATTTTTTCTGTGGGACAATTGAACAAATTGTAATGCCAAAGACACACCAGAATTGGTTTCCAAGGGGTGACGAGTATTCCTGTATGGTCCAGTCTCAGTCCTGACTTAAATCTGCTCAAAAAATGAAGGACAAGGTTTGAATGTTGCTGTCCTTCAATGATTCCCAACCAAATTTACTGGCTGACAAAAGTGCTTCCACCAGGTATTAACTCAGGGGTGTGAAGCTATACGCAATCAATACAACGTCATTTTGTATATCTTAGTAATTTGGAAAATGTTCCAGAACTTTTCTTTCACTTTGAAAATGTGGAGTAGGTTGAATAGATTGATACAAAAACAATCTAATTTAGCACTTTAATCATTTCATTTTAAGGCAGCAAAATGTGAAGACTGGCCAAGGGGTGCTTTCACTAGCGACTGTGTCATGACTCCCGCCGAAGTCGGCTCCTCTCCTTGTTCGGGCGGCGCTCGGCGGTCGACGTCACCGGTCTTCTAGCCATCGCCGCTCCACCTTTCATTTTCCATTTGTTTTGTCTTGTTTTGCCGCACACCTGTTTTACATCCCCTCATCACTCTACGTGTATATTATCCTCTGTTCCCCCTATGTCTGTGTGTGTAATTGTTCGTTACGTGTCATGTGTGACGCTTCATGCTGGTTTTTCGCCGGGTCTTGTTTGGAACCCGTGGTATTGTATGCTGTACATTATTTGTGTGACGAGTGCACTATTCGCTTTTGCCTTTGGCGGGAGTGTCATTACGCAGTTGCGTCTGACTGTTTTCCTTCTGCCAAATAAAGTGTGCCTGTTCACTCATCTCTGCTCTCCTGCACCTGACTTCAGTTAACCAGTTGCGCACACTGTTGACAGACTGTCCATACAGAGGAAGAAGCATATCAAAGCAAAGCATAGCCTACTACTGCTATGATGGTTTACAACCATTTTCCACTTTACATCCAGGATGTGTCATGTGTGACGCTTCATGCTGGTTTTTCGCCGGGTCTTGTTTGGAACCCGTGGTATTGTATGCTGTACATTATTTGTGTGACGAGTGCACTATTCGCTTTTGCCTTTGGCGGGAGTGTCATTACGCAGTTGCGTCTGACTGTTTTCCTTCTGCCAAATAAAGTGTGCCTGTTCACTCATCTCTGCTCTCCTGCACCTGACTTCAGTTAACCAGTTGCGCACACTGTTGACAGACTGTCCATACAGAGGAAGAAGCATATCAAAGCAAAGCATAGCCTACTACTGCTATGATGGTTTACAACCATTTTCCACTTTACATCCAGGATTCACATCATCAGATACAGTGAGCACAAGAAAGCACATTTATGAGTATTGTAAAAACACCAAGCTTTTCTCAAATCTTGCTTAAAGGAATGACTACATGTTTTAGTATCCACATTAGTTACAAGAGTGGATATTTAGAAGTGTTAGAAAAATATAAAACTTTTCTCAAATCTGGAATATTTGAGAATGACGATTGTCTTTTGCTTTCCGGGTGCTTATACACCTAAGGCATGCATCTTATTCAAAGCATTTAGGGTGATGTAACTAATACAGCACATTGTATTTTCACATTTTCACACTGTCTTTTGACTTCTAACTTTTTTATAGTTGTTAGTGTTATTTATTCCACTGGCTGGCTGCTTGCTCATAGTGAGGAGTGAGGTGGGAAGAGCATGAGGTGAGGTTGGCGTCTGTTTGTGGCGTCTCCTCTCCCGCTAGTCTGCTGTTTGTAAACAGTGGCCGCATCCCAAATGGCACCCTTTTCCCTATGGGCCCGGTCAAAGTAGTGCACAAAATAGAAACTAGGGTGTCATTTGGGACGCACAGTGTTTCCCAACACTCATCCCGGTTCGGCTAATGACAGGGCTGAACAGGAACAACAATGGTTGGAAGATTGTTTGGCACACTCCACCAGAGAAAAGGTGTGTGTGTTTTTGTGTATTTGTGTGTGTGTGTGTGTGTGTGTGTGTGTGTGTGTGTGTGTGTGTGTGTGTGTGTGTGTGTGTGTGTGTGTGTGTGTGTGTGTGTGTGTGTGTGTGTGTGTGTGTGTGTGTGTGTGTGTGTGTGAGAGCTCTAATGTTGTTGCCCCCCTTTCTCTTAGCAGTGCAGTTTGGAGATCTCTGAGTACCGATGGATCTATTCACACAGATAAAGAAAGAAATGGAGAAACATGGAGAAACACCTGGAGAAACACATGGAGAAACACAAGGAGAAACACATGGAGAAACACATGGAGAAACACAAGGAGAAACACAAGGAGAAACACATGGAGAAACACATGGAGAAACACAAGGAGAAACACATGGAGAAACACAAGGAGAAACACATGGAGAAACACAAGGAGAAACACATGGAGAAACACAAGGAGAAACACATGGAGAAACACATGGAGAAACACAAGGAGAAACACATGGAGAAACACAAGGAGAAACACATGGAGAAACACATGGAGAAACACATGGAGAAACACATGGAGAAACACATGGAGAAACACAAGGAGAAACACATGGAGAAACACATGGAGAAACACATGGAGAAACACAAGGAGAAACACCTGGAGAAACACATGGAGAAACACATGGAGAAACACATGGAGAAACACATGGAGAAACACATGGAGAAACACAAGGAGAAACACAAGGAGAAACACATGGAGAAACACATGGAGAAACACAAGGAGAAACACCTGGAGAAACACATGGAGAAACACATGGAGAAACACATGGAGAAACACATGGAGAAACACAAGGAGAAACACAAGGAGAAACACATGGAGAAAGACAGGGTGGAAGAAATGGAGAAAGACATTGAGAAAGACAGGGTGGAAGAGAAGAAGAGGGAGACTTAGTGGAAAAGAAGTGAAGAGCTGAGATAAGATAACAACAGACAGGGAGCGTAACCGTCTCCCAAACACACACACACACACACACACACACACACACACACACACACACACACACACACACACACACACACACACAGGGGTGTGTGCACACAAACACACTCCCATTATATTGAAAAGTAGACGCTTACACAGCAAAAAAAAACAATTCTTTCTTTGTCTCTTTTTCCCTCTCTCCTACCATTGACTGGCGTTTATGGGCGCAATACTGGACTGTTAACCTCACAACTCAATGTTGTTTACGCTGGTAGAGGATCCACATTTTAATTAGGGTCCATTGTTTGGATCCCTTCTCCTCCACATTAGAGCTCTGCTGTGTGATGATGTATGAGCAACAAAGTCCAGAGTCTGCTTCCAACACACTGTGAATGACACAGCTTACCGGGACAACAACAAAACTACCCAGGTGACTCCTGAAAAGTCATAGGTCACAGGGTCGAGAGGGGCGAATGGTCCTGGAGAGTTACGGCTATCTCAGAAAGGTGAGGTTAACTGAGATCAGAGAAAGTTTGGCTGAGGTTGATCACTTCTATGAAGATGAGAACTACAAATTGACATAAATCAAATGTTACCTTTCATAATCTTTTCCATCTTCACATTAGATACTTATTTAATTGTTTTCTTATTCTTTTATTACATTTTTTTTAGAAGCACCGGAAGACTAGAACTGCATACTGTACTACTATGAAGGGTATGTGATATGGGAAAGAATTCCAGCTATTTGGCTCAAGGTGTGAAAATAACTGCTTGTTACTCTGCACTTCTAGTGGTTCCCTTCAATTACTGTAAACATTCCATACTCCCTGGCAGGCAGCTGTCATTATCTTAAACAAACTGATTAGAGTGGATATTCATAGGTTATTACTTTATGCACACGTTTTTATGGATAGTGTTGTGAACTTTTAATCGTTTGTATTTCATCATTTTATTGTAAGTTGTACTTGTAATTCAGCGTGTTGCTGACATTTGTAAAATGACTTAAATAAAAAAATGACTAAATAATTGTTAAATGTATCGACTGTCCTCTTTGGCAATCAAAACTGTAGGCAGCCCAAAAACAGGCTGTTGTGATGTGTATTATGTCACAGTGTGTTTATGTGCTGGTAAAGGTGTGATGTGTTCAACCTCATCCAGAGAAACCCTTTTGTTGTTTCGGCTGTACCGGTTATTGTGTGTGTGTGTGTGTGTGTGTGTGTGTGTGTGTGTGTGTGTGTGTGTGTGTGTGTGTGTGTGTGTGTGTGTGTGTGTGTGTGTGTGTGTGTGTGTGTGTGTGTGTGTGTGTGAGGCATGTTGTGTTTCTGGAACAAGGGAAGCAGCTCTGTGTTTTTGGAAGGCTTTCTTGGCTTTCCCCAAGTACTCGCTGGCACACAGTCAAAATCTTGCCCCTGGAGAGAGAAGATTAATGACAGCTAGTCACGGAAAAGGCTTTACAGCAGCAGCCCAGAGAGAGCAGGAGAGAGGGAGGGATAGAGAGAAGGAGGGAGGGAGGAGGAGAGAAAGGTGAGTAACCGATGAGTTGGAGTGTTAGGGAGTGAACGGGTGTGTGTCTGTGTGTGTGTGTGTGTGTGTGTGTGTGTGTGTGTGTGTGTGTGTGTGTGTGTGTGTGTGTGTGTGTGTGTGTGTGTGTGTGTGTGTGTGTGTGTGTGTGTGTGTGTGTGTGTGTGTGTGTGTGTGTGTGTGTGTGTGTGTGAGTGCCATTATGTCTACATGCATGGCGTCTTCTTGTTCTCCATTAACAACTAATCCACAGGCCAAAAGCAAGTGTTACCTTCACTCTTGGACTGACAAGACGAGCCAAAGTCCTCATCACAACCACTGCCATGACAACACTGTGTCATGTTCATATTCACAACACACAGCAGAACATATGGAATCCTTTCAGTTATGGTGTCAGACAGACAGATGATGTAGAGATGACAGACACTTTGGTCTTCATCACCATCCTGCTGTGGCTCACTACACCTGGGTTTCATCTGACTGGGTGCATCCTTCAAATACTTTAACTGTGCTTGATAGAGCTTGCCTGGAACAACTCCACCAATGGATTTGGTCCGAAAAGTGTACAACCCCGCCTATCTGGCACTCCAGTGCAGACTCAAACATAGCTCAAAGGATTTGAAAGGTTTCAGATACTAGACCTATTGGAACCTAGCTCTGTTCAAGCTCCAGCACCTGTAATCACACGTATAGCGGTGGTATAATGGTGCCGGAGGAGATGGCCGCCGCTTTACGGTCTCCTAACCAATTATGTATTATGTGTTTTTTTTGCGATATTTGTAAATTATTTTGTACATAATGTTTCTGCAACCATATCTTACGGCAAAAAATAACTTCTGGATATCAGGACAGCGATCACTCACCTCGGATTAGACAAAGATTTTTTCAACAACAACAACAACAAGCAGGACTCACACGATATTCTCCAAACACCCCACAGGGCAGACATCCCAATTATTCGCATAAGGAAGCGACGCAGAGGACGAAGAGCCGGATGCCTCGTCAGGATCCGCAGAAGACGAGTAGGAAAGCTGCCGTTACCGTCAGTATTACTCACCAACGTGCAATCATTGGACAATAAACTAGGCGAGGTACGATCACGAATATCCTACCAACGGGACATCAAAAACTGTAATATCCTATGTTTCACAGAATCGTGGCTGAATGACGACATGGATATTCAGCTAGCGGGATACACGCTGCACCGGCAGGATAGAACAGCACACTCCGGTAAGACGAGGGGGGGCGGTCTGTGCATATTTGTAAACAACAGCTGGTGCACGAAATCTAAGGAAGTCTCTAGATTTTGCTCGCCTGAAGAGGAGTATATTGTGATAAATTGCAGGCCACACTACTTGCTTAGAGAGTTCTCAGCTATACTTTTTGTGGCTGTTTATTTACCACCACAATCAGATGCGTGCACTAAGACTGCATTCAGTCAGCTGTATAAGGAAATAAGCAAACAGGAAACCACTCACCCAGAGGCGGCGCTCCTAGTGGCCGGAGACTTTAATGCAGGGAAACTTAAATCAGTTCTACCAAATCTCTATCAACATGTTAAATGTGCAACCAGAGGGAAAAAAAATTCTAGATCACCTGTACTCCACACACAGAGACGCGTACAAAACTCTCCCTTGCCCTCCATTTAGTAAATCCGACCACAACTCTATCCTCCTAATTCTTGCTCGGTCTATAAAAAAATGATAAGATGAAGCAGATGCTAAACTACAGGACTGTTTTACTATCACAGACTGGAACATGTTCCGGGATTCTTCCGATGACATTGAAGAATACACCACATCAGTCACTAGCTTTATCAATAAGTGCATTGAGGACGTCGTCCCCACAGTGACTGTACGTACATACCCCAACCAGAAGCCATGGATTACAGGCAACATTCGCACTGAGCTAAAGGGTAGATCTGCCGCTTTCAAGGTGCTGGACTCTAACCCGGAAGCTTACAAGAAATCACGCTATGCCCTGCGACGAACCATCAAACAGGCAAAGAGTCAATAAGGGCTAAGATTGAATCATACTACACCGGCTCCGACGCTCGTCGGATGTGGCAGGGCTTGCAAACTATTACAGACTACAAAGGGAAGCACAGCCGCAAGCTGCCCAGTGACACGAGCCTACCAGACGAGCTAAATCATTTCTATGCTCGCTTCGAGGCAAGCAACACTGAGGCATGCATGAGAGGATCAGCTGTTCCGGATGACTGTGTGATCACGCTCTCCGTAGCCGACGTGAGTAAGACGTTTAACCTCTAGGGGACCCCTTTGAGATATCAATCCCGTCAACGGGATTCTTTAACAACATCCGGCGAAATGTAACATCAATCATTCTTGAAAATACAAGTGTCTTACACCATTCAAAAGATTAGAATCTTGGTAATCAAACTCCGTTGTCCGATTTAAAATAGCTAATACAGAGAAAAAAGGGCATGCTTTTCTTTGAGAAGAGCGATCAACAACAACAAACTTTTTCCGCCATGACATGTATGACACATTCACATCCGACGGTAAAAATATGACTTACATTCTGATATCTTGCTCTTATTTCTCACCCTGGGGGTCCCAGTGATCAAATGAAGTGCCGTTTTCTTTGATAAAATCCATTTTTAGAGCCTAACATGAAACATTTTGTAAACCGCTTGAGTCGTGAATTCCGTGTCTATCAACTTTTGATGAAGCATTTGATGTAATTACACACACTAAACATTCGTTTATCTAGTCACGGTTGGTTTCATTGCAATCCTCTGGATGTTTGTAACACAGCCAAACTTGATGGTTCTTTTTGTGGGGCATGTTGACCAAAAGGAACTGATTTGAAGACAACGAGCAATGACATCATTGCGCACCAATAATATTAGCGATGTTTCGTTGATTGACTGTATTTCTGTCCAATGGTCACTGATCTTCTTGAAATCTAGCTTGGTAGATAGCCAATGAGCTGAGGTAAACGCCAGTATGTGATGGTTATGGGTTGGAACACCAGCCCTTGTCAGTAAACGCACGCGTAACAAACTTCATTCGCCATTGAAGATCAGACTTGTTGAAGGCACACGCCATTACGCACAGTTGTATTTTGTGAAGAGTAGTTTCAGGGATTGTATAAAAAACATTATGGCGAATAAATCTGGAAAAGCGAAGTCGAAGGTTAAGTATACAAATTTGCAAAACATTTTAGAAGAAATAGATAGGGAGAGTGAGACAGAATATTTACTCGACGATGAATCTTTGAGTGACCATAGCTTTTATTCGGAGGCTGAGGAAATGTTTCTGCAAGGAGAGGACATTCTTCTGGACTGGTAAGTGCTAATGCCGTTGTTTGAAATATAAATCATTTGATATTTTTTGGCAAAATATATTTTTTGTGGAATTTATAGAAATATAATCAGTAATAAAATGTGTAACACACTATGTATTGCCAAAGTACACATTGGCAATACATAGTGTGTGTATGACCCATAACCTATGTGTTTGTTTGGGTGGATGTGTGTATGTATGTATTCAATTTTTTATAAAAATGGAATGGAGTAGAACAGCAAACACACACATGGCCACTGTTGGGGGGAGGGCAGGCAGGCCCACAACAATGGCCGTAGTTGAATGGAACAGCACCTCACCATAGTGACTGTGACATAGTGACTCTGCTCTATATAATACATATATGTTTATTTTACGTGATGATACAAGGCTCATACATAACAAATATTTTTTTAAATGTTTTCTTTCACAGTGGTAGCGACTCCGACTGGGAGCCCCCAAGGTGCCCATCCCCCGATGAAGCTGGTTCATCCAGCCAGACACCTGCTGTCTCCGGCGCCACACCTACCCCCGCCCGGCCATCTAGAGGTGGGAAGACGTCAAAGAAGCGGAGGAAGGGAAGCGTGGAACCTGCTGGCAGAGAGGTAGATGGGCGTTGGCACTCTGTGCTGGAGGAGGATGTAGATCAAATTCCACCAGTATTTTGGCCGAAAAGGCAGCCAGGGCCGCAACTAGACATGACAGCGAAGTACAGCCCCCTTCAACTATTTCAGCTGTTTTTCACCACGTCGGTAATTGATTCACTTGTATCTAACACCAACAAGTATGGAGCAAAAAAGCAAGCAGGCAAGAAAGATGCATGGAAGCCCATTTTCATGCAAGACCTTTTCTGCTTCCTTTCGATTGTCATTTACATGGGGCTGGTGAAGTTAAAATCCCTCAAGGCTTACTGGAAAACATCCCCGCTCTATCAACTGCCCCCCCCCCCCCCCACTGTCATGTCCTGAAAAAGGTTTTTATCTATCTTACGGGCGCTTCACATCAGTGACCCTAAAGTTGATGAGGCCAATAACAAGAGGAGAGGCACCGCAAGGTTTGATAGGCTCTGTAAAATTAAACCTCTCTACCCCAGCATGGTTGAGGCCTGCAAGACTTATTTTCAGCCCGCCCAGAACTTGTCAATAGATGAGAGGATGGTAGCCTCAAAGGCCAGAATCGGTCTAAAACAATACATGCGGAACAAACCAACAAAATGGGGATACAAGCTGTTTGTTTTGGCCAATTCTGTGTGTGCGTACACCTGCAATTTTTTTGTTTACGAGGGGAAAAGCAGTTTTGTGACCGGTAAGGGACTAAGTTATGATTCTGTCATGGCGCTGTTGGATTTTAAACTTCTGGGGAGTGGCTACAAACTCTTTGTCGACAATTTTTACACAAGCCCTACCCTGTTCACAGACCTCAGGAAGCTGAATGTGTGGGCTTGTGGCACCATTCGTACCAACAGAGTGGGCTTTCCCAAAGACGAAGGTAAACGACATGCCTAAGCGGGCTGAGTGGGGTACGATGCGATGGATTCGTGAAGATGGCCTGCTCTTCGTGAAGTGGATGGAAATATCTGCCCACTTACCACTTCAAGCTGCAGTATGTAGCTTTGTTGGCGACTTGACAGAATTCACATAGAAAAGTCAGTTATCCTCTATGGGCTAGGCGGGACGAATTCGTCCCACCTACGTAACAGCCACTTTAAGCCTGTGGCGCGATTTTCAAAACCTTAAAAATCCTATTACATCAATTTCTCAAACATATGACTATTTCACAGCTATTTAAAGACAAGACTCTCGTTAATCTAACCACACTGTCCGATTTCAAAAAGGCTTTACAACGAAAGCAAAACTTTAGATTATGTCAGCAGAGTACCAAGCTAGAAATAATCAGACACCCATTTTTCAAGCTAGCATATAATGTCACATAAACCCAGAAGACAGCTAAATGCAGTACTAACCTTTGATGATCTTCATCAGATGACAACCCTAGGACATTATGTTATACAATACATGCATGTTTTGTTCAATCAAGTTCATATTTATATCAAAAACCAGCTTTTTACATTAGCATGTGACGTTCAGAACTAACATAAACTTCCGGAGGAATTCGCTAACATTTTACTAAATTACTCACGATAAACGTTCACAAAAAGCATAACAATTATTTTAAGAATTATAGATACAGACCTCCTCTATGCACTCGATATGTCCGATTTTAAAATAGCTTTTTGTTGAAAGCACATTTTGCAATATTCTAAGTACATAGCCCAGGCATCACGGGCTAGCTATTTAGACACCCGGCAAGTTTAGCACTCACCATAATCATATTTACTATTATAAAAGTTTGATTACCTTTTGTTGTCTTCGTCAGAATGCACTCCCAGGACTGCTACTTCAATAACAAATGTTGGTTTGGTCCAAAATAATCCATCGTTATATCCGTTTTGTTCGTGCGTCCCAGACACTATCTGAAATGGTAAATCAGGGTCGTGCGCATGGCGCAATTCGTGACAAAAAAAATCTCAATATTCCATTACCGTACTTCGAGGCATGTCAACCGCTGTTTAAAATCAATTTTTATGCCATTTTTCTCGTAAAAAAGCGATAATATTCCGACCGGGAATGTCCATTTAGCTAAACTGAGGAAAGTAAACAAAGCTTTCGGTCGACGCGGGCACGCGCCTGAGTCTCACAGTACTGTAACCAGCCACTACCCAAACGCGCTACTTTGTTTCAGCCAGAGCCTGCAAAGCCACGATTCAGCTTTTTGCCGCCTTCTGAGACCCTATGGCAGCCGTAGGAAGTGTCACGGGACAGCTAAGATCCTCACTCTTCAATAAACAGAGACAAGAAGAACGACACCTTGTCAGACAGGCCACTTCCTGCCTGAAACCTTGTCAGGTTTTTGCCTGCCAAATGAGTTCTGTTATACTCACAGACACCATTCAAACAGTTTTAGAAACTTTAGGGTGTTTTCTATCCATATGTAATAAGTATATGCATATTCTAGTTACTGGGTAGGAGTGGTAACCAGATTAAATCGGGTATGTTTTTTATCCAGCCGTGTCAATACTGCCCCCTATCCTAAACAGGTTATAGATAGATAGATAGATAGATAGATAGATAGATAGATAGATAGATAGATAGATAGATAGATAGATAGATAGATAGATAGATAGATAGATAGATAGATAGATAGATAGATAGATAGATAGATAGATAGATAGATAGATAGATAGATAGATAGATAGATAGATAGATAGATAGATAGATAGATGACTTGCTTTCTCATTGAAAGCAACTCTGATAAGCGCTAGATCCGTTCTATGTGTGCTATTTCTATGCTTCCCCTCCTTAAGTTTTTGTGTCTTTTTACTTTCAGTTTAGTACACCAGCTTCAAACCGCTGCCAATGCTATATCTTTGTTATTGGAAAGATATTTCACAGCGGTTTAGATGATACAATGATTCTATACACTATTTTGCCACAAACTGAAATTGGTGGGAACATTTTAGAATTGTAGCAAACAGGTAATGGAAATGTTTTCTACACATTGCACCTTCAAGCGAAGAAAAGTAAAGCATAGCGAGCAAATTTAAGTTAAGTTCTTGGGACTGCATAACAAACTGAGATAGGAAGATGTGAGAAAGTGACAGAAAAAGAGAAAACATTTCATTTAAGAGAGAATGAGAGTTTAAGGACAGCAACCTCAAGAGGCAGACCAAGCTGGGTAGAGTCCAGTGAGTGCTGGTGGAAAGAGAAGTGTTATGGAGGAGAGTGCAGTGCAGGCCTGGTGAGGTTAAAAGAGTGCAGTGCAGGCCTGGTGAGGTTAAATGAGTGCCATGCAGGCCTGATGAGGTTAGTAGAGTGCCGTGCAGGCCTGATGAGGTTAGTAGAGTGCAGTGCAGGCCTGGTGAGGTTAGTAGAGTGCATTACATGCCTGGTGAGGTTAGTAGAGTGCAGTGCAGGCCTGGTGAGGTTAGTAGAGTGCAGTGCAAGCCTGGTGAGGTTATTAGAGTGCAGTGCAGGCCTGGTGAGGTTAGTAGAGTGCCGTGCAGTCCTGGTGAGGTTAGTAGAGTGCAGTGCAGGCCTGGTGAGGTTAGTAGAGTGCAGTGCATGCCTGGTGAGGTTAATAGAGTGCAGTGCAGGCCAGGTGAGGTTAAAAGAGTGCAGTGCAAGCCTGGTGAGGTTAGTAGAGTGCAGTACAAGCCTGGTGAGGTTAGTAGAGTGCAGTGCAAGCCTGGTGAGGTTAGTAGAGTGCAGTACAGGCCTGGTGAGGTTAGTAGAGTGCAGTGCAGGCCTGGTGAGGTTAGTAGAGTGCAGTGCAGGCCTGGTGAGGTTAGTAGAGCGCAGTGCAGGCCTGGTGAGGTTAGTAGAGCGCAGTGCAGGCCTGGTGCGGTTAGTAGAGTGCAGTGCAGGCCTGGTGAGGTTAGTAGAGCGCAGTGCAGGCCTGGTGAGGTTAGTAGAGCGCAGTGCAGGCCTGGTGAGGTTAGTAGAGTGCAGTACATGCCTGATGAGGTTAGTAGAGTGCAGTGCAGGCCTGGTGAGGTTAGTAGAGTGCAGTGCAGGCCTGGTGCAGTTAGTAGAGTGCAGTGCAGGCCTGGTGAGGTTAGTAGAGTGCAGTGCAGGCCTGGTGAGGTTAGTAGTGTGCAGTGCAGGCCTGGTGAAGTTAGTAGAGTGCAGTGCAGGCCTGGTGAGGTTAGTAGAGTGCAGTGCAGGTCTGGTGAGGTTAGTAGAGTGCAGTGCAGGCCTGGTGAGGTTAGTAGAGTGCAGTACATGCCTGGTGAGGTTAATAGAGTGCAGTGCAGGCCTGGTGAGGTTAATAGAGTGCAGTGCAAGCCTGGTAAGGTTAGTAGAGTGCAGTACAAGTCTGGTGAGGTTAGTAGAGTGCAGTGCAAGCCTGGTGAGGTTAGTAGAGTGCAGTGCAGGCCTGGTGAGGTTAGTAGAGTGCAGTGCAGGCCTGGTGAGGTTAGTAGAGTGCAGTGCAGGCCTGGTGAGGTTAGTAGAGTGCAGTGCAGGCCTGGTGAGGTTAGTAGAGTGCAGTGCAGGCCTGGTGAGGTTAGTAGAGTGCAGTGCAGGCCTGGTGAAGTTAGTAGAGTGCAGTACAGGCCTGGTAAGGTTAGTAGAGTGCAGTGCAGGCCTGGTGAGGTTAGTAGAGTGCAGTGCAGGCCTGGTGAGGTTAGTAGAGTGCAGTGCAGGCCTGGTGAGGTTAGTAGAGTGCAGTGCAAGCCTGGTGAGGTTAGTAGAGTGCAGTGCAGGCCTGTTGAGGTTAAAAGAGTGCCGTGCAGGCCTGATGAGGTTAGTAGAGTGCCGTGCAGGCCTGATGAGGTTAGTAGAGTGCAGTGCAGGCCTGTTGAGGTTAAAAGAGTGCCGTGCAGGCCTGATGAGGTTAGTAGAGTGCCGTGCAGGCCTGATGAGGTTAGTAGAGTGCAGTGCAGGCCTGGTGAGGTTAGTAGAGTGCAGTACATGCCTGGTGAGGTTAGTAGAGTGCAGTGCAGGCCTGGTGAGGTTAGTAGAGTGCAGTGCAAGCCTGGTGAGGTTAGTAGAGTGCAGTGCAGGCCTGGTGAGGTTAGTAGAGTGCCGTGCAGGCCTGATGAGGTTAGTAGAGTGCAGTGCAGGCCTGGTGAGGTTAGTAGAGTGCAGTACATGCCTGGTGAGGTTAATAGAGTGCAGTGCAGGCCTGGTGAGGTTAGTAGAGTGCAGTGCAAGCCTGGTGAGGTTACTAGAGTGCAGTACAAGCCTGGTGAGTTTAGTAGAGTGCAGTGCAAGCCTGGTGAGGTTAGTAGAGTGCAGTACAGGCCTGGTGAGGTTATTAGAGTGCAGTACATGCCTGGTGAGGTTAATAGAGTGCAGTGCAGGCCTGATGAGGTTAGTAGAGTGCAGTGCAGGCCTGGTGAGGTTAAAAGAGTGCAGTGCAGGCCTGGTGAGGTTAAAAGAGTGCAGTGCAGGCCTGGTGAGGTTAAAAGAGTGCCGTGCAGGCCTGATGAGGTTAGTAGAGTGCAGTGCAGGCCTGGTGAGGTTAGTAGAGTGCAGTGCAGGCCTGGTGAGGTTAGTAGAGTGCAGTGCAGGCCTGGTGAGGTTAGTAGAGTGCAGTGCAGGCCTGTTGAGGTTAAAAGAGTGCCGTGCAGGCCTGATGAGGTTAGTAGAGTGCCGTGCAGGCCTGATGAGGTTAGTAGAGTGCAGTGCAGGCCTGTTGAGGTTAAAAGAGTGCCGTGCAGGCCTGATGAGGTTAGTAGAGTGCCGTGCAGGCCTGATGAGGTTAGTAGAGTGCAGTGCAGGCCTGGTGAGGTTAGTAGAGTGCAGTACATGCCTGGTGAGGTTAGTAGAGTGCAGTGCAGGCCTGGTGAGGTTAGTAGAGTGCAGTGCAAGCCTGGTGAGGTTAGTAGAGTGCAGTGCAGGCCTGGTGAGGTTAGTAGAGTGCCGTGCAGGCCTGATGAGGTTAGTAGAGTGCAGTGCAGGCCTGGTGAGGTTAGTAGAGTGCAGTACATGCCTGGTGAGGTTAATAGAGTGCAGTGCAGGCCTGGTGAGGTTAGTAGAGTGCAGTGCAAGCCTGGTGAGGTTAGTAGAGTGCAGTACAAGCCTGGTGAGGTTAGTAGAGTGCAGTGCAAGCCTGGTGAGGTTAGTAGAGTGCAGTACAGGCCTGGTGAGGTTATTAGAGTGCAGTACATGCCTGGTGAGGTTAATAGAGTGCAGTGCAGGCCTGATGAGTTTGGTAGAGTGCAGTGCAGGCCTGGTGAGGTTAAAAGAGTGCAGTGCAGGCCTGGTGAGGTTAAAAGAGTGCCGTGCAGGCCTGATGAGGTTAGTAGAGTGCAGTGCAGGCCTGGTGAGGTTAGTAGAGTGCAGTGCAGGCCTGGTGAGGTTAGTAGAGTGCAGTGCAGGCCTGGTGAGGTTAGTTGACCCCAGTCCTGATCCAGGTCCCTATCCAAGGGTAGGCCATGGTGAAGTCACTCCCCCAGCTTCCCCCGCATTCCCAACCACACAGGAAATGACCTCACCCCTTCTGGATTCTTAACCAATGTATGTCTTTAAAACATCAGAACAAAATGTAATTTAGCTATGTTTGCCTAGCTGCACCATATCTGATCCAGATGATGGAAGTGTAGGTCTGTTTCTCTGTGCTGTTTCACTCATATAGAAGATTCTTCTCCCAAAATGTAATGGGAAAAGGCTCCATTTCAGAACGCCAGGCAGTCATGACCACAAGAATGAAGGGAAAGCTATTCCAAAAACCGTTTTCAGTCTTTTAGGAGAGAGAATTGCTGCACACGACAGTGTGTTGAAATATCAATTTCTAACCATACGGTTGTATTTGTAATATGTCAAAAACACTTTGCCTATTATTCACAGAATAAATTCATTACTGCCATCATTACATTGTGGTTTGGGAAAGTGACATAACTGCAGAGGGGAAAACTAGCTTGGATTGGAGTATTTCATTAATATAATATATGCCATTTAGTTTTTGTCCAAATATACTTAGGCTGTGTCCGAAATTGACATACTATATACTGCATACAATTTAAAACAAACTGTTTAGTAAAAATGTACACAGCAAGAAACAAATATGAACACACTAGGCTCCCCCATAATGAGAACGCCTCATCTTATGTACAATTGCGTTGTTTCTCACCTTGGTTCATTTTGCGAAAGCCTGTCCCCTCCTCTTCACTGGTATGAAGAGACAATTGTCTTCCTCAATAGCATGCAGTGAATTCGTACTAGATGAAACATTCAAAATTTCACATATCCAATCAGCCTACTATTTAGAATGCAAGTATGGGTATTCGGACATGGCCTTACAG